>NC_054492.1:4095582-4395582 GCF_017639515.1 Carcharodon carcharias | reverse complement strand
CAGGTCGAGGAATCTGTCAGGATAGAGGGGGAGACAGGGCGAGGAATCTGTCAGGATAGAGGGGGAGACAGGCTGAGGGATGTCAGGATACAGGGGGAGACAGAGTGAGTAATCTGTTAGGATAGAGGGGGAGACAGGGTGAGGAAACTGTCAGGATAGAGGGGGAGACAGGATCGGGAATGTCAGGATAGAGGGGAAGACAAGGTGAGGGATCGGTCAGGATAGAGGGAGAGACAGGGTGAGTTATCTGTCAGGATAGAGGGGCAGACTGGGTGGCGTATCTGTCTGCATAGAGGGGGAGACAGGGTGAGGAATCTGTCAGGATAAAGGGGGAGACAGGGTGAGGAATCTGTCAGGATAGACGGGGAGACAGGGTGAGGGTTGTCAGGATACAGGGGGAGACAGAGTGAGGAATCTGTTAGCGTAGAGGGGGAAACAGAGTGAGGAATCTGTCAGGATAGAGGAGGAGACAGGGTGAGGAATTTGTCAGGATAGAGGCGGAGACAAGGTGAGGAATTTCAGGATAGAGGTGGCGACAGGGTGAGGATTTTGTCAGGATAGAGGGGGAGACAAGGTGAGGAATGTCAGGATAGAGGGGGAGACAAGGTGAGGAATGTCAGGATAGAGGGGGAGACAGGGTGAGGAATCTGTCAGGATAGAGGAGGAGACAGGGTGAGGAATCTGTCAGGATAGAGGAGGAGACAAGGTGAGGAATGTCAGGATAGAGGGGGAGACAGGATGAGGAATGTCAGGATAGAGGGGGAGATTGGGTGGGAAATCTGTCAGGATAGAGGGGGAGACAGGGTGAGGAATCTGTCAGGATTGAGGGGGAGTCAGGGTGAGGAATATGTCCGGATAGAGGCGGAGACAGGGGGAGGAATCTTTCTGTATAGAGGGGGAGACTGGGTGAGGAATCCGTCAGGATAGAGTGGGAGACAGGATGAGGAATCTGTCAGGACAGAGGGGGAGACTGGTTGGGGATTTTGTCAGGATAGAGGGGGAGATAGGGTGAGGAAACTGTCAGGATAGAGGGGGAGACAGGGTGGGCAATCTGTGCGGATTGAGGGTGAGACAGGGTGAGGAATCCGTCTGTAGAGAGGTGGAACACAGGGTGAGGAATGTCAGGATTGAGGGGCAAACAGGGTGAGGAATCTGTCAGGATAGAGGGGGAGATAGGGTGGGGAATGTCAGGACAGAGGGGGAGACAGGGTGAGGAAACTGTTAGGATAGAGGGGGAGACAGGGTGGGCAATCTGTCCGGATAGAGGGGGAGACAGGGGGGGGGTATCTGTCAGGATAATGGGGGACACAGGGTGGGGAATGTCGGGATAGAGGGGGAGAATAGGTGGGGAATCTGTCCGGATTGAGGGGGAGGCTGGGTGGGGATTCTGTCAGCATAGAGGGGAGACAGGGTGAGGTATCTGTCAGGACAGAGGGGGAGACAGGGTGAGGTATCTGTCAGGACGGAGGGAGAATCAGGCTGAGGAATCTCTCCGGATTGAGGGGGAGACAGGGTGAGGAATCTGTCAGGATAGAGGGGGAGACAGGGTGGGGAATCTGTCAGGATAGAGGGGGAGACAGGGTGGGGAATCTGTCAGGATAGAGGGGGAGACAGGGTGGGGAATCTGTCAGGATAGAGGGATAAGACATGGTGACGAATGTCAGGATATCTGGGGAGGTAGGGTGAGGTATCTGTCAGGATTGAGGGGGAGGCAGGGTGAGGAATCTGTCAGGATTGAGGGGGAGGCAGGGTGAGGAATCTGTCAGGATAGATGCGGAGACACGGGGAGGAATGTGTCTGCATAGAGGGGGAGACAGGTTTAGGAATGACAGGATAGAGGGGGAGGCAGGGTGAGGAATCTCTGAGGATAGAGGCGGAGACAGGGTGAGGGATGTCAGGATACAGGGGGAGACAGTGAGAAATCTGTTAGCATAGTGGGGGAAACAGAGTGAGGAATCTGTCAGGATAGAGGGAGAGATAGGGCGAGAAATTTGTCAGGATAGAGGGGGAGACAGGGTGAGGAATTTGTCAGGATAGAGGGGGAGACAGGGGTAGGAATCTTTCTGTATAGTTGGGGAGACTGGGTGAGGAATCCGTCAGGATAGAGTGGGAGAGAGGATGAGGAATCTGTCAGGACAGCGGGGAAGACTGGTTGGGGAATTTGTCAGGATAGAGGGGGAGACAGGATGAGGAAACTGTCAGGATAGAGGGGGAGACAGGGTGGGCAATCTGTCCGGATTGAGGGCGAGACAGGGTGAGGAATCCATCTGTAGAGAGAGGGAAGATACGGTGAGGAATGGCAGGACAGAGGGGGAGGCAGGGTGAGGGATGTCAGGATGCAGGGGGAGACGCAGTGAGGAATCTGTTAGGATAGAGGGGGAAACAGAGTGAGGAATCTGTCAGGAGGAGGGGGAGACAGGGTGAGGAATTTGTCAGGATAGAGGGGGAGACATGGTGAGGAATGACAGGATAGAAGAGGAGACAGTGTGAGGAATCTGTCAGTATAGAGGTTGCTACAGAGTGAGGAATCCGTCAGGATAGAGGGGGAGACAGGGTGAGGAATCTGCCTGGATAGAGGGGGAGACTGAGTGCGGAGTCTGTCAGGATTGAGGGGGAAACAGGGTGAGTATTCTATCAGGATAGACGCAGAAACACGGGGAGGAATCCGTCTGGATAGAGGCGGAGACAGGGTGAGGAATTCGTCAGGATAGAGGGGGAGACAGAGTGAGAAATCTGTCAGGATAGAGGAGGAGACATGTTGAAGAATCCGTCTGGATAGAGGGGGAGACAGGGTGAGGAATCTGTCAGGATAGCGGTGGAGACTGGGTGAGGAATCCGTCTGGATAGAGGGGGAGACAGGGTGAGGAATCTGTCAGGATAGAGGAGGAGACAGGTTGAGGAATCTGTCAGGATAGAGGAGGAGACAAGGTGAGGAATGTCAGGATAGAGGGGGAGACAGGATGAGGAATGTCAGGATAGAGGGTGAGACTGGGTGGGGAATCTGTCAGGATAGAGGGGGAGACAGGGTGAGGAATCTGTCAGGATTGAGGGGGAGACAGATTGAGGAATGTCAGGATTGAAGGGGAAACAGGGTGAGGAATCTGTCAGGATAGACGCGGAGACACGGGGAGGAATCTGTCTGGATAGAGGGGGAGACAGGGTGAGGAATCCGTCTGGATAGAGGAGGAGACAGGTTGAGGAATCCATCTGGATAGAGGAGGAGACAGGTTGAGGAATCCGTCTGGATTGAGGGGGAGACAGGTCGAGGAATCTGTCAGGATAGAGGGGGAGACAGGGCGAGGAATCTGTCAGGATAGAGGGGGAGACAGGCTGAGAGATGTCAGGATACAGGGGGAGACAGAGTGAGTAATCTGTTAGGATAGAGGGGGAGACAGGGTGAGGAAACTGTCAGGATAGAGGGGGAGACAGGATCGGGAATGTCAGGATAGAGGGGAAGACAAGGTGAGGGATCGGTCAGGATAGAGGGAGAGACAGGGTGAGGTATCTGTCAGGATAGAGGGGCAGACTGGGTGGCGTATCTGTCTGCATAGAGGGGGAGACAGGGTGAGGAATCTGTCAGGATAAAGGGGGAGACAGGGTGAGGAATCTGTCAGGATAGACGGGGAGACAGGGTGAGGGTTGTCAGGATACAGGGGGAGACAGAGTGAGGAATCTGTTAGCGTAGATGGGGAAACAGAGTGAGGAATCTGTCAGGATAGAGGAGGAGACAGGGTGAGGAATTTGTCAGGATAGAGGCGGAGACAAGGTGAGGAATTTCAGGATAGAGGGGGCGACAGGGTGAGGATTTTGTCAGGATAGAGGGGGAGACAAGGTGAGGAATGTCAGGATAGAGTGGGAGACAAGGTGAGGAATGTCAGGATAGAGGGGGAGACAGGGTGAGGAATCTGTCAGGATAGAGGAGGAGACAGGGTGAGGAATCTGTCAGGATAGAGGAGGAGACAGGGTGAGGAATCTGTCAGGATAGAGGAGGAGACAAGGTGAGGAATGTCAGGATCGAGGGGGAGACAGGAAGAGGAATGTCAGGATAGAGGGGGAGATTGGGTGGGAAATCTGTCAGGATAGAGGGGGAGACAGGGTGAGGAACCTGTCAGGATTGAGGGGGAGTCAGGGTGAGGAATATGTCCGGATAGAGGCGGAGACAGGGGGAGGAATCTTTCTGTATAGAGGGGGAGACTGGGTGAGGAATCCGTCAGGATAGAGTGGGAGACAGGATGAGGAATCTGTCAGGACAGAGGGGGAGACTGGTTGGGGATTTTGTCAGGATAGAGGGGGAGACAGGGTGGGCAATCTGTGCGGATTGAGGGTGAGACAGGGTGAGGAATCCGTCTGTAGAGAGGTGGAACACAGGGTGAGGAATGTCAGGATTGAGGGGCAAACAGGGTGAGGAATCAGTCAGGATAGAGGGGGAGATAGGGTGGGGAATGTCAGGACAGAGGGGGGGACAGGGTGAGGAAACTGTTAGGATAGAGGGGGAGACAGGGTGGGCAATCTGTCCGGATAGAGGGGGAGACAGGGGGGGGTATCTGTCAGGATAATGGGGGACACAGGGTGGGGAATGTCGGGATAGAGGGGGAGAATAGGTGGGGAATCTGTCCGGATTGAGGGGGAGGCTGGGTGGGGATTCTGTCAGCATAGAGGGGAGACAGGGTGAGGTATCTGTCAGGACAGGCGGGGAGACAGGGTGAGGTATCTGTCAGGACAGAGGGAGAGACAGGCTGAGGAATCTCTCCGGATTGAGGGGGAGACAGGGTGAGGAATCTGTCAGGATAGAAGGGGAGACAGGGTGGGGAATCTGTCAGGATAGAGGGGGAGACAGGGTGGGGAATCTGTCAGGATAGAGGGATAAGACATGGTGACGAATGTCAGGATATGTGGGGAGGTAGGGTGAGGTATCTGTCAGGATTGAGGGGGAGGCAGGGTGAGGAATCTGTCAGGATTGAGGGGGAGGCAGGGTGAGGAATCTGTCAGGATAGACGCGGAGACACGGGGAGGAATGTGTCTGCATAGAGGGGTAGACAGGGTTAGGAATGACAGGATAGAGGGGGAGGCAGGGTGAGGAATCTCTCAGGATAGAGGCGGAGACAGGGTGAGGGATGTCAGGATACAGGGGGAGACAGAGTGAGAAATTTGTTAGCATAGATGGGGAAACAGAGTGAGGAATCTGTCAGGATAGAGGGAGAGATAGAGTGGGGAATGTCAGGACAGAGGGGGAGACAGGGTGAGGAAACTGTTAGGATAGAGGGGGAGACAGGGTGGGCAATCTGTCCGGATAGAGGGGGAGACAGGGTGAGGTATCTGTCAGGATAGAGGGGGAGACAGGGTGAGGTATCTGTCAGGATAAAGGATGAGACAGGGTGGGGAATGTCAGGATAGAGGGGGATACAAGATGAGGAATGTCAGAATATGTGGGGGAGACAGGGTGAGGAATCTGTCAGGATAGAGGGGGAGACAGGGTGGGGAATGTCAGGACAGAGGGGGAGACAGGGTGAGGAAACTGTTAGGATAGAGGGGGAGACAGGGTGGGCAATCTGTCCGGATAGAGGGGGAGACAGGGTGAGGTATCTGTCAGGATAATGGGGGACACAGGGTGGGGAATGTTGGGATAGAGGGGGAGAATGGGTGGGGAATCTGTCTGGATTGAGGGGGAGACTGGGTGGGGATTCTGTCAGCATAGAGGGGAGACAGGGTGAGGTATCTGTCAGGACAGAGGGGGAGACAGGGTGAGGTATCTGTCAGGACAGAGGGAGAGACAGGCTGAGGAATCTCTCCGGATTGAGGGGGAGACAGGGTGAGGAATCTGTCAGGATAGAGGGGGAGACAGGGTGGGGAATCTGTCAGGATAGAGGGATAAGACATGGTGACGAATGTCAGGATATGTGGGGAGGTAGGGTGAGGTATCTGTCAGGATTGAGGGGGAGGCAGGGTGAGGAATCTGTCAGGATTGAGGGGGAGGCAGGGTGAGGAATCTGTCAGGATAGACGCGGAGACACGGGGAGGAATGTGTCTGCATAGAGAGGGAGACAGGGTTAGGAATGACAGGATAGAGGGGGAGGCAGGGTGAGGAATCTCTCAGGATAGAGGCGGAGACAGGGTGAGGGATGTCAGGATACAGGGGGAGACAGAGTGAGAAATCTTTTAGCATAGAGGGGGAAACAGAGTGAGGAATCTGTCAGGATAGAGGGAGAGATAGGGCGAGAAATTTGTCAGGATAGAGGGGGAGACAGGATGAGGAATCTGTCAGGATAGAGGGGGAGACAGGGTGAGGAATCAGTCTGGATAGAGGGGGAGACAGATTGAGGAATTTGAGGATTGCGGGGGAAACAGGGTGAGGAATCTGTCAGGATAGCCGCAGAGACAAGGGGAGGAATCTGTCTGGATAGAGGGGGAACAGGGTGAGGTATCTGTCAGGATAGAGGGGGAGACAGGGTGAGGAAACTGTCAGGATAGAGGATGAGACGGGGTGGGGAATGTCAGGATAGAGGGGGATACAAGGTGAGGAATGTCAGAATATGTGGGGGAGACAGGGTGAGGAATCTGTCAGGATAGAGGGGGAGACAGGGTGGGGAATGTCAGGACAGAGGGGGAGACAGGGTGAGGAAACTGTTAGGATAGAGGGGGAGACAGGGTGGGCAATCTGTCCGGATAGAGGGGGAGACAGGGTGAGGTATCTGTCAGGATAGAGGGGGAGACAGGGTGAGGTATCTGTCAGGATAATGGGGGACACAGGGTGGGGAATGTCGGGCTAGAGGGAGAGAATGGGTGGGGAATCTGTCTGGATAGAGGGGGAGACAGGATGAGGAATCAGTCTGGATAGAGGGGGAGACAGATTGAGGAATTTCAGGATTGAGGGGGAAACAGGGTGAGGAATCTGTCAGGATAGCCGCGGAGACAAGGGGAGGAATCTGTCTGGATAGAGGGGGAACAGGGTGAGGTTTCTGTCAGGATAGAGGGGGAGACAGGGTGAGGAAACTGTCAGGATAGAGGATGAGACGGGGTGGGGAATGTCAGGATAGAGGGGGATACAAGGTGAGGAATGTCAGAATATGTGGGGGAGACAGGGTGAGGAATCTGTCAGGATAGAGGGGGAGACAGGGTGGGGAATGTCAGGACAGAGGGGGAGACAGGGTGAGGAAACTGTTAGGACAGAGGGGGAGACAGGGTGGGCAATCTGTCCGGATAGAGGGGGAGACAGGGTGAGGTATCTGTCAGGATAGAGGGGGAGACAGGGTGAGGTATCTGTCAGGATAATGGGGGACACAGGGTGGGGAATGTCGGGCTAGAGGGGGCGAATGGGTGGGGAATCTGTCTGGATTGAGGGGGAGACTGGGTGGGGATTCTGTCAGCATAGAGGGGAGACAGGGTGAGGTATCTGTCAGGACAGAGGGAGAGACAGGCTGAGGAATCTCTCCGGATTGAGGGGGAGACAGGGTGAGGAATCTGTCAGGATAGAGGGGGAGACAGGGTGGGGAATCTGTCAGGATAGAGGGGGAGACAGGGTGAGGTATCTGTCAGGATTGGGGGGGAGGCAGGGTGAGGAATCTGTCAGGATTGAGGGGGAGGCAGGGTGAGGAATCTGTCAGGATAGACGCGGAGACACGGGGAGGAATGTGTCTGCATAGAGGGGGAGACAGGGTTAGGAATGACAGGATAGAGGGGGAGTCAGGGTGAGGAATCTCTCAGGATAGAGGCGGAGACAGGGTGAGGGATGTCAGGATACAGGGGGAGACAGAGTGAGAAATCTGTTAGCATAGAGGGGGAAACAGAGTGAGGAATCTGTCAGGATAGAGGGAGAGATAGGGCGAGAAATTTGTCAGGACAGAGGGGGAGACAGGGTGAGGAATTTGTCAGGATAGAGGGGGAGACAGGGGTAGAAATCTTTCAGTATAGTTGGGGAGATTGGGTGAGGAATCCGTCAGGATAGAGTGGGAGAGAGGATGAGGAATCTGTCAGGACAGCGGGGAAGACTGGTTGGGGAATTTGTCAGGATAGAGGGGGAGACAGGATGAGGAAACTGTCAGGATAGAGGGGGAGACAGGGTGGGCAATCTGTCCGGATTGAGGGTGAGACAGGGTTAGGAATCCATCTGTAGAGAGGGGGAAGATACGGTGAGGAATGGCAGGATAGAGGGGGAGGCAGGGTGAGGGATGTCAGGATGCAGGGGGAGACGCAGTGAGGAATCTGTTAGGATAGAGGGGGAAACAGAGTGAGGAATCTGTCAGGAGGATGGGGAGACAGGGTGAGGAATTTGTCAGGATAGAGGGGGAGACATGGTGAGGAATGACAGGATAGAAGAGGAGACAGGGTGAGGAATCTGTCAGGATAGAGGTTGCTACAGAGTGAGGAATCCGTCAGGATAGAAGGGGAGACAGGGTGAGGAATCTGTCTGGATAGAGGGGGAGACTGGGTGCGGAATCTGTCAGGATTGAGGGGGAAACAGGGTGAGTATTCTGTCAGGATAGACGCAGAAACACGGGGAGGAATCCGTCTGGATAGAGGGGGAGAAAGGGTGAGGAATTCGTCAGGATAGAGGGGGAGACAGAGTGAGAAATCTGTCAGGAGAGAGGAGGAGACAGGGTGAGGAATCCGTCTGGATAGAGGGGGAGACAGGGTGAGGAATCTGTCAGGATAGCGGAGGAGACAGGGTGAGGAATCCGTATGGATAGAGGGGGAGACAGGGTGAGGAATCTGTCAGGATAGAGGAGGAGACAGGGTGAGGAATCTGTCAGGATAGAGGAGGAGACAAGGTGAGGAATGTCAGGATAGAGGGGGAGACAGGATGAGGAATGTCAGGATAGAGGGGGAGACTGGGTGGGAAATCTGTCAGGATAGAGGGGGAGACAGGGTGAGGAATCTGCCAGGATTGAGGGGGAGTCAGGGTGAGGAATATGTCCGGATAGAGGCGGAGACAGGGGGAGGAATCTTTCTCTATAGAGGGGGAGACAGGATGAGGAATCTGTCAGGACAGAGGGGGAAACTGGTTGGGGATTTTGTCAGGATAGAGGGGGAGACAGGGTGAGGAAACTGTCAGGATAGAGGGGGAGACAGGGTGGGCAATCTGTCCGGATTGAGGGGGAGACAGGGTGAGGAATCCGTCTGTGGAGAGGGGGAACACAGGGTGAGGAATGTCAGGATTGAGGGGCAAACAGGGTGAGGAATCTGTCAGGATAGAGGGGGAGATAGGGTGGGGAATGTCAGGACAGAGGGGGAGACAGGGTGAGGAAACTGTTAGGATAGAGGGGGAGACAGGGTGGGCAATCTGTCCGGATAGAGGGGGAGGCAGGGGGGGGTTTCTGTCAGGATGATGGGGGACACAGGGTGGGGAATGTCGGGATAGAGGGGGAGAATAGGTGGGGAATCTGTCCGGATTGAGGGGGAGGCTGGGTGGGGATTCTGTCAGCATAGAGGGGAGACAGGGTGAAGTATCTGTCAGGACAGAGGGGGAGACAGGGTGAGGTATCTGTCAGGACAGAGGGAGAGACAGGCTGAGGAATCTCTCCGGATTGAGGGGGAGACAGGGTGGGGAATCTGTCAGGATAGAGGGGGAGACAGGGTGGGGAATCTGTCAGGATAGAGGGATAAGACATGGTGACGAATGTCAGGATATGTGGGGAGGTAGGGTGAGGTATCTGTCAGGATTGAGGGGGAGGCAGGGTGAGGAATCTGTCAGGATT
Organism: Carcharodon carcharias; assembly: GCF_017639515.1. NCBI lineage: Eukaryota > Metazoa > Chordata > Chondrichthyes > Lamniformes > Lamnidae > Carcharodon > Carcharodon carcharias. The sequence continues at coordinate 4,385,890 of NC_054492.1, read as the reverse complement.
GAGGGGGAGGCAGGGTGAGGAATCTGTCAGGATAGACGCGGAGACACGGGGAGGAATGTGTCTGCATAGAGGGGGAGACAGGGTCAGGAATGACAGGATAGAGGGGGAGGCATGGTGAGGAATCTCTCAGGATAGAGGCGGAGACAGGGTGAGGGATGTCAGGATACAGGGGGAGACAGAGTGAGAAATTTGTTAGCATAGCGGGGGAAACAGAGTGAGGAATCTGTCAGGATAGAGGGAGAGATAAGGTGAGAAATTTGTCAGGATAGAGGGGGAGACAGGGTGAGGAATTTGTCAGGATAGAGAGGGAGACAGGGGTAGGAATCTTTCTGTATAGTTGGGAAGACTGGGTGAGGAATCCGTCAGGATAGAGTGGGAGAGAGGATGAGGAATCTGTCAGGACAGCGGGGAAGACTGGTTGGGGAATTTGTCAGGATAGAGGGGGAGACAGGATGAGGAAACTGTCAGGATAGAGGGGGAGACAGGGTGGGCAATCTGTCCGGATTGAGGGCGAGACAGGGTGAGGAATCCATCTGTAGAGAGGGGGAAGATACGGTGAGGAATGGCAGGATAGAGGGGGAGGCAGGGTGAGGGATGTCAGGATGCAGGGGGAGACGCAGTGAGGAATCTGTTAGGATAGAGGGGGAAACAGAGTGAGGAATCTGTCAGGAGGAGGGGGAGACAGGGTGAGGAATTTGTCAGGATAGAGGGGGAGACATGGTGAGGAATGACAGGATAGAAGAGGAGACAGGGTGAGGAATCTGTCAGGATAGAGGTTGCTACAGAGTGAGGAATCCGTCAGGATAGAAGGGGAGACAGGGTGAGGAATCTGTCTGGATAGAGGGGGAGACTGGGTGCGGAATCTGTCTGGATTGAGGGGGAAACAGGGTGAGTATTCTGTCAGGATAGAGGGGGAGACAGGGTGAGGAAACTGTCAGGATAGAGGGGGAGACAGGGTGGGCAATCTGTCCGGATTGAGGGGGAGACAGGGTGAGGAATCCGTCTGTAGAGAGGGGGAACACAGGGTGAGGAATGTCAGGATTGAGGAGGAGACAGGGTGAGGAATCTGTCAGGATAGAGGAGGAGACAAGGTGAGGAATGTCAGGATATAGGGGGAGACAGGATGAGGAATGTCAGGATAGAGGGGGAGACTGGGTGGGAAATCTGTCAGGATAGAGGGGGAGACAGGGTGAGGAATCTGTCAGGATTGAGGGGGAGTCAGGGGGAAGAATCTTTCTCTATAGAGGGGGAGACAGGATGAGGAATCTGTCAGGACAGAGGGGGAAACTGGTTGGGGATTTTGTCAGGATAGAGGGGGAGACAGGGTGAGGAAACTGTCAGGATAGAGGGGGAGACAGGGTGGGCAATCTGTCCGGATTGAGGGGGAGACAGGGTGAGGAATCCGTCTGTAGAGAGGGGGAACACAGGGTGAGGAATGTCAGGATTGAGGGGCAAACAGGGTGAGGAATCTGTCAGGATAGAGGGGGAGATAGAGTGGGGAATGTCAGGACAGAGGGGGAGACAGGGTGAGGAAACTGTTAGGATAGAGGGGGAGACAGGGTGGGCAATCTGTCCGGATAGAGGGGGAGGCAGGGGGGGGTATCTGTCAGGATAATGGGGGACACAGGGTGGGGAATGTCGGGATAGAGGGGGAGAATAGGTGGGGAATCTGTCCGGATTGAGGGGGAGGCTGGGTGGGGATTCTGTCAGCATAGAGGGGAGACAGGGTGAGGTATCTGTCAGGACAGAGGGGGAGACAGGGTGAGGTATCTGTCAGGACAGAGGGAGAGACAGGCTGAGGAATCTCTCCGGATTGAGGGGGAGACAGGGTGGGGAATCTGTCAGGATAGAGGGGGAGACAGGGTGGGGAATCTGTCAGGATAGAGGGATAAGACATGGTGACGAATGTCAGGATATGTGGGGAGGTAGGGTGAGGTATCTGTCAGGATTGAGGGGGAGGCAGGGTGAGGAATCTGTCAGGATTGAGGGGGAGGCAGGGTGAGGAATCTGTCAGGATTGAGGGGGAGGCAGGGTGAGGAATCTGTCAGGATAGAGGGGGAGACAGGGTGGGGAATCTGTCAGGATAGAGGGACAAGACATGGTGACGAATGTCAGGATATGTGGGGAGGTAGGGTGAGGTATCTGTCAGGATTGAGGGGGAGGCAGGGTGAGGAATCTGTCAGGATTGAGGGGGAGGCAGGGTGAGGAATCTGTCAGGATAGACGCGGAGACACGGGGAGGAATGTGTCTGCATAGAGAGGGAGACAGGGTTAGGAATGACAGGATAGAGGGGGAGGCAGGGTGAGGAATCTCTCAGGATAGAGGCGGAGACAGGGTGAGGGATGTCAGGATACAGGGGGAGACAGAGTGAGAAATCTTTTAGCATAGAGGGGGAAACAGAGTGAGGAATCTGTCAGGATAGAGGGAGAGATAGGGCGAGAAATTTGTCAGGATAGAGGGGGAGACAGGATGAGGAATCTGTCAGGATAGAGGGGGAGACAGGGTGAGGAATCAGTCTGGATAGAGGGGGAGACAGATTGAGGAATTTGAGGATTGCGGGGGAAACAGGGTGAGGAATCTGTCAGGATAGCCGCAGAGACAAGGGGAGGAATCTGTCTGGATAGAGGGGGAACAGGGTGAGGTATCTGTCAGGATAGAGGGGGAGACAGGGTGAGGAAACTGTCAGGATAGAGGATGAGACGGGGTGGGGAATGTCAGGATAGAGGGGGATACAAGGTGAGGAATGTCAGAATATGTGGGGGAGACAGGGTGAGGAATCTGTCAGGATAGAGGGGGAGACAGGGTGGGGAATGTCAGGACAGAGGGGGAGACAGGGTGAGGAAACTGTTAGGATAGAGGGGGAGACAGGGTGGGCAATCTGTCCGGATAGAGGGGGAGACAGGGTGAGGTATCTGTCAGGATAGAGGGGGAGACAGGGTGAGGTATCTGTCAGGATAATGGGGGACACAGGGTGGGGAATGTCGGGCTAGAGGGAGAGAATGGGTGGGGAATCTGTCTGGATAGAGGGGGAGACAGGATGAGGAATCAGTCTGGATAGAGGGGGAGACAGATTGAGGAATTTCAGGATTGAGGGGGAAACAGGGTGAGGAATCTGTCAGGATAGCCGCGGAGACAAGGGGAGGAATCTGTCTGGATAGAGGGGGAACAGGGTGAGGTTTCTGTCAGGATAGAGGGGGAGACAGGGTGAGGAAACTGTCAGGATAGAGGATGAGACGGGGTGGGGAATGTCAGGATAGAGGGGGATACAAGGTGAGGAATGTCAGAATATGTGGGGGAGACAGGGTGAGGAATCTGTCAGGATAGAGGGGGAGACAGGGTGGGGAATGTCAGGACAGAGGGGGAGACAGGGTGAGGAAACTGTTAGGACAGAGGGGGAGACAGGGTGGGCAATCTGTCCGGATAGAGGGGGAGACAGGGTGAGGTATCTGTCAGGATAGAGGGGGAGACAGAGTGAGGTATCTGTCAGGATAATGGGGGACACAGGGTGGGGAATGTCGGGCTAGAGGGGGCGAATGGGTGGGGAATCTGTCTGGATTGAGGGGGAGACTGGGTGGGGATTCTGTCAGCATAGAGGGGAGACAGGGTGAGGTATCTGTCAGGACAGAGGGAGAGACAGGCTGAGGAATCTCTCCGGATTGAGGGGGAGACAGGGTGAGGAATCTGTCAGGATAGAGGGGGAGACAGGGTGGGGAATCTGTCAGGATAGAGGGGGAGACAGGGTGAGGTATCTGTCAGGATTGGGGGGGAGGCAGGGTGAGGAATCTGTCAGGATTGAGGGGGAGGCAGGGTGAGGAATCTGTCAGGATAGACGCGGAGACACGGGGAGGAATGTGTCTGCATAGAGGGGGAGACAGGGTTAGGAATGACAGGATAGAGGGGGAGTCAGGGTGAGGAATCTCTCAGGATAGAGGCGGAGACAGGGTGAGGGATGTCAGGATACAGGGGGAGACAGAGTGAGAAATCTGTTAGCATAGAGGGGGAAACAGAGTGAGGAATCTGTCAGGATAGAGGGAGAGATAGGGCGAGAAATTTGTCAGGACAGAGGGGGAGACAGGGTGAGGAATTTGTCAGGATAGAGGGGGAGACAGGGGTAGAAATCTTTCAGTATAGTTGGGGAGATTGGGTGAGGAATCCGTCAGGATAGAGTGGGAGAGAGGATGAGGAATCTGTCAGGACAGCGGGGGAAGACTGGTTGGGGAATTTGTCAGGATAGAGGGGGAGACAGGATGAGGAAACTGTCAGGATAGAGGGGGAGACAGGGTGGGCAATCTGTCCGGATTGAGGGCGAGACAGGGTTAGGAATCCATCTGTAGAGAGGGGGAAGATACGGTGAGGAATGGCAGGATAGAGGGGGAGGCAGGGTGAGGGATGTCAGGATGCAGGGGGAGACGCATTGAGGAATCTGTTAGGATAGAGGGGGAAACAGAGTGAGGAATCTGTCAGGAGGATGGGGAGACAGGGTGAGGAATTTGTCAGGATAGAGGGGGAGACATGGTGAGGAATGACAGGATAGAAGAGGAGACAGGGTGAGGAATCTGTCAGGATAGAGGTTGCTACAGAGTGAGGAATCCGTCAGGATAGAAGGGGAGACAGGGTGAGGAATCTGTCTGGATAGAGGGGGAGACTGGGTGCGGAATCTGTCAGGATTGAGGGGGAAACAGGGTGAGTATTCTGTCAGGATAGACGCAGAAACACGGGGAGGAATCCGTCTGGATAGAGGGGGAGAAAGGGTGAGGAATTCGTCAGGATAGAGGGGGAGACAGAGTGAGAAATCTGTCAGGAGAGAGGAGGAGACAGGGTGAGGAATCCGTCTGGATAGAGGGGGAGACAGGGTGAGGAATCTGTCAGGATAGCGGAGGAGACAGGGTGAGGAATCCGTATGGATAGAGGGGGAGACAGGGTGAGGAATCTGTCAGGATAGAGGAGGAGACAGGGTGAGGAATCTGTCAGGATAGAGGAGGAGACAAGGTGAGGAATGTCAGGATAGAGGGGGAGACAGGATGAGGAATGTCAGGATAGAGGGGGAGACTGGGTGGGAAATCTGTCAGGATAGAGGGGGAGACAGGGTGAGGAATCTGCCAGGATTGAGGGGGAGTCAGGGTGAGGAATATGTCCGGATAGAGGCGGAGACAGGGGGAGGAATCTTTCTCTATAGAGGGGGAGACAGGATGAGGAATCTGTCAGGACAGAGGGGGAAACTGGTTGGGGATTTTGTCAGGATAGAGGGGGAGACAGGGTGAGGAAACTGTCAGGATAGAGGGGGAGACAGGGTGGGCAATCTGTCCGGATTGAGGGGGAGACAGGGTGAGGAATCCGTCTGTGGAGAGGGGGAACACAGGGTGAGGAATGTCAGGATTGAGGGGCAAACAGGGTGAGGAATCTGTCAGGATAGAGGGGGAGATAGGGTGGGGAATGTCAGGACAGAGGGGGAGACAGGGTGAGGAAACTGTTAGGATAGAGGGGGAGACAGGGTGGGCAATCTGTCCGGATAGAGGGGGAGGCAGGGGGGGGTATCTGTCAGGATAATGGGGGACACAGGGTGGGGAATGTCGGGATAGAGGGGGAGAATAGGTGGGGAATCTGTCCGGATTGAGGGGGAGGCTGGGTGGGGATTCTGTCAGCATAGAGGGGAGACAGGATGAGGTATCTGTCAGGACAGAGGGGGAGACAGGGTGAGGTATCTGTCAGGACAGAGGGAGAGACAGGCTGAGGAATCTCTCCGGATTGAGGGGGAAACTGGGTGGGGAATCTGTCAGGATAGAGGGGGAGACAGGGTGGGGAATCTGTCAGGATAGAGGGATAAGACATGGTGACGAATGTCAGGATATGTGGGGAGGTAGGGTGAGGTATCTGTCAGGATTGAGGGGGAGGCAGGGTGAGGAATCTGTCAGGATTGAGGGGGAGGCAGGGTGAGGAATCTGTCAGGATAGACGCGGAGACACGGGGAGGAATGTGTCTGCATAGAGGGGGAGACAGGGTCAGGAATGACAGGATAGAGGGGGAGGCATGGTGAGGAATCTCTCAGGATAGAGGCGGAGACAGGGTGAGGGATGTCAGGATACAGGGGGAGACAGAGTGAGAAATTTGTTAGCATAGCGGGGGAAACAGAGTGAGGAATCTGTCAGGATAGAGGGAGAGATAAGGTGACAAATTTGTCAGGATAGAGGGGGAGACAGGGTGAGGAATTTGTCAGGATAGAGGGGGAGACAGGGGTAGGAATCTTTCTGTATAGTTGGGAAGACTGGGTGAGGAATCCGTCAGGATAGAGTGGGAGAGAGGATGAGGAATCTGTCAGGACAGCGGGGAAGACTGGTTGGGGAATTTGTCAGGATAGAGGGGGAGACAGGATGAGGAAACTGTCAGGATAGAGGGGGAGACAGGGTGGGCAATCTGTCCGGATTGAGGGCGAGACAGGGTGAGGAAACCATCTGTAGAGAGGGGGAAGATACGGTGAGGAATGGCAGGATAGAGGGGGAGGCAGGGTGAGGGATGTCAGGATGCAGGGGGAGACGCAGTGAGGAATCTGTTAGGATAGAGGGGGAAACAGAGTGAGGAATCTGTCAGGAGGAGGGGGAGACAGGGTGAGGAATTTGTCAGGATAGAGGGGGAGACATGGTGAGGAATGACAGGATAGAAGAGGAGACAGGGTGAGGAATCTGTCAGGATAGAGGTTGCTACAGAGTGAGGAATCCGTCAGGATAGAGGGGGAGACAGGGTGAGGAACCTGTCTGGATAGAGGGGGAGACTGGGTGCGGAATCTGTCTGGATTGAGGGGGAAACAGGGTGAGTATTCTGTCAGGATAGACGCAGAAACACGGGGAGGAATCCGTCTGGATAGAGGGGGAGACAGGGTGAGGAATTCGTCAGGATAGAGGGGGAGACAGAGTGAGAAATCTGTCAGGAGAGAGGAGGAGACAGGGTGAGGAATCCGTCTGGATAGAGGGGGAGACAGGGTGAGGAATCTGTCAGGATAGCGGAGGAGACAGGGTGAGGAATCCGTATGGATAGAGGGGGAGACAGGGTGAGGAATCTGTCAGGATAGAGGAGGAGACAGGGTGAGGAATCTGTCAGGATAGAGGAGGAGACAAGGTGAGGAATGTCAGGATAGAGGGGGAGACAGGATGAGGAATGTCAGGATAGAGGGGGAGACTGGGTGGGAAATCTGTCAGGATAGAGGGGGAGACAGGGTGAGGAATCTGTCAGGATTGAGGGGGAGTCAGGGTGAGGAATATGTCCGGATAGAGGCGGAGACAGGGGGAAGAATCTTTCTCTATAGAGGGGGAGACAGGATGAGGAATCTGTCAGGACAGAGGGGGAAACTGGTTGGGGATTTTGTCAGGATAGAGGGGGAGACAGGGTGAGGAAACTGTCAGGATAGAGGGGGAGACAGGGTGGGCAATCTGTCCGGATTGAGGGGGAGACAGGGTGAGGAATCCGTCTGTAGAGAGGGGGAACACAGGGTGAGGAATGTCAGGATTGAGGGGCAAACAGGGTGAGGAATCTGTCAGGATAGAGGGGGAGATAGAGTGGGGAATGTCAGGACAGAGGGGGAGACAGGGTGAGGAAACTGTTAGGATAGAGGGGGAGACAGGGTGGGCAATCTGTCCGGATAGAGGGGGAGGCAGGGGGGGGTATCTGTCAGGATAATGGGGGACACAGGGTGGGGAATGTCGGGATAGAGGGGGAGAATAGGTGGGGAATCTGTCCGGATTGAGGGGGAGGCTGGGTGGGGATTCTGTCAGCATAGAGGGGAGACAGGGTGAGGTATCTGTCAGGACAGAGGGGGAGACAGGGTGAGGTATCTGTCAGGACAGAGGGAGAGACAGGCTGAGGAATCTCTCCGGATTGAGGGGGAGACAGAGTGGGGAATCTGTCAGGATAGAGGGGGAGACAGGGTGGGGAATCTGGCAGGATAGAGGGATAAGACATGGTGACGAATGTCAGGATATGTGGGGAGGTAGGGTGAGGTATCTGTCAGGATTGAGGGGGAGGCAGGGTGAGGAATCTGTCAGGATTGAGGGGGAGGCAGGGTGAGGAATCTGTCAGGATTGAGGGGGAGGCAGGGTGAGGAATCTGTCAGGATAGAGGGGGAGACAGGGTGGGGAATCTGTCAGGATAGAGGGATAAGACATGGTGACGAATGTCAGGATATGTGGGGAGGTAGGGTGAGGTATCTGTTAGGATTGAGGGGGAGGCAGGGTGAGGAATCTGTCAGGATTGAGGGGGAGGCAGGGTGAGGAATCTGTCAGGATAGACGCGGAGACACGGGGAGGAATGTGTCTGCATAGAGAGGGAGACAGGGTTAGGAATGACAGGATAGAGGGGGAGGCAGGGTGAGGAATCTCTCAGGATAGAGGCGGAGACAGGGTGAGGGATGTCAGGATACAGGGGGAGACAGAGTGAGAAATCTTTTAGCATAGAGGGGGAAACAGAGTGAGGAATCTGTCAGGATAGAGGGAGAGATAGGGCGAGAAATTTGTCAGGATAGAGGGGGAGACAGGATGAGGAATCTGTCAGGATAGAGGGGGAGACAGGGTGAGGAATCAGTCTGGATAGAGGGGGAGACAGATTGAGGAATTTGAGGATTGCGGGGGAAACAGGGTGAGGAATCTGTCAGGATAGCCGCAGAGACAAGGGGAGGAATCTGTCTGGATAGAGGGGGAACAGGGTGAGGTATCTGTCAGGATAGAGGGGGAGACAGGGTGAGGAAACTGTCAGGATAGAGGATGAGACGGGGTGGGGAATGTCAGGATAGAGGGGGATACAAGGTGAGGAAACTGTTAGGATAGAGGGGGAGACAGGGTGGGCAATCTGTCCGGATAGAGGGGGAGACAGGGTGAGGTATCTGTCAGGATAGAGGGGGAGACAGGGTGAGGTATCTGTCAGGATAATGGGGGACACAGGGTGGGGAATGTCGGGCTAGAGGGAGAGAATGGGTGGGGAATCTGTCTGGATAGAGGGGGAGACAGGATGAGGAATCAGTCTGGATAGAGGGGGAGACAGATTGAGGAATTTCAGGATTGAGGGGGAAACAGGGTGAGGAATCTGTCAGGATAGCCGCGGAGACAAGGGGAGGAATCTGTCTGGATAGAGGGGGAACAGGGTGAGGTTTCTGTCAGGATAGAGGGGGAGACAGGGTGAGGAAACTGTCAGGATAGAGGATGAGACGGGGTGGGGAATGTCAGGATAGAGGGGGATACAAGGTGAGGAATGTCAGAATATGTGGGGGAGACAGGGTGAGGAATCTGTCAGGATAGAGGGGGAGACAGGGTGGGGAATGTCAGGACAGAGGGGGAGACAGGGTGAGGAAACTGTTAGGATAGAGGGGGAGACAGGGTGGGCAATCTGTCCGGATAGAGGGGGAGACAGGGGGAGGTATCTGTCAGGATAGAGGGGGAGACAGGGTGAGGTATCTGTCAGGATAATGGGGGACACAGGGTGGGGAATGTCGGGCTAGAGGGGGCGAATGGGTGGGGAATCTGTCTGGATTGAGGGGGAGACTGGGTGGGGATTCTGTCAGCATAGAGGGGAGACAGGGTGAGGTATCTGTCAGGACAGAGGGAGAGACAGGCTGAGGAATCTCTCCGGATTGAGGGGGAGACAGGGTGAGGAATCTGTCAGGATAGAGGGGGAGACAGGGTGGGGAATCTGTCAGGATAGAGGGGGAGACAGGGTGAGGTATCTGTCAGGATTGGGGGGGAGGCAGGGTGAGGAATCTGTCAGGATTGAGGGGGAGGCAGGGTGAGGAATCTGTCAGGATAGACGCGGAGACACGGGGAGGAATGTGTCTGCATAGAGGGGGAGACAGGGTTAGGAATGACAGGATAGAGGGGGAGTCAGGGTGAGGAATCTCTCAGGATAGAGGCGGAGACAGGGTGAGGGATGTCAGGATACAGGGGGAGACAGAGTGAGAAATCTGTTAGCATAGAGGGGGAAACAGAGTGAGGAATCTGTCAGGATAGAGGGAGAGATAGGGCGAGAAATTTGTCAGGACAGAGGGGGAGACAGGGTGAGGAATTTGTCAGGATAGAGGGGGAGACAGGGGTAGAAATCTTTCAGTATAGTTGGGGAGATTGGGTGAGGAATCCGTCAGGATAGAGTGGGAGAGAGGATGAGGAATCTGTCAGGACAGCGGGGAAGACTGGTTGGGGAATTTGTCAGGATAGAGGGGGAGACAGGATGAGGAAACTGTCAGGATAGAGGGGGAGACAGGGTGGGCAATCTGTCCGGATTGAGGGCGAGACAGGGTTAGGAATCCATCTGTAGAGAGGGGGAAGATACGGTGAGGAATGGCAGGATAGAGGGGGAGGCAGGGTGAGGGATGTCAGGATGCAGGGGGAGACGCAGTGAGGAATCTGTTAGGATAGAGGGGGAAACAGAGTGAGGAATCTGTCAGGAGGATGGGGAGACAGGGTGAGGAATTTGTCAGGATAGAGGGGGAGACATGGTGAGGAATGACAGGATAGAAGAGGAGACAGGGTGAGGAATCTGTCAGGATAGAGGTTGCTACAGAGTGAGGAATCCGTCAGGATAGAAGGGGAGACAGGGTGAGGAATCTGTCTGGATAGAGGGGGAGACTGGGTGCGGAATCTGTCAGGATTGAGGGGGAAACAGGGTGAGTATTCTGTCAGGATAGACGCAGAAACACGGGGAGGAATCCGTCTGGAGAGAGGGGGAGACAGGGTGAGGAATTCGTCAGGATAGAGGGGGAGACAGAGTGAGAAATCTGTCAGGAGAGAGGAGGAGACAGGGTGAGGAATCCGTCTGGATAGAGGGGGAGACAGGGTGAGGAATCTGTCAGGATAGCGGAGGAGACAGGGTGAGGAATCCGTATGGATAGAGGGGGAGACAGGGTGAGGAATCTGTCAGGATAGAGGAGGAGACAGGGTGAGGAATCTGTCAGGATAGAGGAGGAGACAAGGTGAGGAATGTCAGGATAGAGGGGGAGACAGGATGAGGAATGTCAGGATAGAGGGGGAGACTGGGTGGGAAATCTGTCAGGATAGAGGGGGAGACAGGGTGAGGAATCTGCCAGGATTGAGGGGGAGTCAGGGTGAGGAATATGTCCGGATAGAGGCGGAGACAGGGGGAGGATTTTTTCTCTATAGAGGGGGAGACAGGATGAGGAATCTGTCAGGACAGAGGGGGAAACTGGTTGGGGATTTTGTCAGGATAGAGGGGGAGACAGGGTGAGGAAACTGTCAGGAAGAGGGGGAGACAGGGTGGGCAATCTGTCCGGATTGAGGGGGAGACAGGGTGAGGAATCCGTCTGTGGAGAGGGGGAACACAGGGTGAGGAATGTCAGGATTGAGGGGCAAACAGGGTGAGGAATCTGTCAGGATAGAGGGGGAGATAGGGTGGGGAATGTCAGGACAGAGGGGGAGACAGGGTGAGGAAACTGTTAGGATAGAGGGGGAGACAGGGTGGGCAATCTGTCCGGATAGAGGTGGAGGCAGGGGGGGGGTATCTGTCAGGATAATGGGGGACACAGGGTGGGGAATGTCGGGATAGAGGGGGAGAATAGGTGGGGAATCTGTCCGGATTGAGGGGGAGGCTGGGTGGGGATTCTGTCAGCATAGAGGGGAGACAGGGTGAGGTATCTGTCAGGACAGAGGGGGAGACAGGGTGAGGTATCTGTCAGGACAGAGGGAGAGACAGGCTGAGGAATCTCTCCGGATTGAGGGGGAGACAGGGTGGGGAATCTGTCAGGATAGAGGGGGAGACAGGGTGGGGAATCTGTCAGGATAGAGGGATAAGACATGGTGACGAATGTCAGGATATGTGGGGAGGTAGGGTGAGGTATCTGTCAGGATTGAGGGGGAGGCAGGGTGAGGAATCTGTCAGGATTGAGGGGGAGGCAGGGTGAGGAATGTCAGGATAGAGGGGGAGACAGGATGAGGAATGTCAGGATAGAGGGGGAGACTGGGTGGGAAATCTGTCAGGATAGTGGGGGAAACAGAGTGAGGAATCTGTCAGGATAGAGGGAGAGATAAGGTGAGAAATTTGTCAGGATAGAGGGGGAGACAGTGTGAGGAATTTGTCAGGATAGAGGGGGAGACAGGGGTAGGAATCTTTCTGTATAGTTGGGAAGACTGGATGAAGAATCCGTCAGGATAGAGTGGGAGAGAGGATGAGGAATCTGTCAGGACAGCGGGGGAAGACTGGTTGGGGAATTTGTCAGGATAGAGGGGGAGACAGGATGAGGAAACTGTCAGGATAGAGGGGGAGACAGGGTGGGCAATCTGTCCGGATTGAGGGCGAGACAGGGTGAGGAATCCATCTGTAGAGAGGGGGAAGATACGGTGAGGAATGGCAGGATAGAGGGGGAGGCAGGGTGAGGGATGTCAGGATGCAGGGGGAGACGCAGTGAGGAATCTGTTAGGATAGAGGGGGAAACAGAGTGAGGAATCTGTCAGGATAGAGGTTGCTACAGAGTGAGGAATCCGTCAGGATAGAGGGGGAGACAGGGTGAGGAATCTGTCTGGATAGAGGGGGAGACTGGGTGCGGAATCTGTCTGGATTGAGGGGGAAACAGGGTGAGTATTCTGTCAGGATAGACGCAGAAACACGGGGAGGAATCCGTCTGGATAGAGGGGGAGACAGGGTGAGGAATTCGTCAGGATAGAGGGGGAGACAGAGTGAGAAATCTGTCAGGAGAGAGGAGGAGACAGGGTGAGGAATCCGTCTGGATAGAGGGGGAGACAGGGTGAGGAATCTGTCAGGATAGCGGAGGAGACAGGGTGAGGAATCCGTATGGATAGAGGGGGAGACAGGGTGAGGAATCTGTCAGGATAGAGGAGGAGACAGGGTGAGGAATCTGTCAGGATAGAGGAGGAGACAAGGTGAGGAATGTCAGGATAGAGGGGGAGACAGGATGAGGAATGTCAGGATAGAGGGGGAGACTGGGTGGGAAATCTGTCAGGATAGAGGGGGAGACAGGGTGAGGAATCTGTCAGGATAGCGGAGGAGACAGGGTGAGGAATCCGTATGGATAGAGGGGGAGACAGGGTGAGGAATCTGTCAGGATAGAGGAGGAGACAGGGTGAGGAATCTGTCAGGATAGAGGAGGAGACAAGGTGAGGAATGTCAGGATAGAGGGGGAGACAGGATGAGGAATGTCAGGATAGAGGGGGAGACTGGGTGGGAAATCTGTCAGGATAGAGGGGGAGACAGGGTGAGGAATCTGTCAGGATTGAGGGGGAGTCAGGGAGAGGTATATGTCCGGATAGAGGCGGAGACAGGGGGAAGAATCTTTCTCTATAGAGGGGGAGACAGGATGAGGAAGCTGTCAGGACAGAGGGGGAAACTGGTTGGGGATTTTGTCAGGATAGAGGGGGAGACAGGGTGAGGAAACTGTCAGGATAGAGGGGGAGACAGGGTGGGCAATCTGTCCGGATTGAGGGGGAGACAGGGTGAGGAATCCGTCTGTAGAGAGGGGGAACACAGGGTGAGGAATGTCAGGATTGAGGAGCAAACAGGGTGAGGAATCTGTCAGGATAGAGGGGGAGATAGAGTGGGGAATGTCAGGACAGAGGGGGAGACAGGGTGAGGAAACTGTTAGGATAGAGGGGGAGACAGGGTGGGCAATCTGTCCGGATAGAGGGGGAGGCAGGGGGGGGTATCTGTCAGGATAATGGGGGACACAGGGTGGGGAATGTCGGGATAGAGGGGGAGAATAGGTGGGGAATCTGTCCGGATTGAGGGGGAGGCTGGGTGGGGATTCTGTCAGCATAGAGGGGAGACAGGGTGAGGTATCTGTCAGGACAGAGGGGGAGACAGGGTGAGGTATCTGTCAGGACAGTGGGAGAGACAGGCTGAGGAATCTCTCCGGATTGAGGGGGAGACAGGGTGGGGAATCTGTCAGGATAGAGGGGGAGACAGGGTGGGGAATCTGTCAGGATAGAGGGATAAGACATGGTGATGAATGTCAGGATATGTGGGGAGGTAGGGTGAGGTATCTGTCAGGATTGAGGGGGAGGCAGGGTGAGGAATCTGTCAGGATTGAGGGGGAGGCAGGGTGAGGAATCTGTCAGGATAGACGCGGAGACACGGGGAGGAATGTGTCTGCGTAGAGGGGGAGACAGGGTTAGGAATGACAGGATAGAGGGGGAGGCATGGGGAGGAATCTCTCAGGATAGAGGCGGAGACAGGGTGAGGGATGTCAGGATACAGGGGGAGACAGAGTGAGAAATTTGTTAGCATAGAGGGGGAAAAAGAGTGAGGAATCTGTCAGGATAGAGGGAGAGATAAGGTGAGAAATTTGTCAGGATAGAGGGGGAGACAGTGTGAGGAATTTGTCAGGATAGAGGGGGAGACAGGGGTAGGAATCTTTCTGTATAGTTGGGAAGACTGGATGAGGAATCCGTCAGGATAGAGTGGGAGAGAGGATGAGGAATCTGTCAGGACAGCGGGGAAGACTGGTTGGGGAATTTGTCAGGATAGAGGGGGAGACAGGATGAGGAAACTGTCAGGATAGAGGGGGAGACAGGGTGGGCAATCTGTCCGGATTGAGGGCGAGACAGGGTGAGGAATCCATCTGTAGAGAGGGGGAAGATACGGTGAGGAATGGCAGGATAGAGGGGGAGGCAGGGTGAGGGATGTCAGGATGCAGGGGGAGACGCAGTGAGGAATCTGTTAGGATAGAGGGGGAAACAGAGTGAGGAATCTGTCAGGAGGAGGGGGAGACAGGGTGAGGAATTTGTCAGGATAGAGGGGGAGACATGGTGAGGAATGACAGGATAGAAGAGGAGACAGGGTGAGGAATCTGTCAGGATAGAGGTTGCTACAGAGTGAGGAATCCGTCAGGATAGAGGGGGAGACAGGGTGAGGAATCTGTCTGGATAGAGGGGGAGACTGGGTGCGGAATCTGTCTGGATTGAGGGGGAAACAGGGTGAGGAATCTGTCAGGATAGACGCAGAAACACGGGGAGGAATTCGTCTGGATAGAGGGGGAGACAGAGTGAGAAATCTGTCAGGATAGAGGAGGAGACAGGGTGAGGAATCCGTCTGGATAGAGGGGGAGACAGGGTGAGGAATCTGTCAGGATAGAGGAGGAGACAGGGTGAGGAATCTGTCAGGATAGAGGAGGAGACAAGGTGAGGAATGTCAGGATAGAGGGGGAGATTGGGTGGGGAATCTGTCAGGATAGAGGGGGAGACAGGGTGAGGAATCTGTTAGGGTGGAGGGGGAGACAGATTAAGGAATGTTAGGATTGAGGGGGAAATAGGGTGAGGAATCTGTCAGGATATACACGGAGACACGGGGAAGAATCTGTCTGGATAGAGGGGGAGACAGGGTGAGGAATTTGTCAGGATAGAGGGGGAGACAGGGTGAGGAATCCGTCTGGATAGAGGAGGAGACAGGTTGAGGAATCCGTCTGGATAGAGGAGGAGACAGGTTGAGGAATCCGTCTGGATAGAGGGGGAGACAGGGCGAGGAATCTGTCAGGATAGAGGGGGGAGACAGGGCGAGGAATCTGTCAGGATGGAGGGGGAGACAGGGTGAGGAAACTGTCATGATAGAGGATGAGACAGGGTGGGGAATGTCAGGATAGAGGGGGATACAAGCTGAGGAATGTCAGAATATGTGGGGGAGACAGGGTGAGGAATCTGTCAGGATAGAGGGGGAGACAGGGTGGGGAATGTCAGGACAGAGGGGGAGACAGGGTGAGGAAACTGTTAGGATAGAGGGGGAGACAGGGTGGGCAATCTGTCCGGATAGAGGGGGAGACAGGGTGAGGTATCTGTCAGGATAATGGGGGACACAGGGAGGGGAATGTCAGGATAGAGGGGGAGAATGGGTGGGGAATCTGTCTGGATTGAGGGGGAGACTGGGTGGGGATTCTGTCAGCATAGAGGGGAGGCAGGGTGAGGAACCTGTCAGGATAGAGGGAGAGATAGGGCGAGAAATTTGTCAGGATAGAGGGGAGACAGGGTGAGGAATTTGTCAGGATAGAGGGGGAGACAGGGGTAGGAATCTTTCTGTATAGTTGGGGAGACTGGGTGAGGAATCCGTCAGGATAGAGTGGGAGAGAGGATGAGGAATCTGTCAGGACAGCGGGGAAGACTGGTTGGGGAATTTGTCAGGATAGAGGGGGAGACAGGATGAGGAAACTGTCAGGATAGAGGGGGAGACAGGGTGGGCAATCTGTCCGGATTGAGGGCGAGACAGGGTGAGGAATCCATCTGAAGAGAGGGGGAAGATACGGTGAGGAATGGGAGGATAGAGGGGGAGGCAGGGTGAGGAATCTGTTAGCGTAGAGGGGGAAACAGAGTGAGGAATCTGTCAGGATAGAGGAGGAGACAGGGTGAGGAATTTGTCAGGATAGAGGGGGAGACAAGGTGAGGAATGTCAGGATAGAGGGGGCGACAGGGTGAGGATTTTGTCAGGATAGAGGGGGAGACAAGGTGAGGAATGTCAGGATAGAGGGGGAGACAAGGTGAGGAATGTCAGGATAGAGGGGGAGACAAGGTGAGGATTTTGTCAGGATAGAGGGGGAGACAGGATGAGGAATCTGTCAGGATAGAGGGGGAGACATGGTGAGGAATCAGTCTGGATAGAGGGGGAGACTGGGTGAGGAATCTGTCAGGATAGAGGGGCAGACTGGGTGGCGTATCTGTCTTCATAGAGGGGGAGACAGGGTGAGGAATTTGTCAGGATAAAGGGGGAGACAGGGTGAGGAATCTGTCAGGATAGAAGGGGAGACAGAGCGAGGAATCTGTCAGGATAGAGGGGGAGACAGGGTGAGGAATCTGTCAGGACAGAGGGTTGACTGGTTTAGGAATTTGTCAGGATAGAGCGGGAGACAGAGCGAGGAATCTGTCAGGATAGAGGGGGAGACAGGGTGAGGAATCCGTCTGTAGAGAGGGGGAAGACAGGGTGAGGAATGTCAGGATTGAGGGGGAAACAGGGTGAGGAATCTGTCAGGATAGAGGGGGAGACATGGTGAGGAATCAGTCTGGATAGAGGGGGAGACTGGGTGGGGAATCTGTCAGGATAGAGGGGGAGACACGGTGAAGAATCTGTCAGGATTGAGGGGGGAAACAGATTGAGGAATGTCAGGATTGAGGGGGAAACAGGGTGAGGAATCTGTCAGGATAGACGCGGAGACACGGGGAGGAATCTGTCTGGATAGAGGGGGAGACAGGGTGAGGAAACTGTCATGATAGAGGATGAGACAGGGTGGGGAATGTCAGGATAGAGGGGGATACAAGGTGAGGAATGTCAGAATATGTGGGGGAGACAGGGTGAGGAATCTGTCAGGATAGAGGGGGAGACAGGGTGGGGAATGTCAGGACAGAGGGGGAGACAGGGTGAGGAAACTGTTAGGATAGAGGGGGAGACAGGGTGGGGAATCTGTCCGGATAGAGGGGGAGACAGGGGGAGGCATCTGTCAGGATAATGGGGGACACAGGGTGGGGAATGTCGGGATAGAGTGGGAGAATGGGTGGGGAATCTGTCTGGATTGAGGGGGAGACTGGGTGGGGATTCTGTCAGCATAGAGGGGAGACAGGGTGAGGTATCTGTCAGGACAAAGGGGGAGACAGGGTGAGGTATCTGTCAGGACAAAGGGGGAGACAGGCTTAGGAATCTCTCCGGATTGAGGGGGAGACAGGGTGAGGAATCTGTCAGGATAGAGGGGGAGACAGGGTGGGGAATCTGTCAGGATAGAGGGAGAGACAGTGTGGGGAATCTGTCAGGATAAAGGGATAAGACATGGTGACGAATGTCAGGATATGTGGGGAGGTAGGGTGAGGTATCTGTCAGGATTGGGGGGGAGGCAGGGTGAGGAATCTGTCAGGATTGAGGGGGAGGCAGGGTGAGGAATCTGTCAGGATAGACGCGGAGACACGGGGAGGAATGTGTCTGCATAGAGGGGGAGACAGGATTAGGAATGACAGGATAGAGGGGGAGGCAGGGAGAGGAATCTCTCAGGATAGAGGCGGAGACAGGGTGAGGAATCCGTCTGGATAGAGGGGGAGACAGGGTGAGGAATGTCCGGATAGAGGGGGGAAGCATTGTGACGAATCTGTGAGGATAGAGGCGGAGACAGGGTGAGGGATGTCAGGATACAGGGGGAGACAGAGTGAGGAATCTGTTAGCGTAGAGGGGGAAACAGAGTGAGGAATCTGTCCGGATAGAGGAGGAGACAGGGTGAGGAATTTGGCAGGATAGAGGGGGGAGACAAGGTGAGGAATGTCAGGATAGAGGGGAGACAAGGTGAGGATTTTGTCAGGATAGAGGGGGAGACAGGATGAGGAATCTGTCAGGATAGAGGGGGAGACATGGTGAGGAATCAGTCTGGATAGAGGGGGAGACTGGGTGGGGAATCTGTCAGGATAGAGGGGCAGACTGGGTGGCGTATCTGTCTTCATAGAGGGGGAGACAGGGTGAGGAATTTGTCAGGATAAAGGGGGAGACAGGGTGAGGAATCTGTCAGGATAGAAGGGGAGACAGAGCGAGGAATCTGTCAGGATAGAGGGGGAGACATGGTGAGGAATCTGTCAGGACAGAGGGTTGACTGGTTTAGGAATTTGTCAGGATAGAGGGGGAGACAGAGCGAGGAATCTGTCAGGATAGAGGGGGCGACAGGGTGAGGAATCCGTCTGTAGAGAGGGGGAAGACAGGGTGAGGAATGTCAGGATTGAGGGGGAAACAGGGTGAGGAATCTGTCAGGATAGAGGGGGAGACATGGTGAGGAATCAGTCTGGATAGAGGGGGAGACTGGGTGGGGAATCTGTCAGGATAGAGGGGGAGACAGGGTGAGGAATCTGTCAGGATAGAGGGGGAGACAGGGTGAGGAATCAGTCTGGATAGAGGGGGAGACTGGGTGGGGAATCTGTCAGGATAGAGGGGGAGACAGGGTGAAGAATCTGTCAGGATTGAGGGGGAAACAGATTGAGGAATGTCAGGATTGAGGGGGAAACAGGGTGAGGAATCTGTCAGGATAGACGCGGAGACACGGGGAGGAATCTGTCTGGATAGAGGGGGAGACAGGGTGAGGTATCTGTCAGGATAGAGGGGGAGACAGGGTGAGGAAACTGTCATGATAGAGGATGAGACAGGGTGGGGAATGTCAGGATAGAGGGGGATACAAGGTGAGGAATGTCAGAATATGTGGGGGAGACAGGGTGAGGAATCTGTCAGGATGGAGGGGGAGACAGGGTGGGGAATGTCAGGACAGAGGGGGAGACAGGGTGAGGAAACTGTTAGGATAGAGGGGGAGACAGGGTGGGCAATCTGTCCGGATAGAGGGGGAGACAGGGTGAGGTATCTGTCAGGATAATGAGGGACACAGGGAGGGGAATGTCGGGATAGAGGGGGAGAATGGGTGGGGAATCTGTCTGGATTGAGGGGGAGACTGGGTGGGAATTCTGTCAGCATAGAGGGGAGGCAGGGTGAGGAATCTGTCAGGATAGAGGGAGAGATAGGGCGAGAAATTTGTCAGGATAGAGGGGAGACAGGGTGAGGAATTTGTCAGGATAGAGGGGGAGACAGGGGTAGGAATCTTTCTGCATAGTTGGGGAGACTGGGTGAGGAATCCGTCAGGATAGAGTGGGAGACAAGGTGAGGATTTTGTCAGGATAGAGGGGGAGACAGGATGAGGAATCTGTCAGGATAGAACGGGGGGGACATGGCGAGGAATCAGTCTGGATAGAGGGGGAGACTGGGTGGGGAATCTGTCAGGATAGAGGGGCAGACTGGGTGGCGTATCTGTCTTCATAGAGGGGGAGACAGGGTGAGGAATTTGTCAGGATAAAGGGGGAGACAGGGTGAGGAATCTGTCAGGATAGAAGGGGAGACAGAGCGAGGAATCTGTCAGGATAGAGGGGGAGACAGGGTGAGGAATCTGTCAGGACAGAGGATTGACTGGTTTAGGAATTTGACAGGATAGAGGGGGAGACAGAGCGAGGAATCTGTCAGGATAGAGGGGGAGACAGGGTGAGGAATCCGTCTGTAGAGAGGGGAAGACAGGGTGAGGAATGTCAGGATTGAGGGGGAAACAGGGTGAGGAATCTGTCAGGATAGAGGGGGAGACATGGTGAGGAATCAGTCTGGATAGAGGGGGAGACTGGGTGGGGAATCTGTCAGGATAGAGGGGGAGACAGGGTGAGGAATCTGTCCGGATAGAGGGGGAGACAGGGTGAGGAATCAGTCTGGATAGAGGGGGAGACTGGGTGGGGAATCTGTCAGGATAGAGGGGGAGACAGGGTGAAGAATCTGTCAGGATTGAGGGGGAAACAGATTGAGGAATGTCAGGATTTAGGGGGAAACAGGGTGAGGAATCTGTCAGGATAGACGCGGAGACACGGGGAGGAATCTGCCTGGATAGAGGGGGAGACAGGGTGAGGAAACTGTCATGATAGAGGATGAGACAGGTTGGGGAATGTCAGGATAGAGGGGGATACAAGGTGAGGAATGTCAGAATATGTGGGG
Organism: Carcharodon carcharias; assembly: GCF_017639515.1. Taxonomy (NCBI): domain Eukaryota; kingdom Metazoa; phylum Chordata; class Chondrichthyes; order Lamniformes; family Lamnidae; genus Carcharodon; species Carcharodon carcharias. The sequence goes on along the minus strand of NC_054492.1, from coordinate 4,365,433 downwards.
GAGACAGGGTGAGGAATCTGTCAGGATAGAGGGGGAGACAGGGTGGGGAATGTCAGGACAGAGGGGGAGACAGGGTGAGGAAACTGTTAGGATAGAGGGGGAGACGGTGGGCAATCTGTCCGGATAGAGGGGGAGACAGGGTGAGGTATCTGTCAGGATAATGGGGGACACAGGGAGGGGAATGTCGGGATAGAGGGGGAGAATGGGTGGGGAATCTGTCTGGATTGAGGGGGAGACTGGGTGGGGATTCTGTCAGCATATAGGGGAGGCAGGGTGAGGAATCTGTCAGGATAGAGGGAGAGATAGGGCGAGAAATTTGTCAGGATAGAGGGGAGACAGGGTGAGGAATTTGTCAGGATAGAGGGGGAGACAGGGGTCGGAATCTTTCTGTATAGTTGGGGTGACTGGGTGAGGAATCCGTCAGGATAGAGTGGGAGAGAGGATGAGGAATCTGTCAGGACAGCGGGGAAGACTGGTTGGGGAATTTGTCAGGATAGAGGGGGAGACAGGATGAGGAAACTGTCAGGATAGAGGGGGAGACAGGGTGGGCAATCTGTCCAGATTGAGGGCGAGACGGGGTGAGGAATCCATCTGTAGAGAGGGGGAAGATACGGTGAGGAATGGGAGGATAGAGGGGGAGGCAGGGTGAGGAATCTGTTAGCGTAGAGGGGGAAACAGAGTGAGGAATCTGTCAGGATAGAGGAGGAGACAGGGTGAGGAATTTGTCAGGATAGAGGGGGAGACAAGGTGAGGAATGTCAGGATAGAGGGGGCGACAGGGTGAGGATTTTGTCAGGATAGAGGGGGAGACAAGGTGAGGAATGTCAGGATAGAGGGGGAGACAAGGTGAGGAATGTCAGGATAGAGGGGGAGACAAGGTGAGGATTTTGTCAGGATAGAGGGGGAGACAGGATGAGGAATCTGTCAGGATAGAGGGGGAGACATGGTGAGGAATCAGTCTGGATAGAGGGGGAGACTGGGTGGGGAATCTGTCAGGATAGAGGGGCAGACTGGGTGGCGTATCTGTCTTCATAGAGGGGGAGACAGGGTGAGGAATTTGTCAGGATAAAGGGGGAGACAGTGTGAGGAATTTGTCAGGATAGAGGGGGAGACAGGGGTAGGAATCTTTCTGTATAGTTGGGAAGACTGGATGAGGAATCCGTCAGGATAGAGTGGGAGAGAGGATGAGGAATCTGTCAGGACAGCGGGGAAGACTGGTTGGGGAATTTGTCAGGATAGAGGGGGAGACAGGATGAGGAAACTGTCAGGATAGAGGGGGAGACAGGGTGGGCAATCTGTCCGGATTGAGGGCGAGACAGGGTGAGGAATCCATCTGTAGAGAGGGGGAAGATACGGTGAGGAATGGCAGGATAGAGGGGGAGGCAGGGTGAGGGATGTCAGGATGCAGGGGGAGACGCAGTGAGGAATCTGTTAGGATAGAGGGGGAAACAGAGTGAGGAATCTGTCAGGAGGAGGGGGAGACAGGGTGAGGAATTTGTCAGGATAGAGGGGGAGACATGGTGAGGAATGACAGGATAGAAGAGGAGACAGGGTGAGGAATCTGTCAGGATAGAGGTTGCTACAGAGTGAGGAATCCGTCAGGATAGAGGGGGAGACAGGGTGAGGAATCTGTCTGGATAGAGGGGGAGACTGGGTGCGGAATCTGTCTGGATTGAGGGGGAAACAGGGTGAGGAATCTGTCAGGATAGACGCAGAAACACGGGGAGGAATTCGTCTGGATAGAGGGGGAGACAGAGTGAGAAATCTGTCAGGATAGAGGAGGAGACAGGGTGAGGAATCCGTCTGGATAGAGGGGGAGACAGGGTGAGGAATCTGTCAGGATAGAGGAGGAGACAGGGTGAGGAATCTGTCAGGATAGAGGAGGAGACAAGGTGAGGAATGTCAGGATAGAGGGGGAGATTGGGTGGGGAATCTGTCAGGATAGAGGGGGAGACAGGGTGAGGAATCTGTTAGGGTGGAGGGGGAGACAGATTAAGGAATGTTAGGATTGAGGGGGAAATAGGGTGAGGAATCTGTCAGGATATACACGGAGACACGGGGAAGAATCTGTCTGGATAGAGGGGGAGACAGGGTGAGGAATTTGTCAGGATAGAGGGGGAGACAGGGTGAGGAATCCGTCTGGATAGAGGAGGAGACAGGTTGAGGAATCCGTCTGGATAGAGGAGGAGACAGGTTGAGGAATCCGTCTGGATAGAGGGGGAGACAGGGCGAGGAATCTGTCAGGATAGAGGGGGAGACAGGGCGAGGAATCTGTCAGGATGGAGGGGGAGACAGGGTGAGGAAACTGTCATGATAGAGGATGAGACAGGGTGGGGAATGTCAGGATAGAGGGGGATACAAGCTGAGGAATGTCAGAATATGTGGGGGAGACAGGGTGAGGAATCTGTCAGGATAGAGGGGGAGACAGGGTGGGGAATGTCAGGACAGAGGGGGAGACAGGGTGAGGAAACTGTTAGGATAGAGGGGGAGACAGGGTGGGCAATCTGTCCGGATAGAGGGGGAGACAGGGTGAGGTATCTGTCAGGATAATGGGGGACACAGGGAGGGGAATGTCAGGATAGAGGGGGAGAATGGGTGGGGAATCTGTCTGGATTGAGGGGGAGACTGGGTGGGGATTCTGTCAGCATAGAGGGGAGGCAGGGTGAGGAACCTGTCAGGATAGAGGGAGAGATAGGGCGAGAAATTTGTCAGGATAGAGGGGAGACAGGGTGAGGAATTTGTCAGGATAGAGGGGGAGACAGGGGTAGGAATCTTTCTGTATAGTTGGGGAGACTGGGTGAGGAATCCGTCAGGATAGAGTGGGAGAGAGGATGAGGAATCTGTCAGGACAGCGGGGAAGACTGGTTGGGGAATTTGTCAGGATAGAGGGGGAGACAGGATGAGGAAACTGTCAGGATAGAGGGGGAGACAGGGTGGGCAATCTGTCCGGATTGAGGGCGAGACAGGGTGAGGAATCCATCTGAAGAGAGGGGGAAGATACGGTGAGGAATGGGAGGATAGAGGGGGAGGCAGGGTGAGGAATCTGTTAGCGTAGAGGGGGAAACAGAGTGAGGAATCTGTCAGGATAGAGGAGGAGACAGGGTGAGGAATTTGTCAGGATAGAGGGGGAGACAAGGTGAGGAATGTCAGGATAGAGGGGGCGACAGGGTGAGGATTTTGTCAGGATAGAGGGGGAGACAAGGTGAGGAATGTCAGGATAGAGGGGGAGACAAGGTGAGGAATGTCAGGATAGAGGGGGAGACAAGGTGAGGATTTTGTCAGGATAGAGGGGGAGACAGGATGAGGAATCTGTCAGGATAGAGGGGGAGACATGGTGAGGAATCAGTCTGGATAGAGGGGGAGACTGGGTGAGGAATCTGTCAGGATAGAGGGGCAGACTGGGTGGCGTATCTGTCTTCATAGAGGGGGAGACAGGGTGAGGAATTTGTCAGGATAAAGGGGGAGACAGGGTGAGGAATCTGTCAGGATAGAAGGGGAGACAGAGCGAGGAATCTGTCAGGATAGAGGGGGAGACAGGGTGAGGAATCTGTCAGGACAGAGGGTTGACTGGTTTAGGAATTTGTCAGGATAGAGCGGGAGACAGAGCGAGGAATCTGTCAGGATAGAGGGGGAGACAGGGTGAGGAATCCGTCTGTAGAGAGGGGGAAGACAGGGTGAGGAATGTCAGGATTGAGGGGGAAACAGGGTGAGGAATCTGTCAGGATAGAGGGGGAGACATGGTGAGGAATCAGTCTGGATAGAGGGGGAGACTGGGTGGGGAATCTGTCAGGATAGAGGGGGAGACACGGTGAAGAATCTGTCAGGATTGAGGGGGAAACAGATTGAGGAATGTCAGGATTGAGGGGGAAACAGGGTGAGGAATCTGTCAGGATAGACGCGGAGACACGGGGAGGAATCTGTCTGGATAGAGGGGGAGACAGGGTGAGGAAACTGTCATGATAGAGGATGAGACAGGGTGGGGAATGTCAGGATAGAGGGGGATACAAGGTGAGGAATGTCAGAATATGTGGGGGAGACAGGGTGAGGAATCTGTCAGGATAGAGGGGGAGACAGGGTGGGGAATGTCAGGACAGAGGGGGAGACAGGGTGAGGAAACTGTTAGGATAGAGGGGGAGACAGGGTGGGGAATCTGTCCGGATAGAGGGGGAGACAGGGGGAGGCATCTGTCAGGATAATGGGGGACACAGGTTGGGGAATGTCGGGATAGAGTGGGAGAATGGGTGGGGAATCTGTCTGGATTGAGGGGGAGACTGGGTGGGGATTCTGTCAGCATAGAGGGGAGACAGGGTGAGGTATCTGTCAGGACAAAGGGGGAGACAGGGTGAGGTATCTGTCAGGACAAAGGGGGAGACAGGCTTAGGAATCTCTCCGGATTGAGGGGGAGACAGGGTGAGGAATCTGTCAGGATAGAGGGGGAGACAGGGTGGGGAATCTGTCAGGATAGAGGGAGAGACAGTGTGGGGAATCTGTCAGGATAAAGGGATAAGACATGGTGACGAATGTCAGGATATGTGGGGAGGTAGGGTGAGGTATCTGTCAGGATTGGGGGGGAGGCAGGGTGAGGAATCTGTCAGGATTGAGGGGGAGGCAGGGTGAGGAATCTGTCAGGATAGACGCGGAGACACGGGGAGGAATGTGTCTGCATAGAGGGGGAGACAGGATTAGGAATGACAGGATAGAGGGGGAGGCAGGGAGAGGAATCTCTCAGGATAGAGGCGGAGACAGGGTGAGGAATCCGTCTGGATAGAGGGGGAGACAGGGTGAGGAATGTCCGGATAGAGGGGGAAGCATTGTGACGAATCTGTGAGGATAGAGGCGGAGACAGGGTGAGGGATGTCAGGATACAGGGGGAGACAGAGTGAGGAATCTGTTAGCGTAGAGGGGGAAACAGAGTGAGGAATCTGTCCGGATAGAGGAGGAGACAGGGTGAGGAATTTGGCAGGATAGAGGGGGAGACAAGGTGAGGAATGTCAGGATAGAGGGGAGACAAGGTGAGGATTTTGTCAGGATAGAGGGGGAGACAGGATGAGGAATCTGTCAGGATAGAGGGGGAGACATGGTGAGGAATCAGTCTGGATAGAGGGGGAGACTGGGTGGGGAATCTGTCAGGATAGAGGGGCAGACTGGGTGGCGTATCTGTCTTCATAGAGGGGGAGACAGGGTGAGGAATTTGTCAGGATAAAGGGGGAGACAGGGTGAGGAATCTGTCAGGATAGAAGGGGAGACAGAGCGAGGAATCTGTCAGGATAGAGGGGGAGACATGGTGAGGAATCTGTCAGGACAGAGGGTTGACTGGTTTAGGAATTTGTCAGGATAGAGGGGGAGACAGAGCGAGGAATCTGTCAGGATAGAGGGGGCGACAGGGTGAGGAATCCGTCTGTAGAGAGGGGGAAGACAGGGTGAGGAATGTCAGGATTGAGGGGGAAACAGGGTGAGGAATCTGTCAGGATAGAGGGGGAGACAGGGTGAGGAATCAGTCTGGATAGAGGGGGAGACTGGGTGGGGAATCTGTCAGGATAGAGGGGGAGACAGGGTGAGGAATCTGTCAGGATAGAGGGGGAGACAGGGTGAGGAATCAGTCTGGATAGAGGGGGAGACTGGGTGGGGAATCTGTCAGGATAGAGGGGGAGACAGGGTGAAGAATCTGTCAGGATTGAGGGGGAAACAGATTGAGGAATGTCAGGATTGAGGGGGAAACAGGGTGAGGAATCTGTCAGGATAGACGCGGAGACACGGGTGAGGAATCTGTCTGGATAGAGGGGGAGACAGGGTGAGGTATCTGTCAGGATAGAGGGGGAGACAGGGTGAGGAAACTGTCATGATAGAGGATGAGACAGGGTGGGGAATGTCAGGATAGAGGGGGATACAAGGTGAGGAATGTCAGAATATGTGGGGGAGACAGGGTGAGGAATCTGTCAGGATGGAGGGGGAGACAGGGTGGGGAATGTCAGGACAGAGGGGGAGACAGGGTGAGGAAACTGTTAGGATAGAGGGGGAGACAGGGTGGGCAATCTGTCCGGATAGAGGGGGAGACAGGGTGAGGTATCTGTCAGGATAATGAGGGACACAGGGAGGGGAATGTCGGGATAGAGGGGGAGAATGGGTGGGGAATCTGTCTGGATTGAGGGGGAGACTGGGTGGGAATTCTGTCAGCATAGAGGGGAGGCAGGGTGAGGAATCTGTCAGGATAGAGGGAGAGATAGGGCGAGAAATTTGTCAGGATAGAGGGGAGACAGGGTGAGGAATTTGTCAGGATAGAGGGGGAGACAGGGGTAGGAATCTTTCTGCATAGTTGGGGAGACTGGGTGAGGAATCCGTCAGGATAGAGTGGGAGACAAGGTGAGGATTTTGTCAGGATAGAGGGGGAGACAGGATGAGGAATCTGTCAGGATAGAACGGGGGGGACATGGCGAGGAATCAGTCTGGATAGAGGGGGAGACTGGGTGGGGAATCTGTCAGGATAGAGGGGCAGACTGGGTGGCGTATCTGTCTTCATAGAGGGGGAGACAGGGTGAGGAATTTGTCAGGATAAAGGGGGAGACAGGGTGAGGAATCTGTCAGGATAGAAGGGGAGACAGAGCGAGGAATCTGTCAGGATAGAGGGGGAGACAGGGTGAGGAATCTGTCAGGACAGAGGATTGACTGGTTTAGGAATTTGACAGGATAGAGGGGGAGACAGAGCGAGGAATCTGTCAGGATAGAGGGGGAGACAGGGTGAGGAATCCGTCTGTAGAGAGGGGGAAGACAGGGTGAGGAATGTCAGGATTGAGGGGGAAACAGGGTGAGGAATCTGTCAGGATAGAGGGGGAGACATGGTGAGGAATCAGTCTGGATAGAGGGGGAGACTGGGTGGGGAATCTGTCAGGATAGAGGGGGAGACAGGGTGAGGAATCTGTCCGGATAGAGGGGGAGACAGGGTGAGGAATCAGTCTGGATAGAGGGGGAGACTGGGTGGGGAATCTGTCAGGATAGAGGGGGAGACAGGGTGAAGAATCTGTCAGGATTGAGGGGGAAACAGATTGAGGAATGTCAGGATTTAGGGGGAAACAGGGTGAGGAATCTGTCAGGATAGACGCGGAGACACGGGGAGGAATCTGCCTGGATAGAGGGGGAGACAGGGTGAGGAAACTGTCATGATAGAGGATGAGACAGGTTGGGGAATGTCAGGATAGAGGGGGATACAAGGTGAGGAATGTCAGAATATGTGGGGGAGACAGGGTGAGGAATCTGTCAGGATAGAGGGGGAGACAGGGTGGGGAATGTCAGGACAGAGGGGGAGACAGGGTGAGGAAACTGTTAGGATAGAGGGGGAGACGGTGGGCAATCTGTCCGGATAGAGGGGGAGACAGGGTGAGGTATCTGTCAGGATAATGGGGGACACAGGGAGGGGAATGTCGGGATAGAGGGGGAGAATGGGTGGGGAATCTGTCTGGATTGAGGGGGAGACTGGGTGGGGATTCTGTCAGCATATAGGGGAGGCAGGGTGAGGAATCTGTCAGGATAGAGGGAGAGATAGGGCGAGAAATTTGTCAGGATAGAGGGGAGACAGGGTGAGGAATTTGTCAGGATAGAGGGGGAGACAGGGGTCGGAATCTTTCTGTATAGTTGGGGTGACTGGGTGAGGAATCCGTCAGGATAGAGTGGGAGAGAGGATGAGGAATCTGTCAGGACAGCGGGGAAGACTGGTTGGGGAATTTGTCAGGATAGAGGGGGAGACAGGATGAGGAAACTGTCAGGATAGAGGGGGAGACAGGGTGGGCAATCTGTCCAGATTGAGGGCGAGACGGGGTGAGGAATCCATCTGTAGAGAGGGGGAAGATACGGTGAGGAATGGGAGGATAGAGGGGGAGGCAGGGTGAGGAATCTGTTAGCGTAGAGGGGGAAACAGAGTGAGGAATCTGTCAGGATAGAGGAGGAGACAGGGTGAGGAATTTGTCAGGATAGAGGGGGAGACAAGGTGAGGAATGTCAGGATAGAGGGGGCGACAGGGTGAGGATTTTGTCAGGATAGAGGGGGAGACAAGGTGAGGAATGTCAGGATAGAGGGGGAGACAAGGTGAGGAATGTCAGGATAGAGGGGGAGACAAGGTGAGGATTTTGTCAGGATAGAGGGGGAGACAGGATGAGGAATCTGTCAGGATAGAGGGGGAGACATGGTGAGGAATCAGTCTGGATAGAGGGGGAGACTGGGTGGGGAATCTGTCAGGATAGAGGGGCAGACTGGGTGGCGTATCTGTCTTCATAGAGGGGGAGACAGGGTGAGGAATTTGTCAGGATAAAGGGGGAGACAGGGCGAGGAATCTGTCAGGATAGAGGGGGAGACAGGGTGAGGAATCCGTCTGTAGAGAGGGGGAAGACAGGGTGAGGAATGTCAGGATTGAGGGGGAAACAGGGTGAGGAATCTGTCAGGATAGAGGGGGAGACATGGTGAGGAATCAGTCTGGATAGAGGGGGAGACTGGGTGGGGAATCTGTCAGGATAGAGGGGGAGACAGGGTGAGGAATCTGTCCGGATAGAGGGGGAGACAGGGTGAGGAATCAGTCTGGATAGAGGGGGAGACTGGGTGAGGAATCTGTCAGGATAGAGGGGGAGACAGGGTGAAGAATCTGTCAGGATTGAGGGGGAAACAGATTGAGGAATGTCAGGATTGAGGGGGAAACAGGGTGAGGAATCTGTCAGGATAGACGCGGAGACACGGGGAGGAATCTGTCTGGATAGAGGGGGAGACAGGGTGAGGTATCTGTCAGGATAGAGGGGGAGACAGGGTGAGGAATGTCAGAATATGTGGGGGAGACAGGGTGAGGAATCTGTCAGGATAGAGGGGGAGACAGGGTGGGCAATCTGTCCGGATAGAGGGGGAGACAGGGTGAGGTATCTGTCAGGATAATGGGGGACACAGGGTGGGGAATGTCGGGATAGAGGGGGAGACAGGGTGAGGAATCAGTCTGGATAGAGGGGGAGACTGGGTGAGGAATCTGTCAGGATAGAGGGGGAGACAGGGTGAAGAATCTGTCAGGATTGAGGGGGAAACAGATTGAGGAATGTCAGGATTGAGGGGGAAACAGGGTGAGGAATCTGTCAGGATAGACGCGGAGACACGGGGAGGAATCTGTCTGGATAGAGGGGGAGACAGGGTGAGGTATCTGTCAGGATAGAGGGGGAGACAGGGTGAGGAAACTGTCATGATAGAGGATGAGACAGGGTGGGGAATGTCAGGATAGAGGGGGATACAAGGTGAGGAATGTCAGAATATGTGGGGGAGACAGGGTGAGGAATCTGTCAGGATAGAGGGGGAGACAGGGTGGGGAATGTCAGGACAGAGGGGGAGACAGGGTGAGGAAACTGTTAGGATAGAGGGGGAGACAGGGTGGGCAATCTGTCCGGATAGAGGGGGAGACAGGGTGAGGTATCTGTCAGGATAATGGGGGACACAGGGTGGGGAATGTCGGGATAGAGGGGGAGAATGGGTGGGGAATCTGTCTGGATTGAGGGGGAGACTGGGTGGGGATTCTGTCAGCATAGAGGGGAGGCAGGGTGAGGAATCTGTCAGGATAGAGGGGAGACAGGGTGAGGAATTTGTCAGGATAGAGGGGGAGACAGGGGTAGGAATCTTTCTGTATAGTTGGGGAGACTGGGTGAGGAATCCGTCAGGATAGTGTGGGAGAGAGGATGAGGAATCTGTCAGGACAGCGGGGAAGACTGGTTGGGGAATTTGTCAGGATAGAGGGGGAGACAGGATGAGGAAACTGTCAGGATAGAGGGGGAGACAGGGTGGGCAATCTGTCCGGATTGAGGGCGAGACAGGGTGAGGAATCCATCTGTAGAGAGGGGGAAGATACGGTGAGGAATGGCAGGATAGAGGGGGAGGCAGGGTGAGGGATGTCAGGATGCAGGGGGAGACGCAGTGAGGAATCTGTTAGGATAGAGGGGGAAACAGAGTGAGGAATCTGTCAGGAGGAGGGGGAGACAGGGTGAGGAATTTGTCAGGATAGAGGGGGAGACATGGTGAGGAATGACAGGATAGAAGAGGAGACAGGGTGAGGAATCTGTCAGGATAGAGGTTGCTACAGAGTGAGGAATCCGTCAGGATAGAGGGGGAGACAGGGTGAGGAATCTGTCTGGATAGAGTGGGAGTCTGGGTGCGGAATCTGTCTGGATAGAGTGGGAGACTGGGTGCGGAATCTGTCAGGATTGAGGGGGAAACAGGGTGAGAATTCTGACAGGATAGACGCAGAAACACGGGGAGGAATCCGTCTGGATAGAGGGGGAGACAGGGTGAGGAATTCGTCGGGATAGATGGGGAGACAGGGTGAGGAAACTGTCAGGATAGAGGGGGAGACAGGATCGGGAATGTCAGGATAGAGGGGAAGACAAGGTGAGGGATCGGTCAGGATAGAGGGGGAGACAGGGTGAGGAATCTGTCAGGATAGAGGGGCAGACTGGGTGGCGTATCTGTCTTCATAGAGAGGGAGACAGGGTGAGGAATTTGTCAGGATAAAGGGGGAGACGGTGAGGAATCTGTCAGGATAGAAGGGGAGACAGAGCGAGGAATCTGTCAGGATAGAGGGGGAGACAGGGTGAGGAATCTGTCAGGACAGAGGGTTGACTGGTTTAGGAATTTGTCAGGATAGAGGGGGAGACAGAGCGAGGAATCTGTCAGGATAGAGGGGGAGACAGGGTGAGGAATCCGTCTGTAGAGAGGGGGAAGACAGGGTGAGGAATGTCAGGATTGAGGGGGAAACAGGGTGAGGAATCTGTCAGGATAGAGGGGGAGACATGGTGAGGAATCAGTCTGGATAGAGGGGGAGACTGGGTGGGGAATCTGTCAGGATAGAGGGGGAGACACGGTGAAGAATCTGTCAGGATTGAGGGGGAAACAGATTGAGGAATGTCAGGATTGAGGGGGAAACAGGGTGAGGAATCTGTCAGGATAGACGCGGAGACACGGGGAGGAATCTGTCTGGATAGAGGGGGAGACAGGGTGAGGAAACTGTCATGATAGAGGATGAGACAGGGTGGGGAATGTCAGGATAGAGGGGGATACAAGGTGAGGAATGTCAGAATATGTGGGGGAGACAGGGTGAGGAATCTGTCAGGATAGAGGGGGAGACAGGGTGGGGAATGTCAGGACAGAGGGGGAGACAGGGTGAGGAAACTGTTAGGATAGAGGGGGAGACAGGGTGGGGAATCTGTCCGGATAGAGGGGGAGACAGGGGGAGGCATCTGTCAGGATAATGGGGGACACAGGGTGGGGAATGTCGGGATAGAGGGGGAGAATGGGTGGGGAATCTGTCTGGATTGAGGGGGAGACTGGGTGGGGATTCTGTCAGCATAGAGGGGAGACAGGGTGAGGTATCTGTCAGGACAAAGGGGGAGACAGGGTGAGGTATCTGTCAGGACAGAGGGAGAGACAGGCTGAGGAATCTCTCCGGATTGAGGGGGAGACAGGGTGAGGAATCTGTCAGGATAGAGGGGGAGACAGGGTGGGGAATCTGTCAGGATAGAGGGAGAGACAGTGTGGGGAATCTGTCAGGATAAAGGGATAAGACATGGTGACGAATGTCAGGATATGTGGGGAGGTAGGGTGAGGTATCTGTCAGGATTGGGGGGGAGGCAGGGTGAGGAATCTGTCAGGATTGAGGGGGAGGCAGGGTGAGGAATCTGTCAGGATAGACGCGGAGACACGGGGAGGAATGTGTCTGCATAGAGGGGGAGACAGGATTAGGAATGACAGGATAGAGGGGGAGGCAGGGAGAGGAATCTCTCAGGATAGAGGCGGAGACAGGGTGAGGAATCCGTCTGGATAGAGGGGGAGACAGGGTGAGGAATGTCCGGATAGAGGGGGAAGCATTGTGACGAATCTGTGAGGATAGAGGCGGAGACAGGGTGAGGGATGTCAGGATACAGGGGGAGACAGAGTGAGGAATCTGTTAGCGTAGAGGGGGAAACAGAGTGAGGAATCTGTCCGGATAGAGGAGGAGACAGGGTGAGGAATTTGGCAGAATAGAGGGGGAGACAAGGTGAGGAATGTCAGGATAGAGGGGGCGACAGGGTGAGGATTTTGTCAGGATAGAGGGGGAGACAAGGTGAAGAATGTCAGGATAGAGGGGGAGACAAGGTGAGGAATGTCAGGATAGAGGGGAGACAAGGTGAGGATTTTGTCAGGATAGAGGGGGAGACAGGATGAGGAATCTGTCAGGATAGAGGGGGAGACATGGTGAGGAATCAGTCTGGATAGAGGGGGAGACTGGGTGGGGAATCTGTCAGGATAGAGGGGCAGACTGGGTGGCGTATCTGTCTTCATAGAGGGGGAGACAGGGTGAGGAATTTGTCAGGATAAAGGGGGAGACAGGGTGAGGAATCTGTCAGGATAGAAGGGGAGACAGAGCGAGGAATCTGTCAGGATAGAGGGGGAGACATGGTGAGGAATCTGTCAGGACAGAGGGTTGACTGGTTTAGGAATTTGTCAGGATAGAGGGGGAGACAGAGCGAGGAATCTGTCAGGATAGAGGGGGCGACAGGGTGAGGAATCCGTCTGTAGAGAGGGGGAAGACAGGGTGAGGAATGTCAGGATTGAGGGGGAAACAGGGTGAGGAATCTGTCAGGATAGAGGGGGAGACATGGTGAGGAATCAGTCTGGATAGAGGGGGAGACTGGGTGGGGAATCTGTCAGGATAGAGGGGGAGACAGGGTGAGGAATCTGTCAGGATAGAGGGGGAGACAGGGTGAGGAATCAGTCTGGATAGAGGGGGAGACTGGGTGGGGAATCTGTCAGGATAGCGGGGGAGACAGGGTGAAGAATCTGTCAGGATTGAGGGGGAAACAGATTGAGGAATGTCAGGATTGAGGGGGAAACAGGGTGAGGAATCTGTCAGGATAGACGCGGAGACACGGGGAGGAATCTGTCTGGATAGAGGGGGAGACAGGGTGAGGTATCTGTCAGGATAAAGGGGGAGACAGGGTGAGGAAACTGTCATGATAGAGGATGAGACAGGGTGGGGAATGTCAGGATAGAGGGGGATACAAGGTGAGGAATGTCAGAATATGTGGGGGAGACAGGGTGAGGAATCTGTCAGGATGGAGGGGGAGACAGGGTGAGGAAACTGTTAGGATAGAGGGGGAGACAGGGTGGGCAATCTGTCCGGATAGAGGGGGAGACAGGGTGAGGTATCTGTCAGGATAATGGGGGACACAGGGAGGGGAATGTCGGGATAGAGGGGGAGAATGGGTGGGGAATCTGTCTGGATTGAGGGGGAGACTGGGTGGGGATTCTGTCAGCATAGAGGGGAGGCAGGGTGAGGAATCTGTCAGGATAGAGGGAGAGATAGGGCGAGAAATTTGTCAGGATAGAGGGGAGACAGGGTGAGGAATTTGTCAGGATAGAGGGGGAGACAGGGGTAGGAATCTTTCTGCATAGTTGGGGAGACTGGGTGAGGAATCCGTCAGGATAGAGTGGGAGACAAGGTGAGGATTTTGTCAGGATAGAGGGGGAGACAGGATGAGGAATCTGTCAGGATAGAACGGGGGGGACATGGCGAGGAATCAGTCTGGATAGAGGGGGAGACTGGGTGGGGAATCTGTCAGGATAGAGGGGCAGACTGGGTGGCGTATCTGTCTTCATAGAGGGGGAGACAGGGTGAGGAATTTGTCAGGATAAAGGGGGAGACAGGGTGAGGAATCTGTCAGGATAGAAGGGGAGACAGAGCGAGGAATCTGTCAAGATAGAGGGGGAGACAGGGTGAGGAATCTGTCAGGACAGAGGATTGACTGGTTTAGGAATTTGTCAGGATAGAGGGGGAGACAGAGCGAGGAATCTGTCAGGATAGAGGGGGAGACAGGGTGAGGAATCCGTCTGTAGAGAGGGGGAAGACAGGGTGAGGAATGTCAGGATTGAGGGGGAAACAGGGTGAGGAATCTGTCAGGATAGAGGGGGAGACATGGTGAGGAATCAGTCTGGATAGAGGGGGAGACTGGGTGGGGAATCTGTCAGGATAGAGGGGGAGACAGGGTGAGGAATCTGTCCGGATAGAGGGGGAGACAGGGTGAGGAATCAGTCTGGATAGAGGGGGAGACTGGGTGGGGAATCTGTCAGGATAGAGGGGGAGACAGGGTGAAGAATCTGTCAGGATTGAGGGGGAAACAGATTGAGGAATGTCAGGATTTAGGGGGAAACAGGGTGAGGAATCTGTCAGGATAGACGCGGAGACACGGGGAGGAATCTGCCTGGATAGAGGGGGGAGACAGGGTGAGGAAACTGTCATGATAGAGGATGAGACAGGTTGGGGAATGTCAGGATAGAGGGGGATACAAGGTGAGGAATGTCAGAATATGTGGGGGAGACAGGGTGAGGAATCTGTCAGGATAGAGGGGGAGACAGGGTGGGGAATGTCAGGACAGAGGGGGAGACAGGGTGAGGAAACTGTTAGGATAGAGGGGGAGACAGGGTGGGCAATCTGTCCGGATAGAGGGGGAGACAGGGTGAGGTATCTGTCAGGATAATGGGGGACACAGGGAGGGGAATGTCGGGATAGAGGGGGAGAATGGGTGGGGAATCTGTCTGGATTGAGGGGGAGACTGGGTGGGGATTCTGTCAGCATATAGGGGAGGCAGGGTGAGGAATCTGTCAGGATAGAGGGAGAGATAGGGCGAGAAATTTGTCAGGATAGAGGGGAGACAGGGTGAGGAATTTGTCAGGATAGAGGGGGAGACAGGGGTCGGAATCTTTCTGTATAGTTGGGGTGACTGGGTGAGGAATCCGTCAGGATAGAGTGGGAGAGAGGATGAGGAATCTGTCAGGACAGCGGGGAAGACTGGTTGGGGAATTTGTCAGGATAGAGGGGGAGACAGGGTGGGCAATCTGTCCGGATTGAGGGCGAGACGGGGTGAGGAATCCATCTGTAGAGAGGGGGAAGATACGGTGAGGAATGGGAGGATAGAGGGGGAGGCAGGGTGAGGAATCTGTTAGCGTAGAGGGGGAAACAGAGTGAGGAATCTGTCAGGATAGAGGAGGAGACAGGGTGAGGAATTTGTCAGGATAGAGGGGGAGACAAGGTGAGGAATGTCAGGATAGAGGGGGCGACAGGGTGAGGATTTTGTCAGGATAGAGGGGGAGACAAGGTGAGGAATGTCAGGATAGAGGGGGAGACAAGGTGAGGAATGTCAGGATAGAGGGGGAGACAAGGTGAGGATTTTGTCAGGATAGAGGGGGAGACAGGATGAGGAATCTGTCAGGATAGAGGGGGAGACATGGTGAGGAATCAGTCTGGATAGAGGGGGAGACTGGGTGGGGAATCTGTCAGGATAGAGGGGCAGACTGGGTGGCGTATCTGTCTTCATAGAGGGGGAGACAGGGTGAGGAATTTGTCAGGATAAAGGGGGAGACAGGGCGAGGAATCTGTCAGGATAGAGGGGGGAGACAGGGTGAGGAATCCGTCTGTAGAGAGGGGGAAGACAGGGTGAGGAATGTCAGGATTGAGGGGGAAACAGGGTGAGGAATCTGTCAGGATAGAGGGGGAGACATGGTGAGGAATCAGTCTGGATAGAGGGGGGAGACTGGGTGGGGAATCTGTCAGGATAGAGGGGGAGACAGGGTGAGGAATCTGTCCGGATAGAGGGGGAGACAGGGTGAGGAATCAGTCTGGATAGAGGGGGAGACTGGGTGGGGAATCTGTCAGGATAGAGGGGGAGACAGGGTGAAGAATCTGTCAGGATTGAGGGGGAAACAGATTGAGGAATGTCAGGATTGAGGGGGAAACAGGGTGAGGAATCTGTCAGGATAGACGCGGAGACACGGGGAGGAATCTGTCTGGATAGAGGGGGAGACAGGGTGAGGTATCTGTCAGGATAGAGGGGGAGACAGGGTGAGGAAACTGTCATGATAGAGGATGAGACAGGGTGGGGAATGTCAGGATAGAGGGGGATACAAGGTGAGGAATGTCAGAATATGTGGGGGAGACAGGGTGAGGAATCTGTCAGGATAGAGGGGGAGACAGGGTGGGGAATGTCAGGACAGAGGGGGAGACAGGGTGAGGAAACTGTTAGGATAGAGGGGGAGACAGGGTGGGCAATCTGTCCGGATAGAGGGGGAGACAGGGTGAGGTATCTGTCAGGATAATGGGGGACACAGGGTGGGGAATGTTGGGATAGAGGGGGAGAATGGGTGGGGAATCTGTCTGGATTGAGGGGGAGACTGGGTGGGGATTCTGTCAGCATAGAGGGGAGGCAGGGTGAGGAATCTGTCAGGATAGAGGGAGAGATAGGGCGAGAAATTTGTCAGGATAGAGGGGAGACAGGGTGAGGAATTTGTCAGGATAGAGGGGGAGACAGGGGTAGGAATCTTTCTGTATAGTTGGGGAGACTGGGTGAGGAATCCGTCAGGATAGTGTGGGAGAGAGGATGAGGAATCTGTCAGGACAGCGGGGAAGACTGGTTGGGGAATTTGTCAGGATAGAGGGGGAGACAGGATGAGGAAACTGTCAGGATAGAGGGGTAGACAGGGTGGGCAATCTGTCCGGATTGAGGGCGAGACAGGGTGAGGAATCCATCTGTAGAGAGGGGGAAGATACGGTGAGGAATGGCAGGATAGAGGGGGAGGCAGGGTGAGGGATGTCAGGATGCAGGGGGAGACGCAGTGAGGAATCTGTTAGGATAGAGGGGGAAACAGAGTGAGGAATCTGTCAGGAGGAGGGGGAGACAGGGTGAGGAATTTGTCAGGATAGAGGGGGAGACATGGTGAGGAATGACAGGATAGAAGAGGAGACAGGGTGAGGAATCTGTCAGGATAGAGGTTGCTACAGAGTGAGGAATCCGTCAGGATAGAGGGGGAGACAGGGTGAGGAATCTGTCTGGATAGAGTGGGAGTCTGGGTGCGGAATCTGTCTGGATAGAGTGGGAGACTGGGTGCGGAATCTGTCAGGATTGAGGGGGAAACAGGGTGAGAATTCTGACAGGATAGACGCAGAAACACGGGGAGGAATCCGTCTGGATAGAGGGGGAGACAGGGTGAGGAATTCGTCGGGATAGATGGGGAGACAGGGTGAGGAAACTGTCAGGATAGAGGGGGAGACAGGATCGGGAATGTCAGGATAGAGGGGAAGACAAGGTGAGGGATCGGTCAGGATAGAGGGGGAGACAGGGTGAGGAATCTGTCAGGATAGAGGGGCAGACTGGGTGGCGTATCTGTCTTCATAGAGGGGGAGTCAGGGTGAGGAATTTGTCAGGATAAAGGGGGAGACGGTGAGGAATCTGTCAGGATAGAAGGGGAGACAGAGCGAGGAATCTGTCAGGATAGAGGGGGAGACAGGGTGAGGAATCTGTCAGGACAGAGGGTTGACTGGTTTAGGAATTTGTCAGGATAGAGGGGGAGACAGAGCGAGGAATCTGTCAGGATAGAGGGGGAGACAGGGTGAGGAATCCGTCTGTAGAGAGGGGGAAGACAGGGTGAGGAATGTCAGGATTGAGGGGGAAACAGGGTGAGGAATCTGTCAGGATAGACGCGGAGACACGGGGAGGAATGTGTCTGCATAGAGAGGGAGACAGGGTTAGGAATGACAGGATAGAGGGGGAGGCAGGGTGAGGAATCTCTCAGGATAGAGGCGGAGACAGGGTGAGGGATGTCAGGATACAGGGGGAGACAGAGTGAGAAATCTGTTAGCATAGAGGGGGAAACAGAGTGAGGAATCTGTCAGGATAGAGGGAGAGATAGGGTGAGAAATTTGTCAGGAGAGAGGGGGAGACAGGGTGAGGAATTTGTCAGGATAGAGGGGGAGACAGGGGGAGGAATCTTTCTGTATAGTTGGGGAGACTGGGTGAGGAATCCGTCAGGATAGAGTGGGAGAGAGGATGAGGAATCTGTCAGGACAGCAGGGGAGACTGGTTGGGGAAATTGTCAGGATAGAGGGGGAGACAGGATGAGGAAACTGTCAGGATAGATGGGGAGACAGGGTGGGCAATCTGTCCGGATGGAGGGCGAGACAGGGTGAGGAATCCATCTGTAGAGAGGGGGAAGATACGGTGAGGAATGGCAGGATAGAGGGGGAGACGCAGTGAGGAATTTGTTAGGATAGAGGGGGAAACAGAGTGAGGAATCTGTCAGTAGGAGGGGGAGACAGGGTGAAGAATTTGTCAGGATAGAAGGGGAGACATGGTGAGGAATGACAGGATAGAAGAGGAGACAGGGTGAGGAATCTGTCAGGATAGAGGTTGCTACAGAGTGAGGAATCCGTCAGGATAAAGGGGGAGACAGGGTGAGGAATCTGTCTGGATAGAGGGGGAGACTGGGTGCGGAATCTGTCTGGATAGAGTGGGAGACTGGGTGCGGAATCTGTCTGGATAGAGTGGGAGACTGGGTGCGGAATCTGTCAGGATTGAGGGGGAAACAGGGTGAGTATTCTGTCAGGATAGACGCGGAGACACGGGGAGGAATCCGTCTGGATAGAGGGGGAGACAGAGTGAGGAATTTGTCAGGATAGAGGGGGAGACAGAGTGAGAAATCTGTCAGGATAGAGAAGGAGACAGGGTGAGGAATCCGTCTGGATAGAGGGGGAGACAGGGTGAGGAATCTGTCAGGATAGCGGAGGAGACAGTGTGAGGAATCCGTCTGGATAGATGGGGACACAGGGTGAGGAATCTGTCAGGATAGAGGAGGAGACAGGGTGAGGAATCTGTCAGGATAGAGGAGGAGACAAGGTGAGGAATCCGTCTGGATAGAGGGGAAGACAGGGTGAGGAATCGGTCAGGATAGCGGAGGAGACAGGGTGAGGAATCCGTCTGGATAGATGGGGAGACAGGGTGAGGAATCAGTCAGGATAGAGGAGGAGACAGGGTGAGGAATCTGTCAGGATAGAGGAAGAGAGAAGGTGAGGAATCCGTCTGGATAGAGGGGGAGACAGGGTGAGGAATCTGTCAGGATAGAGGGGGAGTCAGGGTGAGGAATATGTCCGGATAGAGGCGGAGACAGGGGGAGGAATCTTTCTCTATAGAGGGGGAGACTGGGTGAGGAAACTGTCAGGATAGAGGGGGAGACAGGGTGGGCAATCTGTACGGATTGAGGGGGAGACAGGGTGAGGAATCTGTCTGTAGAGAGGGGGAAGACAGGGTGAGGAATGTCAGGATTGAGGGGCAAACAGGGTGAGGAATCTGTCAGGATAGAGGGGGAGACAGGGTGGGGAATGTCAGGACAGAGGGGGAGACAGGGTGAGGAAACTGTTAGGATAGAGGGGTGACAGGGTGGGCAATCTGTCCGGATAGAGGGGGAGACAGGGTGAGGTATCTGTCAGGATAATGGGGGACACAGGGTGGGGAATGTCGGGATAGAGGGGGAGAATGGGTGGGGAATCTGTCCGGATTGAGGGGGAGACTGGGTGGGGATTCTGTCAGCATAGAGGGGAGACAGGGTGAGGTATCTGTCAGGACAGAGGGGGAGACAGGGTGAGGTATCTGTCAGGACAGAGGGAGAGACAGGCTGAGGAATCTCTCCGGATTGAGGGGGAGACAGGGTGAGGAATCTGTCAGGATAGAGGGGGAGACAGGGTGGGGAATCTGTCAGGATAGAGGGGGAGTCAGGGTGGGGAATCTGTCAGGATAGAGGGATAAGACATGGTGACGAATGTCAGGATATGTGGGGAGGTAGGGTGAGGTATCTGTCAGGATTGAGGGGGAGGCAGGGTGAGGAATCTGTCAGGATTGAGGGGGAGGCAGGGTGAGGAATCTGTCAGGATAGACGCGGAGACACGGGGAGGAATGTGTCTGCATAGAGGGGGAGACAGGGTTAGGAATGACAGGATACAGGGGGAGGCAGGGTAAGGAATCTCTCAGGATAGAGGCGGTGACAGGGTGAGGGATGACAGGATACAGGGGGAGACAGAGTGAGAAATCTGTTAGCATAGAGGGGGAAACAGAGTGAGGAATCTGTCAGGATAGAGGGAGAGATGGAGCGAGAAATTTGTCAGGATAGAGGGGGAGACAGGGTGGGGAATTTGTCAGGATAGAGGGGCAGACAGGGGTAGGAATCTTTCTGTATAGTTGGGGAGACTGGGTGAGGAATCCGTCAGGATAATGTGGGAGAGAGGATGAGGAATCTGTCAGGACAGCGGGGAAGACTGGTTGGGGAATTTGTCAGGATAGAGGGGGAGACAGGATGAGGAAACAGTCAGGATAGAGGGGGAGACAGGGTGGGCAATCTGTCCGGATTGAGGGCGAGACAGGGTGAGGAATCCATCTGTAGAGAGGGGGAAGATACGGTGAGGAATGGCAGGATAGAGGGGGAGGCAGGGTGAGGGATGTCAGGATGCAGGGGGAGACGCAGTGAGGAATCTGTTAGGATAGAGGGTGAAACAGAGTGAGCAATCTGTCAGGAGGAGGGGGAGACAGGGTGAGGAATTTGTCAGGATAGAGCTTGCTACAGAGTGAGAATCCGTCAGGATAGAGGGGGAGACAGGGTGAGGAATCTGTCAGGATAGAGGGGGAAACAGGGTGAGTATTCTGTCAGGATAGACGCAGAAACACGGGGATGAATCCCTCTGGATAGAGGGGGAGACAGGGTGAGGAATTCATCAGGATAGAGGGGGAGACAGAGTGAGAAATCTGTCAGGATAGAGAAGGAGACAGGGTGAGGAATCCGTCTGGATAGAGCGGGAGACAGGGTGAGGAATCTGTCAGGATAGTGGAGGAGACAGGGTGAGGAATCCGTCTGGATAGAGGGGGAGACAGGGTGAGGAATCTGTCAGGATAGAGGAGGAGACAGGGTGAGGAATCTGTCAGGATAGAGGAGGAGACAAGGTGAGGAATGTCAGGATAGAGGGGGAGACAGGATAAGGAATGTCAGGATAGAGGGGGAGACAAGGTGAGGAATGTCAGGATAGAGGGGGAGACAGGATGAGGAATGTCAGGGTAGAGGGGGAGATTGGGTGGGGAATCTGTCAGAATAGAGGGGGAGACAGGGTGAGGAATCTGTCAGGATTGAGGGGGAGTCAGGGTGAGGAATATGTCCGGATAGAGGGGGAGAAAGGGGGAGGAATCTTTCTCTATAGAGGGTGAGACTGGGTGAGGAATCCGTCAGGATAGAGTGGGAGACAGGATGAGGAATCTGTCAGGACAGAGGGGGAGACTGGTTGGGGATTTTGTCAGGATAGAGGGGGATACAGGGTGAGGAAACTGTCAGGATAGAGGGGGAGACAGGGTGGGGAATCTGTCCGGATTGAGGGGGAGACAGGGTGAGGAATCCGTCTGTAGAGAGGGGGAAGACAGGGTGAGGAATGTCAGGATTGAGGGGCAAACAGGGTGAGGAATCAGTCAGGATAGAGGGGGAGACAGGGTGGGGAATGTCAGGACAGAGGGGGAGACAGGGTGAGGAAACTGTTAGGATAGAGGGGGAGACAGGGTGGGCAATCTGTCCGGATAGAGGTGGAGACAGGGTGAGGTATCTGTCAGGATAATGGGGGACACAGGGTGGGGAATGTCGGGATAGAGGGGGAGAATGGGTGGGGTATCTGTCCGGATTGAGGGGGAGACTGGGTGGGGATTCTGTCAGCATAGAGGGGAGACAGGGTGAGGTATCTGTCAGGACAGAGGGGGAGACAGGGTGAGGTATCTGTCAGGACAGAGGGAGAGACAGGCTGAGGAATCTCTCCGGATTGAGGGGGAGACAGGGTGAGGAATCTGTCAGGATAGAGGGGGAGACAGGATGAGGAATGTCAGGGTAGAGGGGGAGACTGGGTGGGGAATCTGTCAGGATAGAGGGGGAGACAGGGTGAGGAATCTGTCAGGATTGAGGGGGAGTCAGGGTGAGGAATATGTCCGGATAGAGGGCGAGACAGGGGGAGGAATCTTTCTCTATAGAGGGGGAGACTGGGTGAGGAATCCGTCAGGATAGAGTGGGAGACAGGATGAGGAATCTGTCAGGACAGAGGGAGAGACAGGCTGAGGAATCTCTCCGGATTGAGGGGGAGACAGGGTGAGGAATCTGTCAGGATAGAGGGGGAGACAGGGTGTGGAATCTGTCAGGATAGAGGGATAAGACATGGTGACGAATGTCAGGATATGTGGGGAGGTAGGGTGAGGTATCTGTCAGGATTGAGGGGGAGGCAGGGTGAGGAATCTGTCAGGATTGAGGGGGAGGCAGGGTGAGGAATCTGTCAGGATAGACGCGGAGACACGGGGAGGAATGTGTCTGCATAGAGGGGGAGACAGGGTTAGGAATGACAGGATAGAGGGGGAGGCAGGGTGAGGAATCTCTCAGGATAGAGACGGAGACAGGGTGAGGGATGTCAGGATACGGGGGATACAGAGTGAGAAATCTGTTAGCACAGAGGGGGAAACAGAGTGAGGAATCTGTCAGGATAGAGGGAGAGATAGGGCGAGAAATTTGTCAGGATAGAGGGGGAGACAGGGTGAGGAATTTGTCAGGATAGAGGGGGAGACAGGGGTAGGAATCTTTCTGTATAGTTGGGGAGACTGGGTGAGGAATCCATCAGGATAGAGTGGGAGAGAGGATGAGGAATCTGTCAGGACAGCGGGGAAGACTGGTTGGGGAATTTGTCAGGATAGAGGGGGATACAGGATGAGGAAACTGCCAGGATAGAGGGGGAGACAGGGCGGGCAATCTGTCCGGATTGAGGGCGAGACAGGGTGAGGAATCCATCTGTAGAGAGGGGGAAGTTACGGTGAGGAATAGCAGGATAGAGGGGGAGGCAGGGTGAGGGATGTCAGGATGCAGGGGGAGACGCAGTGAGGAATCTGTTAGGATAGAGGGGGAAACAGAGTGAGGAATCTGTCAGGAGGAGGGGGAGATAGAGTGAGGAATTTGTCAGGATAGAGGGGGAGACATGGTGAGGAATGACAGGATAGAAGAGGAGACAGGGTGAGGAATCTGTCAGGATAGAGGTTGCTACAGAGTGAGGAATCCGTCAGGATAGAGGGGGAGACAGGGTGAGGAATCTGTCTGGATAGAGGGGGAGACTGGGTGCGGAATCTGTCAGGATTGAGGGGGAAACAGGGTGAGTATTCTGTCAGGATAGTCGCAGAAACACGGGGAGGAATCCGTCTGGATAGAGCGGGAGACAGGGTGAGGAATTCGTCAGGATAGAGGGGGAGACAGAGTGAGAAATCTGTCAGGGTAGAGGAGGAGACAGGGTGAGGAATCCGTCTGGATAGAGGGGGAGACAGGGTGACGAATCTGTCAGGATAGCGGAGGAGACAGGGTGAGGAATCCGTCTGGATAGAGGGGGAGACAGGGTGAGGAATCTGTCAGGATAGAGGAGGAGACAGGGTGAGGAATCTGTCAGGATAGAGGAGGAGACAAGGTGAGGAATGTCAGGATAGAGGGGGAGACAGGATGAGGAATGTCAGGATAGAGGGGGAGACTGGGTGGTGAATTTGTCAGGATAGAGGGGGAGACAGGGTGAGGAATCTGTCAGGATTGAGGGGGAGACAGATTGAGGAATGTCAGGATTGAGGGGGAAACAGGGTGAGGAATCTGTCAGGATAGACGCGGAGACACGGGGAGGAATCTGTCTGGATAGAGGGGGAGACAGGGTGAGGAATCCGTCTGGATAGAGGGGGAAGCATTGTGAGGAATCTGTGAGGATAGAGGCGGAGACAGGGTGAGGGATGTCAGGATACAGGGGGAGACAGAGTGAGGAATCTGTTAGTGTTGGGGGGGAAACAGAGTGAGGAATCTGTCAGGATAGAGGAGACAGGGTGAGGAATTTGTCAGGATAGAGGGGGAGACAAGGTGAGGAATGTCAGGATAGAGGGGGAGATAAGGTGAGGAATGTCAGGATATTAGGGGAGACAAGGTGAGGAATGTCAGGATAGAGGGGGAGACAGGATGAGGAATCTGTCAGGACAGAGGGAGAGACAGGGTGAGGAATCAGTCTGGATAGAGGGGGAGACTGGGTGGGGAATCTGTCAGGATAGAGGGGGAGACAGGGTGAAGAATCTGTCAGCATTGAGGGGGAGACAGATTGAGGAATGTCAGGATTGAGAGGGAAACAGAGTGAGGAATCTGTCAGGATAGACGTGGAGACACGGGGAGGAATCTGTCTGGATAGAGGGGGAGACAGGGTGAGGTATCTGTCAGGATAGAGGGGGAGACAGGGTGAAGAATCTGTCAGGATAGAGGATGACACAGGGTGGGGAATCCGTCTGTAGAGAGGGGGAAGACAGGGTGAGGAATGTCAGGATTGAGGGGCAAACAGGGTGAGGAATCTGTCAGGATAGAGGGGGAGACAGGGTGGGGAATGTCAGGACAGAGGGGGAGACAGGGTGAGGAAACTGTTAGGATAGAGGGGGAGACAGGGTGGGCAATCTGTCCCGATAGAGGGGGAGACAGGGTGAGGTATCTGTCAGGATAATGGGGGACACAGGGCGGGGAATGTCGGGACAGAGGGGGAGAATGGGTGGGGAATCTGTCCGGATTGAGGGGGAGACTGGGTGGGGATTCTGTCAGCATAGAGGGGAGACAGGGTGAGGTATCTGTCAGGACAGAGGGGGAGACAGGGTGAGGTATCTGTCAGGATGGAGGGAGAGACAGGCTGAGGAATCTCTCCGGATTGAGGGGGAGACAGGGTGAGGAATCTGTCAGGATAGAGGGGGAGACAGGGAGGGGAATCTGTCAGGATAGAGGGGGAGACAGGGTGGGGAACCTGTCAGGATAGAGGGATAAGACATGGTGACGAATGTCAGGATATGTGGGGAGGTAGGGTGAGATATCTGTCAGGATTGAGGGGGAGGCAGGGTGAGGAATCTGTCAGGATTGAGGGGGAGGCAGGGTGAGGAATCTGTCAGGATAGACGCGGAGACACGGGGAGGAATGTGTCTGCATAGAGGGGGAGACAGGGTTAGGAATGACAGGATAGAGGGGGAGGCAGGGTGAGGAATCTCTCAGGATAGAGGCGGAGACAGGGTGAGGGATGACAGGATACAGGGGGAGACAGAGTGAGAAATCTGTTAGCATAGAGTGGGAAACAGAGTGAGGAATCTGTCAGGATAGAGGGAGAGATAGGGCGAGAAATTTGTCAGGATAGAGGGGGAGACAGGGTGGGGAATTTGTCAGGATAGAGGGGGAGACAGGGGTAGGAATCTTTCTGTATAGTTGGGGAGACTGGGTGAGGAATCCGTCAGGATAGAGTGGGAGAGAGGATGAGGAATCTGTCAGGACAGCGGGGAAGACTGGTTGGGGAATTTGTCAGGATAGAGGGGGAGACAGGATGAGGAAACTGTCAGGATAGAGGGGGAGACAGGGTGGGCAATCTGTCCGGATTGAGGGCGAGACAGGGTGAGGAATCCATCTGTAGAGAGGGGGAAGATACGGTGAGGAATGGCAGGATAGAGGGGGAGGCAGGGTGAGGGATGTCAGGATGCAGGGGGAGACGCAGTGAGAAATCTGTTAGGATAGAGGGGGAAACAGAGTGAGGAATCTGTCAGGTGGAGGGGGAGACAGGGTGAGGAATTTGTCAGGATAGAGGGGGAGACATGGTGAGGAATGACAGGATAGAAGAGGAGACAGGGTGAGGAATCTGTCAGGATAGAGGTTGCTACAGAGTGAGGAATCCGTCAGGATAGAGGGGGAGACAGGGTGAGGAATCTGTCTGGATAGAGGGGGAGACTGGGTGCGGAATCTGTCAGGATTGAGGGGGAAACAGGGTGAGTATTCTGTCAGGATAGACGCAGAATCACGGGGAGGAATCAGTCTGGATAGAGGGGGAGACAGGGTGAGGAATCTGTCAGGATAGCGGAGGAGACAGGGTGAGGAATCCGTCTGGATAGAGGGGGAGACAGGGTGAGGAATCTGTCAGGATAGAGGAGGAGACAGGGTGAGGAATCTGTCAGGATAGAGGAGGAGACAAGGTGAGGAATGTCAGGATAGAGGGGGAGACAGGATGAGGAATGTCAGGATAGAGGGGGAGACTGGGTGGTGAATCTGTCAGGAGAGAGGGGGAGACAGGGTGAGGAATCTGTCAGGATTGAGGGGGAGACAGATTGAGGAATGTCAGGATTGAGGGGGAAACAGGGTGAGGAATCTGTCAGGATAGACGCGGAGACACGGGGAGGAATCTGTCTGGATAGAGGGGGAGACAGGGTGAGGAATCCGTCTGGATAGAGGGGGAAGCATTGTGAGGAATCTGTGAGGATAGAGGAGGAGACAGGGTGAGGGATGTCAGGATACAGGGGGAGACAGAGTGAGGAATCTGTTAGTGTTGGGGGGGAAACAGAGTGAGGAATCTGTCAGGATAGAGGAGACAGGGTGAGGAATTTGTCAGGATAGAGGGGGAGACATGGTGAGGAATGACAGGATAGAAGAGGAGACAGGGTGAGGAATCTGTCAGGATAGAGGTTGCTACAGAGTGAGAATCCGTCAGGATAGAAAGGGAGACAGGGTGAGGAATCTGTCTGGATAGAGGGGGAGACTGGGTGCGGAATCTGTCAGGATTGAGGGGGAAACAGGGTGTGTATTCTGTCAGGATAGACGCAGAATCACGGGGAGGAATCCGTCTGGATAGAGGGGGAGACAGGGTGAGGAATTCATCAGGATAGAGGGTGAGACAGAGTGAGAAATCTGTCAGGATAGAGAAGGAGACAGGGTGAGGAATCCGTCTGGATAGAGGGGGAGACAGGGTGAGGAATCTGTCAGGATAGCGGAGGAGACAGGGTGAGGAATCCGTCTGGATAGAGGGGGAGACAGGGTGAGGAATCTGTCAGGATAGAGGAGGAGACAGGGTGAGGAATCTGTCAGGATAGAGGAGGAGACAAGGTGAGGAATGTCAGGATAGAGGGGGAGACAGGATAAGGAATGTCAGGATAAAGGGGGAGACAAGGTGAGGAATGTCAGGATAGAGGGGGAGACAGGATGAGGAATGTCAGGGTAGAGGGGGAGACTGGGTGGGGAATCTGTCAGGATAGAGGGGGAGACAGGGTGAGGAATCTGTCAGGATTGAGGGGGAGTCAGGGTGAGGAATATGTCCGGATAGAGGGGGAGACAGGGGGTGGAATCTTTCTCTATAGAGGGGGAGACTGGGTGAGGAATCCGTCAGGATAGAGTGGGAGACAGGATGAGGAATCTGTCAGGACAGAGGGGGAGACTGGTTGGGGATTTTGTCAGGACAGAGGGGGATACAGGGTGAGGAAACTGTCAGGATAGAGGGGGAGACAGGGTGGGCAATCTGTCCGGATTGAGGGGGAGACAGGGTGAGGAATCCGTCTGTAGAGAGGGGGAAGACAGGGTGAGGAATGTCAGGATTGAGGGGCAAACAGGGTGAGGAATCTGTCAGGATAGAGGGGGAGACAGGGTGGGGAATGTCAGGACAGAGGGGGAGACAGGGTGAGGAAACTGTTAGGATAGAGGGGGAGACAGGCTGGGCAATCTGTCCGGTTAGAGGTGGAGACAGGGTGAGGTATCTGTCAGGATAATGGGGGACACAGGGTGGGGAATGTTGGGATAGAGGGGGAGAATGGGTGGGGAATCTGTCCGGATTGAGGGGGAGACTGGGTGGGGATTCTGTCAGCATAGAGGGGAGACAGGGTGAGGTATCTGTCAGGACAGAGGGGGAGACAGGGTGAGGTATCTGTCAGGACAGAGGGAGAGACAGGCTGAGGAATCTCTCCGGATTGAGGGGGAGACAGGGTGAGGAATCTGTCAGGATAGAGGGGGAGACAGGGAGGGGAATCTGTAAGGATAGAGGGGGAGACAGGGTGTGGAATCTGTCAGGATAGAGGGATAAGACATGGTGACGAATGTCAGGATATGTGGGGAGGTAGGGTGAGGTATCTGTCAGGATTGAGGGGGAGGCAGGGTGAGGAATCTGTCAGGATTGAGGGGGAGACAGATTGAGGAATGTCAAGATTGAGGGGGAAACAGGGTGAGGAATCTGTCAGGATAGACGCGGAGACACGGGGAGGAATCTGTCTGGATAGAGGGGGAGACAGGGTGAGGAATCCGTCTGGATAGAGGGGGAAGCATTGTGAGGAATCTGTGAGGATAGAGGCGGAGACAGGGTGAGGGATGTCAGGATACAAGGGGAGACAGAGTGAGGAATCTGTTAGTGTTGGGGGGGAAACAGAGTGAGGAATCTGTCAGGATAGAGGAGACAGGGTGAGGAATTTGTCAGGATAGAGGGGGAGACAAGGTGAGGAATGTCAGGATAGAGGGGGAGACAAGGTGAGGAATGTCAGGATATTAGGGGAGACAAGGTGAGGAATGTCAGGATAGAGGGGGAGACAGGATGAGGAATCTGTCAGGACAGAGGGAGAGACAGGGTGAGGAATCAGTCTGGATAGAGGGGGAGACTGGGTGGGGAATTTGTCAGGATAGAGGGGGAGACAGGGTGAAGAATCTGTCAGGATTGAGGGGGAGACAGATTGAGGAATGTCAGGATTGAGAGGGAAACAGAGTGAGGAATCTGTCAGGATAGACGTGGAGACACGGGGAGGAATCTGTCTGGATAGAGGGGGAGACAGGGTGAGGTATCTGTCAGGATAGAGGGGGAGACAGGGTGAAGAATCTGTCAGGATAGAGGATGACACAGGGTGGGGAATCCGTCTGTAGAGAGGGGGAAGACAGGGTGAGGAATGTCAGGATTGAGGGGCAAACAGGGTGAGGAATCTGTCAGGATAGAGGGGGAGACAGGGTGGGGAATGTCAGGACAGAGGGGGAGACAGGGTGAGGAAACTGTTAGGATAGAGGGGGAGACAGGGTGGGCAATCTGTCCGGATAGAGGGGGAGACAGGGTGAGGTATCTGTCAGGACAATGGGGGACACAGGGTGGGGAATGTCGGGATAGAGGGAGAGAATGGGTGGGGAATCTGTCCGGATTGAGGGGGAGACTGGGTGGGGATTCTGTCAGCATAGAGGGGAGACAGGGTGAGGTATCTGTCAGGACAGAGGGGGAGACAGGGTGAGGTATCTGTCAGGACGGAGGGAGAGACAGGCTGAGGAATCTCTCCGGATTGAGGGGGAGACAGGGTGAGGAATCTGTCAGGATAGAGGGGGAGACAGGGTGGGGAATCTGTAAGGATAGAGGGGGAGACAGGGTGGGGAATCTGTCAGGATAGAGGGATAAGACATGGTGACGAATGTCAGGATATGTGGGGAGGTAGGGTGAGGTATCTGTCAGGATTGAGGGGGAGGCAGGGTGAGGAATCTGTCAGGATAGACGCGGAGAGGAATGTGTCTGCATAGAGGGGGAGACAGGGTTAGGAATGACAGGATAGAGGGGGAGGCAGGGTGAGGAATCTCTCAGGATAGAGGCGGAGACAGGGTGAGGGATGTCAGGATACAGGGGGAGACAGAGTGAGAAATCTGTTAGCATAGAGGGGGAAACAGTGTGAGGAATCTGTCAGGATAGAGGGAGAGATAGGGTGAGAAATTTGTCAGGATAGAGGGGGAGACAGGGTGAGGAATTTGTCAGGATAGAGGGGACGTCACGGGGAGGAATCTTTCTGTATAGTCGGGGAGACTGGGTGAGGAATCCGTCAGGATAGAGTGGGAGAGAGGATGAGGAATCTGTTAGGACAGCAGGGGAGACTGGTTGGGCAATTTGTCAGGATAGAGGGGGAGACAGGATGAGGAAACTGTCAGGATAGAGGGGGAGACAGGGTGGGCAATCTGTCCGGATTGAGGGCGAGACAGGGTGAGGAATCCATCTGTAGAGAGGGGGAAGATACGGTGAGGAATGGCAGGATAGAGGGGGAGGCAGGGTGAGGGATGTCAGGATGCAGGGGGAGACGCAGTGAGGAATCTGTTAGGATAGAGGGGGAAACAGAGTGAGGAATCTGTCAGGAGGAGGGGGAGACAGGGTGAGGAATTTGTCACGATAGAAGGGGAGACATGGTGAGGAATGACAGGATAGAAGAGGAGACAGGGTGAAGAATCTGTCAGGATAGAGGTTGCTACAGAGTGAGGAATCCGTCAGGATAAAGGGGGAGACAGGGTGAGGAATCTGTCTGGATAGAGGGGGAGACTGGGTGCGGAATCTGTCAGGATTGAGGGGGAAACAGGGTGAGTATTCTGTCAGGATAGATGCGGAGACACGGGGAGGAATCCGTCTGGATAGAGGGGGAGACAGGGTGAGGAATTTGTCAGGATAGAGGGGGAGACAGAGTGAGAAATCTGTCAGAATAGAGGAGGAGACAGGGTGAGGAATCCGTTTGGATAGAGGGGGAGACAGGGTGAGGAATCTGTCAGGATAGCGGAGGAGACAGGGTGAGGAATCCGTCTGGATAGATGGGGAGACTGGGTGAGGAATCCGTCAGGATAGAGTGGGTGACAGGATGAGGAATCTGTCAGGACAGAGGGGGAGACTGGTTGGGGATTTTGTCAGGATAGAGGGGGACACAGGGTGGGTAATCTGTCCGGATTGAGGGGGAGACAGGGTGAGGTATCCGTCTGTAGAGAGGGGGAAGACAGGGTGAGGAATGTCAGGATTGAGGGGCAAACAGGGTGGGGAATGTCAGGACAGAGGGGGAGACAGGGTGAGGAAACTGTTAGGATAGAGGGGGAGACAGGGTGGGCAATCTGTCCGGATTGAGGGGGAGACAGGGTGAGGTATCCGTCTGTAGAGAGGGGGAAGACAGGGTGAGGAATGTCAGGATTGAGGGGCAAACAGGGTGGGGAATGTCAGGACAGAGGGGGAGACAGGGTGAGGAAACTGTTAGGATAGAGGGGGAGACAGGGTGAGGTATCTGTCAGGATAATGGGGGACACAGGGTGGGGAATGTCGGGATAGAGGGGGAGAATGGGTGGGGAATCTGTCCGGATTGAGGGGGAGACTGGGTGGGGATTCTGTCAGCATAGAGGGGAGACAGGATGAGGTATCTGTCAGGACAGAGGGGGAGACAGGGTGAGGTATCTGTCAGGATAGAGGGGGAGACAGGGTGAGGTATCTGTCAGGACAGAGGTAGAGACAGGCTAAGGAATCTCTCCGGATTGAGGGGGAGACAAGTTGAGGAATCTGTCCGCATAGAGGGGTAAGACATGGTGACGAATGTCAGGATATGTGGGGAAACAGGGTGAGGTATCTGTCAGGATTGAGGGGGAGACAGGGTGAGGAATCTGTCAGGATTGAGGGGGAGACAGGGTGAGGAATCTGTCAGAATAGAGGGGGAGACAGGGTTAGGAATGTCAGAATAGAGGGGGAGACAGGGTGAGGAATCTGTCAGGATTGAGGGGGAGACAGGGTGAGGAATCTGTCAGGATTGAGGGGGAGACAGGGTGGGTAATGTCAGTATCGAAGGAGAGACAGGGCGGGGTTTCTTCACTCCCTCCTTTATTCTCCAATTATTGATGTTCACTGAACGAAAATTGTTTACAGCTTCTCAGCTCTTTCCTTCCCAGAAACGTTATGCCCAGTTCTTCCGTTTATTTTCCCAGCAGATTAAACTGACCGACGAACTTTCTGGAACATTTTTCACTCCTCTCTTCCCTCCCAACCGCTCAAAACCCCGCATGCGTAGATTTGAAAGGCCTGAAAGAGTTGTCGAGCCCTGCGCTTGCGCTCTTGTTTTTCGCGTCGCTGGCGGACGCTACGCATGCGTAGTTTGATTCCGCGGCACCACCGTATATTGCGCATGCGCATCTAGTTATCGCCACGCTGCCGGAGGCGGCGCATGCGCTCCTGGATAGCACGGCGCTTTCGGTCGATGCGCATGCGCATGCGTACATGGTCGTCCCGTCGCGGCCGGACGCTGTGCATGCGCAGCGGAGATCGAGGCGCTGCCGAGCTCCCTCGGCCTGAGATGGCTCCGGAGCAACAAGTTCCCCAGGAAATTGCGTACGGCCCGCACCTGGCATCTGGGGCCTGCTCAGCCCCCACTCGCACATCTCCCGCAGGTAGGGCGCCTTGGATAAGTGAAGGAGGTGGCCCCACCGAGAGGCTCCCCCATCAAGCGGCCGGCACCGTGCGGTTTTAATCCGGGGCCGGGGAGCCCCCGACAGGATGTGGAGACGGAGCAATGAGGGGGAAAAGGGAGGCCGAGGGAGAGCCGCAGTCATGTAAGTTTGTCCGGGGGGGTACCGGGCATCTCCCGCCGCATCACCGGGAAGGCTGGTGGCCCGCACTCGGGTCAGTGCACAGTGTTGGGGCCGGGCCTCCTTCCCCCAACCCTGATCCACGGTTCGTGCTCCTCCTTTAGTCCCTCCTCCTCCCCCCCCCCCCAAGCTGTCTCTCTTCCCCCCAACCCCCCGTCCTCTCCCCCCCACCCCCCTGTCCTCTCTCTCCCCCCCACCCCCCCGTCCTCTCTCTCCCCCCCCCCGTCCTCTCTCTTCCCCCCAACCCCCCGTCCTCTCCCCCCCCACCCCCCTGTCCTCTCTCTCCTCCCCACCCCCCCCGTCCTCTATCTCCCCCCCACCCCCCCGTCCTCTCTCTCCCCCCCACCCCCCCGTCCTCTCTCTCCCCCCCCCCCGTCCTCTCTCTCCCCCCCACCCCCCCGTCCTCTCTCTCCCCCCCACCCCCCCTGTCCTCTCTCTCCCCCCCACCCCCTGTCCCCTCTTCCCCCCCCCGTCCCCTCTTTCCCCCCCACCCCCTGTCCCCTCTTTCCCCCCCACCCCCCTGTCCCCTCTTTCCCCCCACCCCCCTGTCCCCTCTTTCCCCCCCACCCCCCTGTCCCTCTTTCCCCCCCACCCCCTGTCCCCTCTTTCCCCCCCACCCCCTGTCCCCTCTTTCCCCCCCACCCCCTGTCCCCTCTTTCCCCCCCACCCCCCGTCCCCTCTTTCCCCCCCACCCCCCGTCCCCTCTTTCCCCCCACCCCCCTGTCCCCTCTTTCTCCCCCCCGTCCCCTCTTTCCCCCCACCCCCTTGTCCCCTCTTTCCCCCCCACCCCACCCCCTGTCTCCTCTCTTTCCCCCACCCCAGCCCCCTGTCCTCTCTCTCCCCCACCCCACCCCCCGTTGTCCTCTCTCTCCCCCACCCCCCTGTCCTCTCTCTCCCCCACCCCCCTGTCCTCTCTCTTTCCCCCCCCACCCCCAGTCCTCTCTCTTCCCCCCCCCACCCCCCTGTCCTCCCTCTTCCCCCCCACCCCCCCGTCTTCTCTCTTTACCCCCCCACCCCCCCCGTCTTCTCTCTTTACCCCCCCACCCCCCCGTCCTCTCTCTTTCTCCCCCCCCACCCCCCTGTCCTCTCTATTTCCCCCACCCCAGCCCCTGGGCTTTCTCTTTTTTCCCCAACCCCTTGGGTGCTCTCACCCCCATCCATGCCCCCACACCCACCCCCTGGGCTCACTTTTCTACCCACCCCCCTGCCTGGCTGGCACTTTCTCTCTCTCTCTCCCCCCGCCCCTGCCAACACTCTCCTGGACTGTCCACCCCCTAACCCCCTCATCCTCCTGGGCACTCTTTCCTTTCCTCCACTTCTTTGGTAGACAGGCCTGAAAAAAATCCCCAGTTTTTATCAAGGTTATCCTAAGACTGTTTGAAATCTGTGATTGTGAGAACTTCATAGACCTGAAGCAATTGCTGCAAAATACCAGGAATCTGCAGCTAACTTCAGATGCTGGAAATACACAGCAGGTCTGTGAAAAGAACTGAGCAAGGGTTACAGCTGACATGTAAACCTGGTCTTCTTCTTTTTGTAGATGCTGATGATCTGTGTGTTTCTACCACTACGTTTGTTTTACAACTTCAGTTTCTGTACATTTGATTTGATTTTGTGGGGTAGTTCTGACTGCCCATTTGAACCTGACAGTTACTATGTAAATTAGGGAGCACTTCACAGAGAAAATGTTGGATTTTTCCTGGTTTACCATCCAAGGGATGCTCCTACGTTGTCAACACCAAAATTACATTGTCAAGTAAGATGAGCCACTGTAATTCTGAATTGCCTGAAGTTGTCATGTTAGAGTCTGTCATTACAGCGCAGAAGGAGGCCCCTCAGACCATAGAGTCAATGCCAGCACTCTGTAGAGTAATCCAGTCAGTCCCATTCACCCACTCTATCCCCTTAGCCCTCATCCGCAATTTTCTTTTAAAAATCAATGATTGCCTCTGCTTACATCACCCTCATAGACAGTGTGTTCCAGGTCGTTACCACTCGCTGTGCAAAAAGGGTTCTTCCTCACATTTCCCCGCATTCTTGCTCAACACCTTAAATCTGTGTCCCTAGTCCCTGTACCACCAGTTAATGGGAACAACTTTTCTTTGTCCACCTTATCACAACCTGTTATAATCTTGTACACCTCTATCAAATCTCTCCTTTGCTGCAGGGAGAACAACCCCAGCTTCTCCAACCTAACCTTGTTGCTAAAAACCATCATCCCTGGAACCATTCTGATAAATCTTCTCTGCACCCTCTCAAGGATCCTCACATCTTTTCTAAAGTGTGGTGACCAGAACTGGATGCAATAGTTGTGGCCTAACCATTGTGTTATCAGATTCAGCATAACCCCCCCTGCTTTTGTACATAATACATCAATTTATGAAGGCCATGATCCCATGTGCTTTGCTAACTATTTCAGTGTGTGCTGTCACCTTCAAAGATCGATGCATATGAACCCCCAGGTCACACACCCCCTTGCACACACTTTAAAACTGTACCATTAAGCCTGAACAAAAACAGAATTACCTGGAAAAACTCAGCAGGTCTGGCAGCATCGGCGGAGAAGAAAAGAGTTGACGTTTCGAGTCCTCATGACCCTTCGACAGAACTTGAGTTCGAGTCCAGGAAAGAGCTGAAATATAAGCTGGTTTAAGGTGTGTGTGTGGGGGGCGGAGAGATAGAGAGACAGAGAGGTGGAGGGGGTTGGTGTGGTTGTAGCGACAAACAAGCAGTGATAGAAGCAGAATATCAAAAGATGTCAACAACAATAGTACAATAGAACACATAGGTGTTAAAGATAAAGTTGGTGATATTATCTAAACGAATGTGCTAATTAAGAATGGATGGTAGGGCACTCAAGGTATAGCTCTAGTGGGTTTTTTTTTTTTATTTTATATAATGGAAATAGGTGGGAAAAGGAAAATCTTTATAATTTATTGGGAAAAAAAAGAGAAGGGGGAAACAGAAAGGGGGTGGGGATGGGGGAGGGGACTCACGACCTAAAGTTGTTGAATTCAATATTCAGTCCGGAAGGCTGTAAAGTCCCTAGTCGGAAGATGAGGTGTTGTTCCTCCAGTTTGCGTTGGGCTTCACTGGAACAATGCAGCAAGCCAAGGACAGACATGTGGGCAAGAGAGCAGGGTGGAGTGTTAAAATGGCAAGCGACAGGGAGGTTTGGGTCATTCTTGCGGACAGACCGCAGGTGTTCTGCAAAGCGGTCGCCCAGTTTACGTTTGGTCTCTCCAATGTAGAGGAGACCACATTGGGAGCAACGAATGCAGTAGACTAAGTTGGGGGAAATGCAAGTGAAATGCTGCTTCACTTGAAAGGAGTGTTTGGGTCCTTGGACGGTGAGGAGAGAGGAAGTGAAGGGGCAGGTGTTGCATCTTTTGCGTGGGCAAGGGGTTGTGCCATAGGAGGGGGTTGAGGAGTAGGGGGTGATGGAGGAGTGGACCAGGGTGTCCCGGAGGGAGCGATCCCTACGGAATGCCGATAAGGGGGGTGAAGGGAAGATGTGTTTGGTAGTGGCATCATGCTGGAGTTGGCGGAAATGGCGGAGGATGATCCTTTGAATGCGGAGGCTGGTGGGGTGATAAGTGAGGACAAGGGGGACCCTATCATGTTTCTGGGAGGGAGGAGAAGGAGTGAGGGCGGATGCGCGGGAGATGGGCCGGACACGGTTGAGGGCCCTGTCAACGACCGTGGGTGGAAAACCTCGGTTAAGGAAGAAGGAGGACATGTCAGAGGAACTGTTTTTGAATGTAGCATCATCGGAACAGATGCGACGGAGGCGAAGGAACTGAGAGAATGGGATGGAGTCCTTACAGGAAGTGGGGTGTGAGGAGCTGTAGTCGAGATAGCTGTGGGTGTCGGTGGGTTTGTAATGGATATTGGTGGACAGTCTATCACCAGAGATTGAGACAGAGAGGTCAAGGAAGGGAAGGGAAGTGTCAGAGATGGACCACGTGAAAATGATGGAGGGGTGGAGATTGGAAGCAAAATTAATAAATTTTTCCAAGTCCTGACGAGAGCATGAAGCAGCACCGAAATAATCATCGATGTACCGGAGAAAGAGTTGTGGAAGGGGGCCGGAGTAGGACTGCAACAAGGAATGTTCCACATACCCCATAAAGAGACAGGCATAGCTGGGGCCCATGCCCATGGGGGCCATGACCCAAACCTCCCTGTCGCTTGCCATTTTAACACTCCACCCTGCTCTCTTGCCCACATGTCTGTCCTTGGCTTGCTGCATTGTTCCAGTGAAGCCCAACGCAAACTGGAGGAACAACACCTCATCTTCCGACTAGGGACTTTACAGCCTTCCGGACTGAATATTGAATTCAACAACTTTAGGTCGTGAGTCCCCTCCCCCATCCCCACCCCCTTTCTGTTTCCCCCTTCTCTTTTTTTTTTCCCAATAAATTATAAAGATTTTCCTTTTCCCACCTATTTCCATTATATAAAATAAAAAAAAAACCCACTAGAGCTATACCTTGAGTGCCCTACCATCCATTCTTAATTAGCACATTCGTTTAGATAATATCACCAACTTTATCTTTAACACCTATGTGTTCTATTGTACTATTGTTGTTGACATCTTTTGATATTCTGCTTCTATCACTGCTTGTTTGTCGCTACAACCACACCAACCCCCTCCACC
The DNA here is from genome assembly GCF_017639515.1 of Carcharodon carcharias. Taxonomy (NCBI): domain Eukaryota; kingdom Metazoa; phylum Chordata; class Chondrichthyes; order Lamniformes; family Lamnidae; genus Carcharodon; species Carcharodon carcharias. Next base: position 4,328,731 of record NC_054492.1, on the reverse strand, counting down.
TCTCTGTCTCTCTATCTCTCCGCCCCCCACACACACACCTTAAACCAGCTTATATTTCAGCTCTTTCCTGGACTCGAACTCAAGTTCTGTCGAAGGGTCATGAGGACTCGAAACGTCAACTCTTTTCTTCTCCGCCGATGCTGCCAGACCTGCTGAGTTTTTCCAGGTAATTCTGTTTTTGTTTTGGATTTCCAGCATCCGCAGTTTTTTTTTTGTTTTTACCATTAAGCCTGTATTGCCTCTGTTTATCTCCTTTGTCAAAATGCATCATCTCACACTTCTCTGTACTAAATTCCCTCTGCCACTTGGCTGTCCGTCCTCCGAGCCGATCTATATCCTGTTGTGGAAGATTGGTCATTCTCACTGTTTGCCATATCTCCAACATTGGTATCATTTGCAAATTATGGAATTTTACTCCGTCTTCCAATATCAAAGTCGTTTATGTAAATCAAAGAAAACAGTGGTCATTGCACTGGCCCCTTGAGGAACAGTACCATCTACCACCCTCCAATCCGAAAAACAACCATTTACCATGACTCACTGTTTTCTGTCCTTAAGTCAACTGTTTTATCCAGTTGGACACTGACCCTCCTCTCCTGAGCCTTAAATTTGTTAACCAACCTTTTATGTGGCACTTTATCAAATGCTTTCTTAAAATCTGTTTGGAAAACATTCCTTGCATTTCTTTCATCAACCTCCTCTGTTACGTCATCAAAAAACTCGATTTGATTAATCAAACGCAATCTGCTTTTTACAGGTCTGTGCTGGTTCTCCTTAATTTTAAAAGAAATCTCTTCATGTCTGTTAATTCTTGATTATTGTTTGTAAAACTTTCCGCACTACTGATGTTAAACTAATCAGCCTATAGTTACTAGTAATGTCCTTAACCCTTTCTAGAACAAAGTCTCAATTTCATTGAAGCACTTACCATTTTCTACGACCATCCATCATGTGTAAAATTATGGTTTCATATTCCTGCATTGGCACAGATACAGTGGGTGAAATGCCCTCCTTTCTTTGTGTACTGTATCTATGTCATGATATAACACTTTAGGAACAAGAAGAGGCCATTGAACCCACTGAGCCTGCTTTGCATTCCACTAAATCTTAACTGATCTGTAGTTACTCCATATCCCCCACTACTCCTAACTAACAACAATCTATCAATCTATCTTGAAAATTTCATTCATGGGACTAGGTGAAATGCTCGTTTGGACGGTCGTGCAGACATGATGGGTTGAATGGCCTCCTGCACTGTCACAATTCTGAGATTTGCCCAGGCACCCATGGCCCTTTGGGGAATGAATGCCAGACTTCCAATAACCTTTGAAAAGATGCTTTCTGATTTTTCTTCTAAATAGCCTAGTTCTAATTTTGATTGTGTCTGTCCCTTGATTCCCCACCAGAGGAAATAGTGTTTCTTTATCTACCCCATTGAACCTTTTTAAGATTTTAAGCACCTCAGTTTGATCATCTATTTAATCTTTATATTTGAGGAAATACAGGCGAAGCATATGTAATTAGTCCTCATAATTTAAACCTCTAAGCCCCTGCATAATTCTGATAGACTTACTCCAAGATCAGTATATCTTTCCTGAGATCTGATGTCCAAAACTGAATGCAGCATTCTAGATAGGGTGTCACTAATGCTCTGTGCAACTTACTGCTTAAGAGGACAAACTTTTTTTTTATTCTTTCATGGGATGTGGGCTTCACTGGCAGCACCAGCATTTATTGCCGATCCCTTATTGCCCTTGAACTGAGTGGCTTGCTCAGCCATTTCAAAGGGCAGTTCAGAGTCAACTATATTGCTGTGGATCTGGAGTCACATGTAGGCCAGACCAGGCAGATTCCCTTCCCTAAAGGCAATGGTTTCATGGTTACTATTACTTAGCCTAGTTTTTCAATTCTAGATTTATTAATTGGATTTAAATTCCACCAGCTGCCGTGATGGGATTTGAACCTGTATCGCCAGAGCATTAGCCTAGGCCTCTGACTGAGTAGTCCAGTGACATTACCACTATGCCACCATCTCCGGTGCTCAGGCTGTTATCAAAGCTGTGTTTTTGAATTGTGTTTTTCTCCTCATTATTTTTAATTTTATTTGCATGTAATTTTTACATAATTACCTGTGAACATAAATTTTATTGCTAACTGAAAGGAAGAAAATGTCAAAACATAACACGAGCTAGCAGCAGGCAACAGTAGACTCAGGATGGTAGATAACATAAAGAGGCTACTCGGCCTGTTGTGCCCATGCTGGCTCCTTGAAAGGAGTTATCCAGTTAGTCCCATTCCTGTGCCTTTTCCACATAACACTGCAAAATTTTCCCTTCCATCTGCTTCCCTATTGAAAGTTACTGTTGAACCTGCTTCCTTCACTGCCCATTCAAATCACCTAAACTAGCTGTATGCATTGTATTTCTCATCTCACCATGGTCCCTTTTCCAATTGCCTTAAATTGCTGAGCTCTATCCATCCTTCTGCCACTTGAAACAGTTGCTGCTTATTCTATCAAAGCATTTCATGATTTTCATTGCATTTGCTAAATCTCCCTTTAACTTTTGCTCTGAGGATTACAATCACAACTTTACTAGTCTCTCCCCTTCACTAAAGTTGGCCTCCCTGGTACCCTTTTACTAAATGTCCTCTGCTTTCCCTCTAAGACCTTGACGTCGGTCCTAAGGTGTGATGCCCAGAATTGAGCACATTACTCCAGCTGGGGTCCATCCAGTGTTTTATAAAGGTTTAACATAACTTCCACACTTTTTACTTTGCCTTTATTTTAAAGCCTGGGATTTTAGCAGCCTTCTCAACTTGTACTGTCACCGATAAGTTTCATCTGCCAAGCCTCCTTAGACAGCATCTTCCAAACGCACAACCGCTACCACCTAGAAGGACAAGGGCAGCAGATAGATGGGAACACCACCACTTGGAAGTTCCCCTCCAAGTCACTCACCATCTTGACTTGGAAATATATCGCCATTCCTTCACTGTCGCTGGGTCAAAATCCTGGAACCCCCTTCCTAACAGCACCGTGGATGCATCTACACCACGTGGACTGCAGAGGCTGAAGAAGGCAGCTCACCACCACCACCTCAACGGCAACTAGGGATGGGCAATAAATGCTGGCCCAGCCAGCGAAGCCCACATCCCATGAATGAATAAAAAAAAAATGTCTGCCCATTTCACCAGCCTGTGTCCTCCTGAAATTTTCACTGTGTTCACTACATTTCAAAGTTTTGTGTCTTTAGTCTTTCAGACTTTGCCCTGTATATCAAAGCCCAGGGTATAGTCCTAATACCGAGTCTTTGGGGATACCTCTGCACACTTCTTCCAGCCTGAAACAACTGTTCACCACTACTCCCTGCTTTCTCACTCTCAACTAATTTTGCATCCATGCTGCAGCTGCCCCCTTGATCTTAGGGGCTTCAATCTTGCAAATAAGTCTATTAAGTGGTACTTTATCAAAAGTTTTTTTGAAAGCATGTATCCGCATCAATGTCACTATCTTTTATCAGCCCTTTCTGTACAATAAAGCTCCCTTATGCAACTACTGTTTTCTTCCCTTCCAATGTTCCAATCTCATGATAACTGCAAATATTCCTCCAATTTACATAGCAACTTTTTAGCCCCTTAATTAAATAGAACTTCAAAACAATTAACTTTTGATCAAATTATGGCCATTCCAAATCTTGGCTTGGATTTTGATAGTAGTGTTTACAAAGTTTCCACTTTCCTTGAAAATGTGTTTTGAATCAGTGTTTTAATCACTGAAGTGTTACTTAGTGAAGAAGATTCACTTGCTTCACAATTGCCAATAAAACTTCAAGTATTTTATAGCACATGATGATGTCTAGTCCATCATGCCTATGCCACTTGTCTCAAAGGGATATTCAGTTATTCCCATTCCCAACTTTTAATCTCTTATGTAATCATTTATTCACTTTCATCCATTTTTGTGAATCCTGCTATCAGTTTCTGGTAGGGGGTACTCCAACCCGTTTGTGTTTTTTGTTTCTTTTTTTATATTTGGTATGCTTATGTAGCTCCTAATTTCCTTTATCATCCTTTTCATGATTAATGTTGTGTCCCCTTGTTACAGCTTCACTGACCAGTGGAAATATTTTCTGCCTGTTAACCTTGTCTAAACCTCTTAACAAATCTCTTCTGAATCCTCGCTGTGGTAATTCAAGTGTGTTGTGTGTGGCAATATTATAGAGTTTGTGTATGTAAATGTACATGTATCCATGTGTTTAAAATAGTGTGTATAAGTATGTCAAAACCATACCAAGCTCCTATCATGCCTGTACCAAGCTTACTCCTTTGTAGGTGGTTTTACAGATTGAAGTCATCCCACAGCTCTGCCCCAATAGGATAAAAGTATTCAGTATTACATCCTTTTATCTCCTGTGAGCTGCCTTATATTTTAACTGTACTCAGTATCACCTGCTTACCATCGCGAACTGTGGTTGGCTGCTTCTCACTCGAAAATGTTAGATGACTTGTATTCTACATAGATTTTTCCGTATATATATATATATATATATATATATATGCACATGCGCACACAGAAGTTAATGCTAACCATACGGGGTTCAGTTGACAACTTTGTGTTCTGGAAAAATGAAATGGCTTCAAGTTAAATTATTTTTGAGGAAGTGGTAAGCATTTGCTCATGAAGGATAAGAAACAGCTCTTTGCAAGAGCATTCACAACTAATCGTGTTTCCGTGGTGTCTCCCTGTGGCCCTGTAGCATCCTCTGCTAGACATGTTTTCCTTTTGTTTCTTCCCCTACTACCTGTAGCATGGCATCACATCTCTATTTCTGCTTGAAGAAATTGCTCCTAATTTCATTATGCTCTCTCTGGAGATATATATGTAAACTCTTATTCATTTTTTTTAAAGTATTTGTACCATCAATAATTTGTTTTCCTGCTTCTGTGTAGTTATCTAACTTGTCAATCATTTTGACGCATAGTTTTAGACTAAATGCTAAGGCCTGACAGTGTGTTGCTCAACAAATCTTGGAACCTGTTAGGCTACACAAATCAGAGAATGCTGGGAATACTCAGTTCAGGCAGCATCTGTGGAGAGAGAAACAGAGTTAACATTTTGGGTTGATTACCTTTCATCAGAACAGGTCCAGATCTGCTGAGTAGTTCCAACATTCTGTGATTTTATTTCAGTTTTCCAGCATCCACAGTATTTTGCTTCTGATAGGCTACACATTTGGCAAAGTCGTAATTCGCAGTGGCACAATATCCCATTCACCTCATCCACATGGCTACAAACTTCAGTTCATGAGAAATGCAGATCTATTTCTGAAGGTTGTCTTTTGCTTGCCAGTCTGAATTAAGTTTGGAATAAATCGCAAAATGTAAAGTGGCATAATGGCAAAAAGCTTAAAAATAAATAATGGATTGTCATGGAGTTGTTGGCCTATCCATTCTTCTTTAAATGATCGGTGAGTTACCAGCTCCATGTTTCTCCGTTGCAACAACCTGAGATTAAACCAGTATGTTCACAACCTTGGTGTCACATTTGTTCCCAAAATGAGCCTCAGACTTCATGTTTGTGCTATCACTAGGACTGCCTATTTCCACCAGCATGACATTGCCCCCAAGGTGATAGAGGAATGGGACTTGCTGCAAGTTAAAAATTAGGCAGCTGCATTTTGGATGACCTCAATTTACAGAGGGTGGAATGTTGGAGACTAGCCAGGAGTGAGTTGGAGTAGTCAAGTCTAGAGGTAACAAAAGCATGAATGAGAATTTCAGCTGTAGATGAGCTGAGATAGGGGTGAAATTGAGGAATGCTTTTCCACTCATATCCCACCTCATGATAACCATGAAACCATTACCAACTATCATTTAAAAAAAACATCTGGTTCACTAATTTCCTTTAGGGAAGGAAATCTGTCCTTACCTGGTCTGGCCTACACGTGACTCTAGACCCACAGCAACGCGGTTGACTCTTAAATGCCTTCTGAACAAGGGCAATTAGGGATGAACAATAAATGCTGTCCTAGCCAGCAGCACCCACATCCCATGATCGAGTTCAAAAAAACTTGGTTTATGCTTACTTATCTGTTTTCAGCCAGGATAAGACCGGAGTACTTGGATTGGCTTCGAGTCCTTTGGCTAAAATCAGTAAGATTTTATGTTCCTAATTGCAAGATAGTGACTCCTGCTGGAAAGTACTTGCTTATGCACAACAGGTGAAGTTACAATGAGCTCAGCTGCGATAGTCACCATGGTCCCACAGCATGGAGCATCTTGCCACAAGCAGTTGGACAAGGTACCAGAGGGCTGCTGGTGCTCATTAACTTTTACTGCAACACAAATTGATATATTCAGCTGGGAAGAAAAGTTGCACCAGAAGAAGTAGTAGATGTGAATATTTTACAGCTTGATAGTTCTCTGCAGGGATGTAAGGAAACTTGACTTGAGATCCTTCCACTTCAAACTGTTCATGAATTAGAATTTCTGATCTTCCTGCTTGCCATCAGTTTTAGCAGAAAATGCAAGTAGAATTGGTACTTTCTTGGCATTGAATAACCAATGTCTTGTCATTTTGAACATGCATTTTCTGGTGCTCAAAAGTGTGCATTTTTTTATAAGGACAATATATTGTATCCTATAGAGCATAGATAGGCATTTGAGACCAGAAGGTGGAACATGGTGGTCATTTTGAAGCAGCCTTAGACTATTGGTAACTGTACTCTTTACATCTAGCCTCCCATAAGATCACCTTTCTACATTAAATTTAATAGGGAGGTTTGATGAACGATCGCTGAATTTTATTTTTAAAAGGCAATTAAAACTTCAGTTGAAAAAGAGAAAGCTATTTGTGGGAAGCTGGAGAGTGGGATTGGACTAATTGATGTGAAAACAGAAGAGATTAAGTGGGGTGAATGACCTGAGATGTTATAATCTGTAATTCCAAGATCTGTAATTCTTTGCTGAAAGAAGTTGCCGTCCCTTTTTGAGTCCCCCACTGTTGGCAGTCTGTTTCACTAAATGCAATGTTACCTGCGTTTCCCATTTTCCTTTGTCCTTAATTTGAAGCTATGATCCTTTGCTGTTATATTTTTCTGCCAGTGCCATTGTAGCCAACCTCTTCCAGATTTATCTTAATTCTTGAATTAATCTAGAAGCCTTCCTTGGTATTCCCTCGAATAATTTAAAATCCAGTTGAAATTGAACATGAAAACTGCAGGCAGCACTGCAGATGTGAATTTTAGAATTGCCTCTTTTTAAGTTGCACTGTTAGTTATACTTCCCAGCATTTTACTTGCTTTTTTAACTGCCTGTGGACACTGTACCAACTGTTCCAGTGAACTAGCCATCTAAATCACCAGATGTTGTTTTTGTGGCGTTTCCGTTTAGCACGCAACCCAGGCTACTCTTCCCTCGACTGAATCTTGTAATTTTACACTTCATACTATACTGGTTAGAATTGATAATACGCAACAAATTAAGTCAATTGGACAAATGTGGATTAATTAAGAAAAGCCAGCACAGATTTGTTAAGGGAAAATAAACTTGCTTGGGTTCTTTGAGATGACAGAGGGTTGACGAGGATAATATGGTTGTTGTGGTGTAACTCTGAGTCAAACAATTAAACTAAGTTAACAAAATCAGGGATAAAATAAAAGTAGCCCCTTAAAGGGAAACTGCAAAAACAAAGACAAAATTCAAAGGAAACTTAGGTGGACTTCCAAAAGGCATTTGATAAAGTGCCATATAACAGGCTTGTCAGCAAAGTTGGAGCTCATGGAGTAAAAGGGCCAGTAGCATCATGGATACAAAGTTGGATGGAGTAACAGGAAATGGAAAGTATTGGTGAACAGTTTTTTGGACTGGAGGAAGGACTGGGGTTTTCCTGTGCTCTGTACTAATACCCCTGTTTTTCTTGAAATATATTAATGACCTAGACTTGCGTGTACGTGGCATAATTTCAAAATTTGCAGATGACCCAAAACTTGGAAGTATTGTGAAGGAAGATGGTGATAGACTTCAAGAGAACATAGTGGAGTGACATATGCTGATGGAATGGGCAGACAACTAGCACTTGAAATTTAATGCAGAGAAGTGTGAAGTGACCCATTTTGTTCTGAAGAATGAGTGGAGGCAATATAAAAGAAAGGTACAATTCTAAAGTGGGTGCAGGAGAAGAGGGACCTGGGGATGTATGTTCATAAATCATTGCAGGTTGCAGGGCTGGTTGAGAAAGTGGCTAATAAAGCATATGGGACCCTGGGCTTTATAAATTGAGGCAAGGAAGTTGTGATAGCTCTGTATAATAGACTAGCTCTTCCTCAACTGGGGTATTAGCCTGGTGCTGGGAACTACACTTTAGGAAGGATGTGAAGGCATTAGAGAAGGTTCAGTAAAGATTTGTGAGAATGGTTTTGGGGATGAGAACTCCAGTTTTGTGGATATATTGGAGAAGCTGGGGCTGTTCTCCTTGGCGAAAGGAAGACTTAGAGGAAATTTGGTAGAGATGTTCAAAATGTTGACTGGTCTGGACAGGGAGAAACTGTTCCCATTGATGGAAGGATCAAGAACCAGACACCAATTCAAAGTATTTGACAAAACATCCAACAACGACATGAGAAAAAACTTTTTTTATGCAACGAGTGGTTAGAATTCAGAATGTGCTGCCTGAGTGTGTGGAGAAGGCAGATTCAATTGAGGCTGTTAAAAGAGAATTTGATAATTTTCTGAAGAAAAAATTTGCAGTGTTACGGGGAAAAGATGGTGGAGACCCAGCAGGCAACACCATAGGCTGAAGGCCTCTTATGCTGTCTCCATTCTGTGATTTGATATTCTTGTCCACAGCTCTATCCTCTCTGGATTCTGCTGCATTTGTGCATATTGATAATCATTTGACACTGCTTTGTTTTGACATCGTCAAATTTAGACACCATAACTGTGATTTTTCTCCACCCTGCAAATATTTGTAAAAAACATTAGGTTCAAACACAAGCCTCTGTGGCACATTATTAAAACCTGCTACCATCAAGATACTTCATTGAATACCACAGCTCACTGCTTTCTTTTATTCAGCCAGTTTCTAATCTAGTTCACTACCAATGTCATCCATCTCATAGACCTGAATTTATGCTATTTTCTATTAGGTGGGACAAATGCCTTTCTAAAGCCCAAAAAAAGAACAGCTGTTGTCTAGACCCACCTCATTTGATCTGGAACCCTGATCGAAGAAATCCAGTAAATTTATTAAATGTGACAAAACCAAGTTGGCTATCCCTAATTAATGTTAAGCCTCAAGGTAATCATTTATAATATCACTTATAAGAATATAAGCAATAGGAACAGGAGTAGGTCATTCTGCCCTGCAAACCTTTGCCACCATTCAATAGAATCTGGCTGTTTTTTAATCTCAGCTACACTTTGCCATACAATTCCATATCCCTTGGTTCCCTTAGTATCCAAAAATATGTCGATCTCTGATGTGTATATGCTCAGCATCTGTAATTCTCTGTGGTAGAGAATCCCAAAGGTTCACAACCTGTGGAGTGAAGAAACTTCTCCTCATCTCAATCCTAAATGGGTGACCCCCTTATTCTGAGACTCACCCCTAGTCCTGGATTCTTCAGTGATGAGAACATCCTTCCAGCATCTAAGCATTTACTCTTTCAAGTCTCCTAAAAAAAACTGTTTCAGTGAGATCACTTCTCAATCTTCAAGACCTAGGGAATATAGGCCTTGTCTACTCAGGCTCTCCTTACATGACAATCCCCACATGCAAGGAATCAGTCCAGTGAAATAAAAACAGAAGATTTTGGAAATAGTTACAGGTCATGCAGCAACTGTGGAGAGAGAATCAATGTTTCAGGTCTGTGAACTTCCTTCAGACTGGTGAGAAGTGTAATAGGCTTTGAGCAAATGAAAGAGGGAGGGTAGGAAGAATAATAAAAGGGAAGATCTGTGATAGGGCTGTAGGGAGGAGAGATTGTTCATTGTTCATTGAAGAATGTGAAACTTACCATAGGGAATGATTGAAGTGGATGGAATGGTTGAAGTGGATAGCATAGATTGATTTATGGGGAAGGTAGACAAGCATATGAGGGAGAATGGTATAGAGGGTTATGATGGCTTTGTGTACTTTATCTTTGTCATGATATAACACGCGTTAGGAATGAGGAGGCCATTCAGCCCATCGAGCCTGCTCTGCATTCCATTAGGTCATAATTGATCCGTACTTTAGCTCCATTTACCAAGCGTTGTCCCATATCCCTCACTACCCCTACCTATCAAAAATCTATCAGTAAATGGGAATTGGTATGAGTTAGGGTATAGGAAGCAGAGTTTTGGGTGAACTCAAGTTTATGGAAGGTGGAAGATTGGAGGCCAGCCAGGTGCATTGGAATAGTAAAGTCTAAAGGTAACAAAGTCATGGTAAAGGGTTTCAGCAGCAAATGAGCTGAGGCCGAGGCAAAGTTAGCTGATGTTACCGAGGTGGAAATAGGGGTTATTAGTGATGACACAGATATGTGGTTGGAAAGTCTAGGGCCAAATATGACATCAAGTTTGCTAACAGCCCCTTTAAGCATCAGACAGCTGGGTAGTGGAATCGAGTCGTTGGCTGTGGAACAGAGTTTGTGGCAGGGACTGAAGACTAAGTCTTTGGTCTTCCCTGCATTTTAGTTGGAGGAAATTTCTGCTCATCCAGTATTGGCTATTGAACAAGCAGTCTGACATTTTAGAGATATTGGAGAGGATCAAGAGAGTCGGTGGTGAGGTAGAGCTGGGTGTAAATGGAAATGGAACCTGACATTTTGTTTTCGGATACTGTTAATTAGAGCAGCAGGTAGATAAGAAATAGGGCGCATAGGATAGTTCATTTGGGGACTCCAGAGGTAACGGTTTTTGAGTGAGATGAGAAACAATCACAGCATCACAATGCAGAAGAGGCCCTTCGGCCCATCAAGTCTGCACCGACACGTGAGAAACACCTGACCTACCTACCTAATCCCATTTACCAGCACTTGGCCCATAGCCTTGAATGTTATGACGTGCCAAGCGTTCATTCAGGTACTTTTTAAAGGATGTGAGGCAACCCGCCTCCACCACCCTCCCAGGCAGCGCATTCCAGACCGTCACCACCCTCTGGGTAAAAAGGTTTTTCCTCACATCCGCCCTAAACCTTCTGCCCCTCACCTTAAACTTATGTCCCCTTGCAACTGACCCTTCAACTAAGGGGACCAGCTGCTCCCCATCCACCCTGTCCATGCCCCTCATAATCTTGTACACCTCGATCAGGTCACCCCTCAGTCTTCTCTGCTCCAATGAAAACAACCCAAGTTCATCCAACCTCCCTTCATAATTTAAATGTTTCATCCCAGACAATATCCTGGTGAATCTCCTCTGCACCCCCTCCAGTGCAATCACATCCTTCCTATAATGTGGCGACCAGAACTGCACACAGTACTCCAGCTGTGGCCTCACCATGGTTCTATACAACTCCAACATGAGCCCCCAACTTTTGTAATCTATGCCTCGATTGATAAAGGCAAGTGTCCCATATGCTTTTTTTCACCACCCCACTAACATGCCCCTCTGCCTTCAGAGATCTATGGACAAGGTCCCTTTGTTCCTCAGAACTTCCTAGTGTCATGCTGTTCATTAAATGCTTCCTTGTCAAATTACTCCTTCCAAAGTGTATCACCTCAAACGTTTCAGGGTTAAATTCCATCTGCCACTTATCTACCCATTTGACCATCCCGTCAATATCTTCCTGTAGCCCAAGATACGCGACCTCACTGGTAACCACCCAGCCAATCTTTGTGTCATCCACAAACTTACTAATCCTATCCCCTGCATAGTCATCTATGTCATTTATATATAAATGACAAATAATGGACCCAGCACAGACCCCTGTGGTATGCCACTGGACACTGGCTTTCAGTAACTAAAGCATCCTTCTGTCATCACCCTCTGCCTCCTACAACTAAGCCAATTTTGAATCCACCTTATCAAATTACCCTGTATCCCATGTGCATTTGCCACCTTTATAAGTCTCCCATATGGGATCTTGTCAAAGGCTTTGCTGAAATCCATATAAACAACATCAACTGCACTACCCTCATCTTACACAACTGGTCACCTCCTCAAAAAATTCAATCACATTTGTTAGGCATGACCTCCCTCTGACAAAGCCGTGCTGACTATCCCTGATCAAACCTTGCCTCTCCAAGTGGAGATAGATTCTCTACTTCAGAATTTTCTCCAATACTTTCCCTACCACTGACATGAGACTCACTGGCTTGTGGTTCCCTGGCTTATCTCTACAACTCTTCTTAAATAGCGGAAGCACATTAGCTGTTCTCCAGTCCTCTGGCACCTCTCCTGTGGCCAGAGAGGAATTAAAAATTTCGATCAGACCCCTGCGATCTCCTCTCTTGCCTCCCTCAGCAGTCTGGGACACAAATCATCCAGACCTGGAGATTTGTCCACTTTTAAGCCTGCCAACACCTCCAATACCTTGTCACTCCCTATATCAATTTGCTTAAGAATCTCGCAGTCTCTCTCCCTGAGTTCGATACCTTCATCCCCATTCTCTTGGGTGAAGACGGATGTGAAGTATTCATTCAACACTCTAGCGATGTCCTCTGGTTCCATCCATAGATTGCCCCCTTGGTCCCTTATGGGCTCTCCTCTTTCCTAGGTTATCCTCTTCCCATTGATATACTTATAGAAAATCTTGGGATTTTCCCTACTTTTACTAGCCAGAGCTTTCTCATATCCTGTCTTTGCTCTCCTAATTGCTTTCTTAAGCTCCACCCTGCACTTTCTGTACTCCACTAATGCCTCCACTGATTTGCTTCCCTTGTACCTGCTAAAAGCCTCTCTTTTCCTTCTCATTGTAACCTGAATATCTCTGGTCATCCATGGTTCTCTGGGCTTGTTACTTCTTCGTATCACCCTAGAGGGAACATGTTGAGCCTGTACCCTCCCCATTTCCTTTTTGAACGCCCCCCCCCCACTGCTCAATGATAGGCCATTCTCTGGCTATGACTAGATAGAGTGGAATGGATACAGATCAGTGCAGTTCCACCTAAAGCATGACAAAGGATTGGCAGTGGAAGCACCTTAGGAGCATAGTATGATGTTGAAGAGTGCAGACAAGTTCAGGGAGGCTTGCCATGGTCACAATCATATAGGTTGTCATTTATACCTTTAATGAGCCACTTTACTGTGAGGTGGAACCCTGATTGGAGAGATCCAAACATAGAGTTCCAGGAAAGTTCAGCATGGATTCGGGAAGCAATGACACATTCAAGGACTTTGGCAAGGAAAGGAAAGCTGGAGAAAGGATGGTAGCTTGCAGAGATAGATGGGTCAGCTGTTGATCTTTTGAGGAAAGGGATGGTGCCAGCAAATTTGATATGGAGGAAGAGAGAACTGTTAATGTTGTCAGCTAACAGAGGGTCAAAAGGGAAGTGGGGAGTTTTGTGGGGGTCAGGGGAGTAGGAGGGCTGGATCACGTGGCCAAAATCATTTCGGAAAGGGCACGATTGGCGTTATGAGATAAAGTAAAGAAAAATGCAAGTTTAGGGATAGGTCGGGGTGAACCTTAAAGAAAGTTTGGGCTGGTGTAGGGGATGGAGGTGAAGTGTCAAAAGCGAATGGAAGGTGTCAGTCTTAGTGACAAAGATGTCCTTGAGCTCCTTGCACTTGGTGAAGGTAGGGGAGGAAGAGGAAGTGAGGTTTAAGAAAATGATTTGTGGTTAAGTAACCGGTAGCTGCAGAAGTGTGGTGACTGGAGATCCACTGGAGTTGGGATTTTGAAAGTACAATGTTAAGTGATTTGGAAGTGTGCATTTTTTTTCAGAAGTGAATATGATTGATCTCACAGAGTGGTCATAAATGGACTGCATTATGAACAGTGTAAAGGTTAGGAATTTGCACTGAATTCCCATTCTCAACAGAGGGGAAATGAAGTGCTGCATTTTGCCTGCTGTACTTGGGTAATGGTTCATGTAAGCTTGATGCAGTATTTAAAATTTAGTTCAGTGTTTTAGTGCTTCATGCAAGTTAGGATGTAGAAAAAGGAAAAAATATTTACAACAAATTAAAGAGTAGATACGGCTGACCAGTGTGTGTGAGTTTGTGAACAGCGAGACTGTCTACATCTATGGTGGATGTCTCCATCTGGAATCTCTCTGGCTCAGTTATTGACTGAGTTGGGCTGGGGTGCGGTGGGGGAGAGGGAAGGGAATGTGGGAGTGTACCTGGATAGTTTATTCCCAACCTTGGTCACACCTCATAGTGGATCAGGATCAAAAAGGCTTGGTGTGACTAATGGTGTACAGAGAAAAGAGAACCCAGGCATAACAGAGAATGACAAGCTGCAGAATCTAATCGTATCTAACAGATATGAAGCACTTCTTATCTCTGAGGATAAGATAAAGACTGTTGGAAGGACAGCCAGAATGCTCACAATGGCACCTTGGAGCAAGAGGTGGAGGAGAAGCATAGTGAATTAAATAGGGGAACGGAAAACATCCTTTGTAAGCAGGATTGAGTGCCCCACATGGTTCCAGGATGATAACGTTTTTGAGATATTAAGGAGAACAGATAGGGCAGGTAGAGAAAAACTATTTCTGTTGGCCAGGGAGTCTGGGACCAAGGGCATCCTCTTTAAAAAAAAAAATAGAGGCAGACCTTTCAGGAGTGAAATTAGGAAACACTTGTAGACACAAAGGGTGGTAGAAGTTTGGAACTCTTTCACAAGCAGCAATTGATGCTAGACCAATTGTCAGTTTTAAATCTGAGATTGACAGATTTTTGTTGACTGAAAGTATGAAGGGATATGGGCAAAGGCTGGTACATGGAGTTCGATTGCAATGAGCCATGATTTCATTGATTGGTAGAACAGGCTTACAATCTAAATGGCCTACTCCTTTTCCTACGTTGGCTTGATGGGGGTTGTGGGGGGAGGAGGGCTGGTGGAAAGGAGGGGCATGTGGGTTGAGAATTATATAAGGAAGTGATCAGAGAAGGTCTTGACTGATGCAAGAGTCGGGAGGCCTTGGGAAATAGCAATGTCAAGTGAGTGACTGAATATGAATAGGGGAGTTATCGGAAAGGAAAGATTAATTGGAGGAAAATGAATTAGAGGAGGAAGATCATGATGAGCTGAGATGGAGTTTGAAATCAGAGTATGAGATGTCACTGAGGGCAGAACCTGAGGAAGGAAAGCAGTGAAGATAACTCGGTGAGAAATTTGGCATGATATTTGGGTGGGTAGTCAAGAATTTTAAATGGTAAGAGGAGGTACTCGAGGAATAGAGGTACAAACCATGGCATGAGTTGGTGATAAGAGCCCCACTGCAATTGGTGCTAAAATTTGCTGAGGAAGCACTGTCAAGTAATCTTAATGGTGCTATGATAAACCTTGGAGATTATACACACTGCATCTACAGTGCACTGGCAACAGAGGGGGTGGATATTGAACCCAGTGGCAGGAACACCAGTTAAGCAAACTGCTTCATCCTGGATGACCTTGAGCTTCCTGAATGTTAACACTTCTGACATTAGCTTTTCCCATTTGACCCTGCATTGAGCTTCTGAACCCATGTTCTCTCCAGCACCTAATCTGCCTACTTCCACGTCCATAGCATTGCTCATCTCTGCCCCAACTCACCTGTTCCTGAATCCTTCATCAATACCTCTAGGCTTGACTATTCCAAAGCTCTCCTGGCCAGCCACATACCTTGGACCCTCGGTAAACTTAAACTCAAAGCTCTGCTGTCCGTGTCTGAACCAAGTCAGGTTCACCCATCACCCTTGAGCCAAGGTATATTTGCTCCAAATTTGGCAGTGTGTTGACTTTATAATTTTCATCCTTGTTTTCAAATCTCTCCATGCCCTCTTGCACATCACAGTTTCTATTGTCCCATCATTGTTGGCCATGCCTTCAGCTGTTTGAGCTCTAAGCTCTGGAATTCCCTCCCTAAACCTCCTGGCCTCTCCACCTCTCTCTTAAGGTGCTCCTTAAAACCCATTTTTTTGACCAAGATTTTGGTCATCTGTCCTATATCTTAAGTGGCTTACTGTCAAATTTTGTTAACGTTCCTGTGAAGTGTCTTTGGATATTCTACTTTAAAGGTGCTATATAAGTGCGAGTTCTTGTTCTTGTGTTTGCACCCACATAGGTGATGGGTATTCCATCACACTCCTGAGCTTGAACCTTGTAGATGGTGGAGTGGTTTTGAGGGGTCAGGCAGTGAGCTGCTCCTCAGTGTACCCAGTCTCTGCCCTGCTCTGTAGCTGCAGTGCTGATTTGACTGGTTCAGTTCAACTTCTTGTAATAGTGTCTTTCCAAGCTAGGTGTCACTCCCCTAGTGCTGTTGAGGTTCAGGGGGTGATGACTGGGAAGCTTTAGGTGACCCATTATTGAATCATGGAATGGATACAGCACAGAAGAAAGCCATTTAGCCCGTCCTGGCCATGCTGGCTCTCCAAGAGTAACTCGGTGAGCCACACTCACCCGTCTTTTCCCCATAGCCCTCAAAAATGTTCTTTCGCTTATTATCCAATTCTCTTTTAAAAATCAGGGTTGAATCTGCCTTTGCCACACTGTTAGGCAGTGCATTCCGGATACTAACCACTCGCTGTGTAAGTAGGTTTTCCTTATGTTACCTTTGGTTCTTTTGCCTTAAATCTGTGTCTTCAAGTTTGTGACTATTCTGCCAATGGAAACAGTTATTTTGAACGCTTCTCTCAGTATTTTCTTTCTCAGGAAAACAGCCCAGCTTCTCCAATTTGCAGTTTGGTAACTAAAGCCCATCATCCCTGGAACCATTCTCGTAAACCTTTGCTGCGCTCTCTCCGATGCCTTGACATTGTCCCGAAAGCGCTGTGCCTCAATTTGGACACAGTTCACCACTTGAGGCTTAACCAGTATTTTTTAAAGGTTCACCATAGCTCCCCTGCCTTTGTCAGATACCTCTCTTTGTAATGTCCAGGATCCTGTATGCCTAAATAACTGCTTTCTCAACCTGCCCTGCCAACTTCACTGATTTGCACACAAACACCCTCTGCCCCTTTAGAATTATGCCCTGTATTTTATATTGCATCTCCTTGTTCTTTCTACCAATATGTATCATTTCACACTCCTCCGTATTAAATTGCATTTGCCAGTTGTCTGCACATTTTACCAGCCTGTGTGTCTTATTGAAGTTCATCATCCTCATCCTCTCAGTTTGCAGTACCATACTGTACTCCCAAGCCTTGTCATCCTCAGATTTTGAAATTGTACCTTGCACTATCGAGTCTAGGCCATTCACATATATCAAGAAAAGCAGCAGCCCTAATACTGACCCTTGGGGAGCCCTACTATATACTCCTCCAGTTTGGGAAACAATCGTTTACTGCTGTTCTCCACTTCCTGCCACTCTGCCAACCTGTAACCATGCTACGTCCACCCCTCCCCATTCCAAGGGCTGGCAACAAGCCCGCTATGTGGCACCCCATCAAATGCCTCAATGAAGTCCATGTAAACCGCATAAACTTCATTACCCTATTACCCTCATTTACTTTCTTGTTATCTCATCAAAAACTCAATCAAGTTCAATAAACATGATTTGCCCTTAATGAATCTCAGCTGGCTTTCCTTAATTAATCCACACTTGCCCAAGTGAGTGTTAATTTTCTTCCATTATTGTTTGTAAGAGCATTCCCACCACTGAGATTAAACTGATCTGCACTTGCTAGACTTATCCTTATACCCTTTTTGAACAAAGGTGTAACATTTACAATTCTCCAGTCCTTTGGTATAACTACTGTATCTAAGGAGGTTCGAAAGATTATGGCTGGGATCTCCGTAATTTCCAGTCTTATTCCCCTCTGTATTCTTGGCTACTTCTGATCAGCTCCTGGTGATGTAACAATTTTAAGTACAGCCAGCCTTTCTAATATTTTCTCTATCAATTTTTAGCCCATCCAGTGTCTTAATTTTCTCTTTCACAGTGATGGTGTCCTGGGTAAAGACAGATGCAAAGTACTTATGGTCAGACAGTATAAACTAAAGGGAGAGCTTCAAAAGGAGGTGCAGGAACAGAGGGACCTCAGTGTATGCATACATAGGTCATTGAAGATTGCAGGGCATGTTGAGAGAGCGGTTAATAAAGTGTATAGTGTCTTAGGCTTTATTAATAGGGGTATTGAGTACAAGAGTAAGGAGGTCATGTTGAACTTGTATAAGACACTAGTTAGGCTTCACCTGGAGTACCGAGTCGAGTTCTGGGTGGCATACTTGGGAAAGGATGTGAAGTCCTTGGCGAGTACAGAGGAGGTTCACAAGCATGATTCCTCGGATGAAGAACTGTAGCTTTGAGGATAGGTTGAAGAGGTTGGGACCATTTTCCTTGGAGTAAAGAAGGCTGAGAGGTGTCTTGATAGAGGTATTCAACATCCTGAGGAGAATGGACAGGGTAAATGGTGAGACACTGTTCCCACTCAAGAGAGCATCAAGAACTAGAGGGTACAGATTCCAAGTAATTGGCAAAAGGTGTAAAGTGATGAAAAGTTTTTTCACCCAGAGGGTGGTTGGAGTCTGGAACAAACTTCGTGAAAGGATGGTGATGCTGTGTATACTTCAGCTATGCCCTCTGCCTCCATGCGTAAATCCCATTTTTGGTCCCAAATCGACTCCACTCCTCTTTTATCACCCTTCTATTTGAAGACTTTTGGATTCCCTTTTATGTTTGCTGGCAGTCTCTTCTCATACCTGTTTCTTTGTTCCTCCCCTTTGAACTTTCTATATTCAGCCTGATTTTCACTAGTATTATCAACCTGTCGTCTGCCATATGCATTCCTACATTGAAGAGCATTTGCTAGCCTTAGGCCCAATTTGTCTTGTCAAGTTGTAATCACTTCCATTCTTTTAAGATCCCGACTCTACCACAAATTTAGCAACTGCTCTCTACGCCCTGCTGCAGATAAATAAAGAACAAAGCTTACACCGATGAATGGTGGCCAGCCCATTAATGTTTGATACCCCTTGGGCAGCAGCTTGATCTAAAACCTGCCTATGTCTACCAGCCTTGACTGTCAATTTTTAGTCCATTTTGTAATAATACTCTTAACACCCTCTGATGACTTTTCAGCACAGAGCCAGAGTAACATAGCACTTTAGCAAAAATTTTGATAGCTCAACTCAATGACATCGACCAAATCTCCGACTTGTGATTCTACTGGCCTCTTCAAGTAGCTGGATCAGGTTTGCCAAATGTGACCTTTTTTGAAGCCTATTTCAGTTTCTGCTATTAAGCCTCAACCTTCAAGGTGGTTATTAATATCATCCCTGCTGATTCTTTGCATTATTTTCACCTAAGATTAAGTTCACTGGTCTGTAGTTAACAGGAGTGAAATTGGTCTGAGTCAATTGTGCAAAATTAGCTCCCTTCAAATCAGCAGTTAATTTTTCATCATGCTCCATTTTCTTTTCCTTTGAAGTTAAGATGCACTTTGTGGGACGGATGTGAGGCCTGCATACAGGTGTGACCATTGACACAGAACACAGAACCCAAGAAAACATCAAGCTGAAACAAATAAAGAAAATTGACAAATCAGGAACGATATTCAGGACTGTGACTGTGGACCTCCCAATAACCTACCCCTTAACTTCAGGCACTCCTCAAAATTCCTGCTGTTTTGCCAGGCTTGGCCCTCTTTTAGCTTTGTTCGTTGCCTCTCTTGGCATTCCCCAAAGGGCTCATTGAGGCACTCCCCACTAGCTCATTATGAATATCAACTCCATTGCCCCATCCTACCCTCTCGCCAAACTTCTCACCCGGTGGGTTTGCTTGGGGCCAGCTTGCCAATCTCATTCTTGTCCAACTGACCCCTCCCATTGCTGTCTCTGTGGAATCTGCCAATAAATCAGCTGTCATTGCTCCTCAACACATCTCCCTCCAAAATGCATTTTCGCTCAAGAACAAAGCCCATGTCAGCCATGAACTTGATGTTGATGCAAACATCCACAACATGACCTTAACAGAGACTTGGTTGAGGGGTGATGACACCTTCCCCCTAAATGAAGCCTGCCTACCTGGCTGCCCCATCAAAACTGTCGCTGTGACAGTGTGGCGCTTATCACCGAGCCACACCTTGGCCTGACCCACCCTCCCCCTCCAACTCCTCTGGCACCTTCTTCTCATTTGAGCATTGCATCTTGTTCCACACCTCTCCCTCCTCATTCAAAAGCCTTGTTTTCTACTCCCTGCCCAAATATGATTAAATATTTTCTCACCAAGATATCTTCACTGCTTTCCTCCCTCAGCCTTTCAACGAATGACTTCTCATCTTTGGTCTTTTCAACCTGCATCTTGACTCACCATAGGCTCTCTCCTCTGAGTTTGCTGCCCTCATACCTTCCCTAAATTTCTCCCTCCAAATAAACTTCCCAACCCATATTCACATATGACCTTGTCATGTCACGTGATCATGTTACTCCCATCATATCATTTACACCACCACCCCACAACCCTAGCCCTGAAATTGCATCTTTCTTTCCCATTTCCCCTCTTCGAGCTCAACCCTGAGACCCATATCCTGCTCCCTTAACCCTATTCCCACTAAACTGCTGACCACCCAGCTTCTCCTCTTGTCCCTTATGTTAGCTGATATTTTTCATGGTTCTCTCTCCTCAGGTCTTATACCTCTCTCCTTTAAAATTACAGTCATCACCCCTCTCCTCAAAAAGCAACCTTTGACCCTACCATCCTTGAACCCCTATTCCAGCCTCCCTTTCCTCTCAAGTCCTTCAACATTATAGCCCCAGACATTTAAACCAAGATGATGACGGAGAAATTTGTGGAAATTCAGGAAAGACGAGAGATATCCACTGAAGCAGATAAGTCTTGAGAGATATAATAGAGGCTTTAAAATTAGGAATTGCTTGGTTAATAAATAATGAAAGACATTTTCCTTTGTTTGGAGAATTCTAAGCTGCTGTGGTTCCACATAGGTTTGCATGTGGCTGTCGTGGTTCAGTTGGTAGTGCACTTGCCTCTCAGCCAGAAGATTGTGGTTCATGTCTCACTTCAGGACTTGAAACAAATGTCAAGGCTGATAATTGAGTTCAGTACTTATGCAATGCAGTACTGCTAGAGGTATTGTCTTTCAGATGAGATGTTAAACGAGGTCCTGTCTGCCCTCTCAGCTGGATGGAAAAGATTCCATGGCACTATAATCTGCTTACCCGAAAACCAGTGCTGTCCAAAAGCAGGGCATTTTTAATAATGTTTTATACATCAATTTTAATTGAGCAAAATTTAAAACCTAACTGACCTGGACAATTTGCCTAGGCGCTGTATTGGTGTGGAGTGGCTCCAAGTTAGTTACCAGTTTCGCCACTTTGCACGCCTCTCTGTCCTTGTGCTCCAAGCGACCCTTGATCCTTCCCAACCCAGCATGACCCAAACTGCCCACGACCTGAACTGCCCAACCTGAAATTCAGTAGTATTCAGCACAATCCAATGGCCTGGGTTCCATGGGTGCTGGATTTGAGGTACTGTAACTGTATTTTGAAGAAAAGCAGGGGAGTTATCATCTGTGTACTGGCCAACGTTTATCTCTGTCAATATCACAACTAGATTATCTGTTGATGGTCATATTGCTGCTTCTGGGATCTTGCAAATTGACCACGATTCCTGTTAGGGGGAAATTAAAAATGCTAAAAGAGAGCACAGTAAGAATTTACTGAAAAACCCTTAAAATCTCCAGGCAGACATGGCTGCTAAACATATTAAGAGTTGAAGATTACCAAATGAACATTACACAGCCTTGAGAGTCAGACTGGAGACACAAGCAGGACATAAATTAGATTAAGTGTACTCCCCTCTCACATAGGGAAGGGGCAGATGGTTTTAGCTTAGATATGGGAAGATGAACAACAAACAAAGAGGGGGCTATGATGAAACACAAACAGTCTTGAGTTGTGTAAACCAAGGACTTGCAAATGTGTTTTAATTTTGATTGGATAATATAATTATGTATACATCCATTAGAATAATTGGTTAGCAAAATCACATGTTTATTTACTCAATAGGATAGAGTTAGCATGGGACCCGTGTGTCGGTTACCGATTGGATGTATTCAAATGTACTCGTGTATTATGATAAAAAGTACAAAAGTAATGAAATGTTTCTGGGAGCTGGATCTTCATTCTTAGCAATGATTGCAGCTCCCTTGCATATGCTTGAATAAAATCGGTAAAAGGAAGCCTAAGTCTCTGTGGTTGCTGTGTGATCGGAGAGTGTAACTTCTCCTCTTCAACTGGCCTATGTGGTAGATGCAGGATTGGAGGGTGCACCTTCTTCAATTCCAAAGTATTTCATTGACTGTAAAGTGCTTTGGGATGTCCTGTGGTTGTGAAAGGCACTTTATAAATTCAAATCTATCCTGATGTATTGCTTGTTTATATTCATTTTTGGAATATGGGCGTTAATGGCAAGGCCAGCTTGTATTCTCCATCACTAGTTGACCTTATGATTTCCTTCTTGAACTGCTGCATTTTAGAGATTTAATGCAACTGTGTGGCTTGCCAGCTACTTCAGAGGGCAGTTGGAGTACAGTAATATAGTGGTTATAGGTCATGGGTCTTGTAATTCAGTGCCTTGGAGCCATGACTTTAAATCCTAGCATGATAGCTGGGGAATTTAAATTCAGTTAATTAAAAATCTGGAATAAAAAGCTAGTATTAATAATGCTACAGTAAAATGTATCTGTTGTTACAATCCCCTTAGAGACTGCCTTTCAAAAGAAAGGAATCCCCACAAACCAACAGAGAGAGAGCTGCTGGACAAGATTTTACTTTTTAAAATTTTACTGTAACAAATGGTTAATGAAGCTACCAGATTCTCATAAAAACTCATCTGATTCACTAATGTCCTTTGAAAAAGGAAATCTACCTCCTGACTTTTAATGTCCTTTTTCAGACCCACATCAATGTGGTTGATTCTTAACTTCCCTCTGAAATGGCCATACAAACCATTCAGTTGCACTAAAGCACTACAATAGTGTATGATAAGAATAAAGCCAAACAAACCAAAAGCACCTAATTCTGACAAGACAAAGGCACAACCCAGCTAATTGACCCAACAGTTGTCATCGTTACTTGTGCCAAAATTGGGAGAACTGTCCTAAGGGCTAGTCAAGGAGCAATCTGACATCGTATCTGCACAATTGTACCTTTCAGCCAACATCCATCAACATCCCTGGGTCTGACCTGACCCACTAGAGGGGGTGGTGGCACGGTGGTATGCAATCGGGAGAGAGTGGTCTTGGGAATCCTCAATATTGACTCTGGATTCCATGAAGGCTCACAGCATCAGATCAAGCTTGGGCAAAGAAACCTCCTGCTGGTAACCACTATTGCTCTCCTTCAGCTGATGAATCAGTGCTGCTTCATTTTGAACATCACTTGGAAGAAGCACTAAAGGTAGCGAAGGCACATAATGTACTCTGGGAGGGAAATTTTGAAGTTCATCACCAATAGTAACTTGATAGCACCACCTTTGATCTAGCTTGCTCAATTCTGAAGGGCATAATCTGCTAGTCTTGGCTTGCAGCTGGTGGTGAAAGAACCAAAAAGAGGGAAAAACCCACCTGACCTCATCCTCGCCAATCTATCTGTTGCAGATGTATCTGTTGTTACAATCCCCAAAGACACTGACAAAGGAATCCAAACAAAGCCAACAGAGAGAGAGAGAGCTGGACAAGATTTTACTTTTTAAAATTTTACAGTAACAAATAACTGAAACTAACCTAATTCAACCATTAGCAGATGAGGGATATTTCAAACAGAATTAATTTTCACTTTAAATTGTCGATACAACAGAGATACACTTATTTAGTTACAAGCATTCACATTACTTCCCACAAATGTGGCATCACATGTCTTTCCAACTCAACTTTCAATGTTTAGGATTTGTCACTTCCCATCCAATAGTTTTGGCACTTGAGTCACGTTCACAAGCAGCCATATTCCACCCAAAGCCCCCAGACAAGATTACCCTGGCTAGATGCATGTCTACAAATCCCCTCTTCATTTGGTTCATGGCAGCCCTGATAGAACAGAAATCCCAGAGGCTCCCTTCTCTTACCCCTTTAATTGTCTGGTGGGCTCTGGCATCAGTTCAACAGCACAAATGAGTATTGTCCGGTCCATAATCTGTTGCTTTTCCTGTCTTCAGTGTTCTGTCCTTTCTATCTGTATAAAACAGTAACATAGTCTATGGTCTATTCTCAGAGAACTGCTTCAACACCGGGATCTGTTTGAAGACTGTCAAAGAGAAACCTTCCATTCAGAGAGAGCCTTGCTTCTTTTCTCCTTGCACAAATTCCCGGTATTCTAAATTGCCAGAGAGAAAACAGACTGACCCAACCCCATTGCAATTAACTTTCTATTTACTCTTTGCTCCTTTGTTTCATCCCTGTGGCAACTCCAGATCACATGGACATTTCTTAGAACCTGATGATGTTTGGGGGAGACGGCATAGTAGTAATGTCACAGGACTGGTAATCCCGAGGCCCAAGCTAATACTCTGGGGACATGGTTTCAAATCCCACCATGGCAGCTGGTGGGATTTGAATTCAATTAATTTGGAATATAAAGCTAATCTTAGTAATGGTGACAACTGTAATTGATTGTTGCTAAAATAATCCATCTGGTTCACTAATGTCCTTTAGGGAAGGAAATCTGCCATCTTTACCTGGTCTGGCCTATTTGTGACTCCAGATTCATTCTGGATCAAGAAGTGCAAGCCACTTAGTTCAAGGGCAATTAGAGATGGAAAACAAATATAAGCCTCGTTATCAATGCCCACATCCCATGAAAGAATAAATTTTAAAAAGATGAATCAGGAAACCATCTAACGCTTTTTCAAAATATTCCCAGCCCACTTTGTTGACATCGCACAGAAGAAAATACAGGCTTTTCCAAGCACAAGGGCCATCACACTGCCCATGACAGCATTGGTAAGAGTGATCACAGCACAGTACTTGTGGATAGGAAGCCTCACCTCCTCTCTGAGGTCACCTTTCATTGTATTATGTATCACTGCCACCATGCTAAATTGAATAAATTTAAAACAGATCTAGTGGTTCAAAACTGAGTTTCCATGAGGTGCTGTGGGCCATCAGCAGCAGAATTGTATTCGTGCACAACCTGTAACCTCATGGTCTGGAATTTTCTTCACCATTAAGACAGGAGACCAACTTTGGTTCAATAAGGTGTATAGAAGACCATGCCAAATGCTGCACCCGGTGTACCTAAAATGAGATGCCAACCTAATGAAGCTCAATACAGCATGCTCTACACAGAGGTAAGAGATCCCACAACTAACAGACCAGATCAAAGCTCTGAAGCCTTGCTGCATTCAGTCGCGAATAAT
Source organism: Carcharodon carcharias (assembly GCF_017639515.1). Classification (NCBI taxonomy): domain Eukaryota; kingdom Metazoa; phylum Chordata; class Chondrichthyes; order Lamniformes; family Lamnidae; genus Carcharodon; species Carcharodon carcharias. The sequence continues at coordinate 4,303,295 of NC_054492.1, read as the reverse complement.
AGTGGATAATTAAACTACTAACAGGAGCAGGAGGCTCCCTGCACATTTCCATCTTCAATATTCGTGGAACCCAGCACCTGAGTGCAAAAGAAAACACTGAAGCATTTGCAACCATCTTCAGCTGGAAGTTCTGAGTGGATGACCAATCTCAGTCTCCTGCTGAGGTTCCCACCATCACAGAAGCCAGTATACAGCCAATCTCAACCATCACATGGGATATCAAGAAATGGCTGAGTGTTCTTGTTAAACCAAAATCTATGGGACCTGACAAAAGCCAGCTGCAGTGCTGAAGCATTACGCTCTAGAACTAGTTACACTTCTAGACCTGTTCCAGTATGGGTGGCAACAGTGAAACCACCTGACCAAGTGGAAGATTGCGAGGCAGGTCCTATCCCCAAAAAGCAGGAGAAATCCATTCTGCTATCAAACAACACTTAACCATAACCTGTTCACTGATGCTCAGTTTGGGTTTCGTCAGGACTACTTGGTATTAGACCTCATTACGGCCTTGATCCAAGCATGGAAAAAAAGAGCTAAATTCCAGAGGTGGAAAGAGAGTGACAGCCCTTGATGTCAGGCAGCGTTTGATTGAGTGTGACATCAAAAAGCCAAAGCAAAATTGAGGTCAATGGGAATCAGAGGAAAAACTCTCTACTGGCTGGAGTCACCTTGCACAGAGGAAGATGGTTCTGGTTGTTGGAGCCAATCATCTCAGTCCCAGGGCATCACTGCAGGAGTTCCTGAGGGTGGTGTCCTAGGCCCAACAATCTTGAGCTGCTCATCCTATACTGTCCCATCGAGCTCTGCCGGGGAGGCACAGCATGACTGTTTGCAACCTCCGTCATAAAGTCAGAAGTGGGGGATGTTTGCTGATGGTGGCATAGTATAAAGTTCCATTCACAAGTCCTCAGATGCAGAAGCTATCCATGCCTGCATGCAGCAGGACCTAGACATCGATAAGTGGCAAGAAACATCATGTCATATGTACCAGCTATGACCATCTCCAGCAAGAGAGAGTCTAATCACCTCCCTTTGAGATTCAGCAACATTGCCACTTGAATCCAGCATCAACAACATCCTGGGTGGTGACCATTGATCAGAAACTTAAATAGACCAGCCATGTGATGATCGATTCTTCCATACCTTTGAGGAATGAGTGTTCAGAAAGAAAAGACTGGTTTACAGTCTAGGTTGAAGTCATCTCGTGTGACATTAGGACAAGTCTTGATTTGCATAACTAATTGCAAATACTGCATATGAAATCATTGTTGGAGGGATGAATGGAGGCATGTGCTGTGCGTGCTTATCCTGAAGGCACTTGACCCTGTTCTCCTCAAATGTTGAAATTGCTTCATGATGGAGGCTTCTCTGTTTGGGTCTTTCCAAGGTTGTTTTTTTTCCCAATTATTGGGATCCAGCTTGCAAGCCCTGAGGTTGGCTTTCAGATTCTTTATATCCAAGTTTGGAATGTCCTGTGGTTTGGGTGTCTGTACTCAGCTGGCTATAGAGTTCTGATTTTGGTCTGCAGAAATCCTTCATCAGAACCACGTGATTGGTGCAGTGAAGCTAACCTCTGATGAGCATGCGCTCGATGCCAGATATGCACCACTTTGCATGAACCTCAGTGTTGGGGATTTTGTTCTGTCATCTGATGTCGCAAATAGATCTGACAGTGGAGATGGAATGCTTCTAGTTGCTTTGTGATGCTGGTAGATTATCCAAGTCTCACACCCAGAAAGAAATGATGTAAGAGCCGTGGTCATATTCTGAGATAAACTCCATGCTCTTTCCAAAGTTTGAGAGTCAGCCTGCCAAGTGTTGAATTTGCTTTTGCCAGGCGATCGTTGATTTCATCATCCAGCGTAGTGTCATTGGTGAGAATACTTCCAAGATCGCGAACTCCTGTACCGAGCAGAAGGATGTGTTGATAATGACTGTGCGGTCTTGGAGTACATGGCCGGTGTGGAGGGGGGTTGACGCAAAATCTCTGTTGTCTTCAGACTTACTGTCAGGCCAAAGTGTTCTGAGGCTAGGGCAAAGCGATCAACAAGCAGCTGAATGTCCTCTGGAATATGTGTTATGAGAGCGCAGTTATCTGCGAACAAGAGTTCTGTCAGTAGCTGTTTAGTAATCTTTATGCAAGCCTTTATATGGCAAACAATTGGAGCCAAGGCATAACTTTTAAACGATTTAGAAAATGCTGGAAAAACTCAGCAGGCCCAACAGCATCTGTGGAAATAAAAAGAGTTAACTCTTCGAGTCCATATGATTTCTTCAGAGCTAAAGGGAAGTAAAAACTTCTCTTTAGCTCTGAAGAAGTCATACGGACTCGAAACGTTTACTGTTTTCCTCTCCACGGTTGCTGTTAGAGCTGTTGAGTTTTTCTGGCATTTTCCATTTACGTTTGATTTCCAGCATTGTAGTATTTTGCTATTTTTTTTTTAAAAAAGCTATCCTTTCATGGGATGTGGGCGTTGCTGACGAGGCTAGCATTTGATGCCATTCCTAATTGCCCTTGAACTGAGTGGCTTGCTAGGCCATTTCAGAGGGCAGTTAAGAGTCAACCATTTGCTTTGGGCTTAGGGTCAATATAGGCCAGACCAGGTAAGGATGGCAGGTTTCCTCCCCTAAAGGATATTAGTGAACCAGATGTGTTTTTTATCACAATCGATGATGGTCATCATGGTCACCATTACTGAGACTAGCTTTCAATTCCAGATTTTGAAAATATATGAATTGAATTTAAATAGCACCAGCTGCTGTGGTGGCATTTGAATCCACATCCCCAAAACATTAGCCTGGGCCCCTGGATTACTAGCCCAAGGACGGAACCATTATGTCACCATCTCCAAGCCTTGGTGAGCAAAAAGGCTTCTGATGACACACCGCTTTGCATCACGCTGGTCATCATGCCATCATGAAATGAGCTAATGACACTGATCATCTTTTCAGGACAGCCTTTTTTGTACAGAACCTTCCACAGTCCTTTTCAGTTTACTGTCAAAAACCTTGGTCAGAACAAGAATACTATATAGAGGTCCTTATTCTGTTTGCAGGACTTTTCTTGAAATTGACGTGCTGCAAAGATCACGTCTACTCTTCCCTATCCTGCATGGAAGTCACACTGTGATTCTGGGTACAGGGTCAATGAGGTGAGTGACAATCTGATTAAGAATAAACCTTGCAAGAATCTTTCCTGCTGTTGAAAGAAATGATATTCCATGTTGATTGTCATGGATGGACTTGCTTCCTTTCAGTTTGCAGAGATAAGTTACAGAGGCATCCTTGTGTTCATGGAGCACAGTACCCTGGTTCCAGATTAGGCAGAAGAGACTAGTAAGTCTCCTAACCATGTGAGTCCCTGCATACTTGAACATTTCAGGTGGGATGCCATTGGCTGCAGGTGAATTGCCCATAGAAAGCTGTTTTGTGACTTCCACTTGAGAAGGATTGAGAGCAAGCTCTCCCAGAGTGGGGTGCTGTGGAAGTGACTCAGTACTATCATTGCACACAATAGATTGTTGGGTGAAGAAATGCTGAAGTGTTCTACCCAACTAGAGAGAATCTCATGTCTATTTGTTAGGAGCTGATTGCCATCTGCTAAGAGGATGGGTGTCACACAATAGGTTTTTGGGTCCATAGACTGTTCACGCACCTTTATATGGAGTTTTCGGGTCATTTTTATCAGCAGCTGTTTGAAGCTCATTAGACTCGTTTTTCCACCATCAATTCTTCATCTCTCTTAGTTTGGCCTGCATCATGAGTTTCGCATTGGCGTTCCTTGTTGGTGATTTCTTGTCAGATACGTAAGATCTTTGAGCATGGTGCAGTTCGTCTAACAGCTCTCCTGTGTCTTTGCCATTGATGTCGAACCAGTCTTGGTACTTCCGTTTAACGAACCCTGGGACCTTGGATGCCATGCTGTAAGTAATATCTTTTAACTTTTCCCAAGAATCTTTAATGGCAGTATTGTGCTCCAGAATATCAGCAATTCCTGTGGCTAGATTGTGTTCCAGTCCTTGTCCCTCGGCCAAGTCTTTAAGAACAATTACATCAAGCTTCCTTTGTGACTTGACTCTGTGTCGAAGCACCTTAGATTTTATTTTCAAAGATGCAATACTCCTGACAAGCCAACGGCCAGACCAGCATTCTGCATCTCTCAGGGAGTGGAAAGAGCGCATGTCCTTGAGATCTCGTGTCATACAATAACATAGTCCAGAATGTGCCTGTGTTTGGATCGGGGCATCCACAATGGTTTGTCTGCTTGTTGGAAGATTATGTACTTATGTACTTGCTGTACTTCGAGAGAAGTAGTTGGCCATTGGCATGTATGTGTCATTGTTGGAGCAAAATTTAAAGGACCATGAGTCAATCAGTGATTCCTTTAGAAGTTAGTCAGGCTTGCATGTAAGTTCAGATAGAATGGCAAAGCCCATGCCTCACTGTCAAGGCAGCTTTGGATTTGCCACCCAGTGGAATGTGTAGCCTGCATCAGCCACCTCAAGTTGAGACTCCTCAGCGAGCCTTGTTTTGCTTAGGGTGGCTATGTTGATGTTGTACCTGGCCAGTATTCTGGCTACGAGGGCTGTCCAGGATTCTGGTCTCATATTGTTTTCCAGAACAGCTCTGTCATTCCATGAATCAAGCTTCATATGATGACTAGTAGTTTTGTTCTTTACGTTTTGGCTGCAGGGAATGGATGACCAGCTAGGAGCGGTAACCTGACAGGTGCAGCGAAAGCAGGCTGCGTTTAGGGTTCCTTCTCTTCCCCTTCCTCAGACCGGGGAGAGCAGTGTTGGACCTGGAAAAAGTCTGCTCTGTCACCATAACTGTGGAGAGCGACTGTCACCCTGAGGCCACTATGTGCAGGGCTATGACTGAAGACTGCCATTAGCATCCTTTACCTGTCCCCATCATCACTTCCCCATCCCCACAGGGCTTTGCAAGTCTGATGTTTTGGCTGATGACTTGCTGAACAACCTGCAGGTTGAGTATATTTAAGTAGGTGGGGCTTTTGCAGAGCTTCTCCCACTACCTTGTCCAAGACAGCTCATAGTACACTAGTGCAATGAGCGCCATAAGTGTAGCAGTTGAAAGGATGTAGGTTTGATTTTGGAGTTGTCCTTCTCCTAGATGAGCTGTTGAGCAGGCTGAAGAGCCTCACCTACCCTTGACATCAGCATCCAGTCTATTGGCACTATTTGTGATCTTCCACACTGTCAGCTGACGTATACTTTGCTGGTTAACCCATAGCAGAGTTACCTTCTCGGTGGACTGCCAATTAAGACTGATGAACCCTATCTACCAGCCATATTCTATGACTACAAGAGCGGGGCAGAAGCTAAATGTCGTCGGCAAGGGACTCTCCTCCTGACTTCTCGAGGTCTTCCAACCATCTATAAAGGCATGACATAGGAACAGGAGAAGGCCATTCAGGCCATCGAGCCTGCTCTGCCTTTCAATATAATCATGGCTGATCGAACACTTCAATGCCTTTTACCCACGTTATCCCCATAGCCCTTTACGTTATTGTTGATCAGAAATCTATCAACCCCTACCTTAAGCATACTCAATGACTGAGCTTCCACAGCCCTCTGGGGTAGAGAATTCCAAAGATTCACAACCCCCTGAGTAAAGAAATTTCTCCTCATCTCCATAACATTCTCCAGTTGCTTGGATGAATGCAACTCCAACAGGACAAGAATTTTAGCAACATCCAGGACAAGGTAGCCTGCTTGATCAGAACTCCATCCACCAACTTAAACATTCACTCCCTCCATCACCAGTACACCATGGCTGCAGTGTGTACGAACTACAGGGTGTGCTGCAGCAATTTGTCAAGACTTTTTCAGTGGCACCTCCCAAATCTGTGAAGGACAAGCGCAGCTGGCACATGGGAACACTATCACCACCTTCAAGTCCCTCTTAAGTTACCAGGCTAACTTGGAACTATATGCTACTTCTTCATTGGGTCAAAATCTTGAACTCAGCCTGCGAAGACCTTCACCACGCAGGCTACAGCAGTTCAAGAAGACCACCTTCTCGAGGTTGGTGAGGGATGGGCAATAAATTCCAGCCTTGTCAACAATGCTCACATGGTGTGAATGAATTTTTTTTTAAAGTTAAGCATGAACCACCTTGGTGTGGGAGTGAGGTCACATATGGACCAGACAAGCTAAGGATGGTAGGTTTCCTTCACTAAATAACATCGGTTAAACCATTTGGTTTTCATAACAGTCCAACAGCTTCATGCTCACTTCTAGTGATGTTCAGTGAAATACTGCTAACTTCTTTTGAGATGTCAAATGCTTTCAGCTCCAGCATTAAAGACACTAGCCTTGTAATTGTAACTCTTTCAAGCAGCATTCCCATATGGTGAAGAATAATTGGTTTATATTTGTTAGTGAGTTTGTTAAACCTGTAGATCTTTGGTTATATTAATACCATTTGTTGCTGCCTTGTAGCTTTGCCTATGGTCAGATCCTTATAGCTTTAATATCTTTTAAATTTGGGATCCTGTACATAATGTCGCTGTAGATCCTGAGGGGGAATCATGTGTCAAAGTTGTCTTGCATTGCAGGTAGGCATTACAAGTGCATAAAGGGCCAAGACATGAAATTGTCATGTCAATTTATGCTGTGTGAGTCTACCCAACTGGGCTCTTGTTGATCTAGTACAGTTGCTAACTCTGTCCCATGCAATTTATTGCTTGCCCTAAAACTTAATTGGGGCAAAATCTCAAAATGCCAGTTTCTGTCAAAGACTGCAAGTCCTGTGCAAAATATGATAGGCCATTCATGATTGCTGGTGGGCACAGTTGACGCATCTATTTTGTTGCTAAAACATGACAACACATTTTATCCATAAAGATAACTTGACCTGTAAATGTAGTACATTACTGAGGGCAAAACCAAATGCAGCAAGTAAAGATTTGCTGATCTCACTGTATCCATTGCTCAGTTAGAATTTGCTGAGGACCTGTGGCTGCCACTTGGAATATTCCATGCATGTTTCAGTGGCTGGCGATTGCAGACGGCAAACACGGATGGGCTGTTGTATTTTACACTGTATTTGAAGTCTCTGATTGAATCTACTATCAACTTAGTGTCCTGACTTGAGCATTTTAGATTTGACTGCTGGTATGTTTACTCTTCAGAGAGCTTCCCTCCTAAAGTGTACCACTTTGGTATTTTCTTCCAGTACATGAAACATGCTCAATAAAGAAGAACAAAATTACTGTGCTAAATCTTTATTTCTCAAATGATGCTTCCTCCAGATGCCACAAGGGCCCACAGCAGTGTAAATAAAAAGGCAAAATGCTGCAAATGCCAGAAATCTGAAAGAACAGAAAAGGCTGTTCATGAACATGCGAATTAGGAACATGCGTAGGCCACTCGGCCCTTCGAGCCTGTGGTGCCATTCAATAGGATCGTGACTGATCTGAATGTAACCTCAACCCACATTCCTGCCTACTGCTGATAACCTTTCACCCCCTTGTTAACCAAGAATCTATCCACTTCTGCCTCAAAAATACTCAAAGACTCTGCTTCCACCACCTTTTGAGGAAGAGAGTTGCAAAGACACTCAACCTTCAAAGAAAAAAAATTCTCCTCATCACTGTATATGGAAAGAATAGATGGTAAAAATACCATTCTTCAGAACTGGAAAATAAAGGCTGGACAGGGGTGTTAATAAAACCCAAAAAGGTGGATTGAAAACAAATGTGCATTGTCATCTCAAACGAAAGAAACAAAGGATGTGTGAATTTCATTACCATTTATTACCACACCATAGTCAGTTTCTTAGTAAATTAGAAAAAAATTACAATGGAAATGCACAATGGAGTTGGAAAGAACCAGTTGGATTTTTCAAGCCTCCTTAAAGATTTGTAATTCTGCTCAATTAGCAGAAACCCTCAATTGTGCTGAATTCATCTTGGAGGTGTGATTGGTTTGTTGACGGGCCTGCTTTTAACGCAATTTTTAAAAAACTTTTTTAAACTAGCACAGAAGATCACGAACTTGAATTGTGCCAAAATTCACTGGCGCTTAAAATTTTGATCTTTTATATTCGTTTAAAAGTTTTGCTGAAAAAAATCACAAGTGGAAACTGTACGCCCAGGTTTGAAGTTCAAATGGATTCAAGATTTGAACAGAAGATGATGGTAAAGTACAGTGTTATCTGCTCCAAAAGAGGGAGAATGATCAATGCGAAGGGTCTGTCCCCTTACCAAGACTGAAAGAGTACTCCTCTCAAGTCCATTCACCATTATTCAGCATCCCAAAATACTCTTACATGAGATAGCAATCTGATATATTTTGTTCAATATTTATGGTACAGTCTACCGTGCATTGGGAGGTCAGATGCAGATTAAGTGACCACTTTGCTAAACATCTTGCTCTGTTCACAAGTTTTACCCCAGACTACACCTTCCATTTCCACTCTGATCTCATCCTCTTCAACTGTTCCAAAAACTCTCAATATAAGCTTTAGATATATACTCTTTCTCCTGAGTTCTCACCAACCCTCTGGTCTGATAAAGTAATTCAGACTCTTGCATTGCTGGTGATGTGGGGCTTTGGTTTGTCAGTGTCTGTAGAAGCATTACTCCATTCATTATTCCTGCATTTGTTTTGTTTTCCCTCACTTCATTTCTCTCATTTCTGATGCATGGGGACAAGCCCAAAACATTGTTTACATTGACGTTGCTCTCTCCACAGGTGCTGCCTGGCCTGTTATGTGTTTCCAGGGGTGTAGGTGATTAGACATTTGCTCATTAGAATCCCAGCTGTCTGATATTATAACATAGGTCCTGGGATTTGATTGGATACCCAAATAGGAGACAGCGTGTACAGCAAACATTTTTACAGGTGTGCAGGATGTGCCTTTTTCTACCAGTTGTCCTGTGCTTTACTCCTGCGTTGTGCAGGTTATGTGCCACTTAAATAAAGGCTCAGACTTTACGGTAATAATAATGTGAAATGATCTGCATTCACCATCATTAACAGCAACTTCTGGACTCAGGATATGCACAGAATGATATAGAGATCCGGAAGTTGGTGTCAGTGATTCTTCACTTCTCCAGAGAGTGTACTGTTGAGGCACCCTCTTTCCCCTGCACCCCCCCTCCCAAAACACATGCGCACACACACGCACACACACAACCTCCCCCCCCCAAATAGCATCAATGGACAAACAATTGATGAAAACTTTCCCCCTTAGTTTGCTGATCTTGCTATAAAAACTCTTGGAAAAAGCTGCACCTCGTTGAATAAGGTGTAATTAGCTTTTTAACGGTGTGCTAACTTCACATTTGCTGCTAAACATCCTCACTGGCCCTAAGAAGCTAATTTATTTTTGTGGAATGTCAAATTTGTGCATTATAAATACTGCAAATATTTTTTAATCTTTTCAAATTTGTTTATCTTTATTTTAGTTTTTAAGCTAATTCAATAATTTATTTCACTACTTGAAATTTTAAATTAATGGTGAAGAATCTTAAGTGTTTTTAACAGTAAATCACATTGAACCAGAATTCCTGGTTTGCTGTGTGAATGCTTCAATGTGATTTGCTGCTTTCCTGCTTGTTGACATCATTGCTGCTCTACAACAAGATATTACCTTTGCACCAGATTCAAACTGTATCAGGACAAGTGGAAAACTGCACTATAAAGATGGCTAGATTTTTGTGAACAGTTTTCTGAAAGGTCTGGTGAATGATATTACTTGACCTCTTGACCAAAAATCCAGCCCAGTGAAACAGGACCCTATCAGGTGGCAGTCTATCATTTTAAAATTCTTTGAATGTCAGTGCTGCACCCTGTCTTAAGCAGCTGCGATATTGCCTGAGTTGCCAATCTGCAGACCTAGACTGAAGATTTGCACTAGCTTAATCGGTTGTTCTGTCCAGTTCACTAGTGAATTGAAAGACTTGAAACTCTATTCACCTTTTGGACCAAACATTTAAAACAATCTTGGGTTTTTTGACGTGGTAATCATATTACCTGACAATGCAGCATACGTAATTAATCCGGAAAGTTTAATTGATTTAATCTATTGCTTTATAGTCTCTTGAATTCTGAAATAATTAGTTCAAGCAGAAAATGAATTTTATTTAATGGAATATGACTGGAGATTGGATCAAAATTATGTTGGTGCCGTTGGGTCTGAATTGCGTTTTCCTTGGCCAACAGCACAACGTTCTTTTTTAAATTCTTTCATCGTATGTGGGTGTCAGAGATAAAGCCAACATTAGTTGTTCATTTCTAATTGCCCTCGAAAAGGTGGTGGTAAACTGTAGCCTTGAACCACTGCAGTCCATCCGGTCTATGTACACCCACGCTGTTAGGAAGGGAGTTCCAGGATTTTGACCAAACAACAGTGAAGGAGCGGCAATATAGTTCCAAGTCAGGATGGTGTGTGGATCGGAGGATAACTTTGCAAGTGGTGGTGTTCCCATGCGTCTGCTGCCCTTGTCCTTCCAAGTGGCAGAGGTCTTGGGTTCGGAAGGTGCAGTCAAAGGAGACTTGGCAAATTGCTGCAGTGTTGCTTGTATATAGTACAAACTGCTGATGGTGGAGTGGATGGGATGCCAATCAAGTGTGGTGCTTTGTGCTGGATGGCGTTGAGCTGTTTGAGTGTTGTTGGAGTTGCACTCATCTAGGCAAATGAAGAGTATCCCATCATATTCCTGACTTGTGCCTTGTAGACGGTGGACAGGCTTTGGGGAATCGGGTGAGTTATTCACTGCAGAATTCGCAGTCTCTGCTCTTGTAGCCACAGTATTTCTATGGCTGGTCCAGTTTAATTTCTGGTCAATGGTAACACCAAGGATGTCGTGTGGGATTCAGCAATGGCGATTGCTGAATCGAATTGAATATGTAGGGGAGATGGTTAATACCTGGAACTTGTGTGAATGTTACTTGCCACTTATCAGTCCAAGGTGTTGTGGAGGGAAGGAAATCTGCCATCTTTAACTGGTCTGGCCTACATGTGCTTCCAGAGGCACAGCAGTACTAGAGCAGTTTACAGATAAATGGTGGGAAGAGAAGAGCATTTTAAGATGTCTAATGCCGATGATGTTTGTCTTGTTGAATTCATGAATCACATGTTCTTTGTGATAATTTAAAATTACTCAATCTAAATGAACAGAATGAAATTGTGTAACACTTAGACCAATAATTACCAGAGCTATAAATACAGAGGGTAGTTTGGAAAAGGCCGCCTGCCTTCAATTTGATATCTTTGAGGGGAGAGAGGATGTATACAAACTGTGTTTTAAGTTTAATTTTAACTGATCTCCAGCAGTGAACATTGGGAATATCTATTTAATATCTATTTCAAACTTGTGATAGCCAAATAGATTTTTTTTAAAAAGGAGAATAGTATGAGGAGGCCCTTTTGTTTCACAATGCCTGTTGTTGAGAATTCATAGTACAAATAAAGCCTGCTTATAAGCAAACAGATCTTCTAACAGAATCTATTCTATTTATTGACAGATTTGCTGAACTTACCACCAGGTTTTCTCAATTGAGAATTCTGTTTTTTTTAATAAAATGATTTGGAGATTGCCATTACATCTAACTAATTTGTGAATTCTTGTTAAAGTTTGATGAAGGTGTAGAGCATTGACCTCATGCATCTGTTGTGACAACGTGACTCACTAGCATGTTCCATCATCACTGTAGAAGAAACCCGGAACTGCAGCAAGAACTGCAAATCCAAAATGCTGTTGCAGCTGGTGATGTTCATACAGTGCGTAAGATGCTGGAACAAGGCTATTCTCCTAATGGTCGCGATGCTAATGGATGGACACTGCTCCATTTCTCTGCAGCAAGAGGCAAAGAAAGATGTGTTCGAGTATTTTTAGAGCATGGAGGTAAGTGAAGACAATGCCTCAAATCTAACGTCTCTTAATTTATTTACAATTGCTTGTGTTCTTGATAAGCAAAACATGATTTTGTGACCAATTATATTTGTGGGTGCAGTCCAGTCATCCTTTGTAGATTAAGGGTGATAGGACCATGCTGTCCATGTTGAGAGGTATGGAAATAAAGGGATTGAACATTGCGTTGGTTGTAAAGTTGGTAACTAACTGATAATTTAAGATTGACCTGTAACTATTTCAAGAGGTATAAAATAATGTCCGAATGGTCCAGAGGTTTTGTATCCAGATTCTTTACCATGAGATCATGGTAACAATCGAAGTACAGATTTATTCAGAATGAATTAACTGTGCATGATTCGGACCATTTTTCAAATTCTTCATGATTTGAAGATGTTATAATTTTGGAAATTAGCATTTTACAAGGGAGCTATTATAATACATCCATTAACTAATGGAATGAGGAATTTAGAAGTGTGTTTTCTTCCAGATATTGAATGTAGTGACTCCATAGAAGTCCATTAATGGAGTGGAAAGCAGACTTAAAAGTATTAATGGCCACTCTTCATTTAGGCATGCATCAGGCATGGTAGGAGCTCGGCCTAGTTTGTTTAGGCCTGGGAAACCACATGCTCAGCATGTACATTGGCTATGTCTTGGATGCAACTATCAGGAAAGTTTTTAAGTAGGAGAGGACCCTTTTCTCTGGAAAAAAGATCGAGATGGTCTGAGAGAGGATTTCAAAATTTGAGGGGGTGAATGTGGAGAAACATTTTCCACTTGTATGTGAGCCCAGAACAGAGGGCATCAATATATTATAGACACTTAACTCATCAAGTCATCAAAGAAAATAAAATCTTCACTCGAGTTGAGATGTTTGCACTGGCTGACGTGTGGAACGGTTGAATCAGATAGCATGACGCACTTAGGGGGAAATTGAGGCATTCTTGATGGAGAAGAGAATATGGGTGCAGAGTTTAAAGGGGTAAATAGTGGGAGAAGGCTCATATTTAAATACCAGCATTGACTGGTTAGACCAAATGGCCTGTTTAGTGGCTCTATATCCTACGTAAATAAGAAACTACAACAGGCCAAGTACTTACCCGTGTGGTTCAATATTCAACACTTTACTCACTTTGACACTACATCTCTCATTAGCATTATGTTTTCTTTGCACCTTGTCTCCGAATCATATTATACCCTTGATTCCCATATGTGTTTCATTTCTAATTTTTCTATTGGGACTTCTGAATCTTGATCAGTTACAGTAAAATAACGATGAGTCATGGTAGGATGACACGAAATTCCAGTTATGTTGAAGTTGCCAACCACTCCTGCTGGTAGAATAGCAAATCCCATAGATCAATGCCCATGATAAGCCAAAATTCCGCACTGGTAACGCCGAATTAGCCAAACCTGTCTAAGCTTGTCATATGACAACATCAACCAATCAGAGTGGAGTTACACCCACAAGAGTGCAAAATCATGGAGCACTGGCAAGCCATCATTTGACATTGAGATCTCCCTGTGAAAGGTATGCAAAGCTTGTGAATATGGCTAAACCTGTGAGAAAGTTACAAGTGTTGTCACTTGGAGGGAAAGTGAAGTTGATAAAGCAAGTGGAAAACTGATGTGGTGGAAAGTAGACATCGTAAAGGAGTGGGAAATTCCACCATCTAATTTGTCCACCATTATGAAACACAAGGCAAAGATTTTGGAACAGTTCAGCAAGCAAGCATCCTCTCCAACAAGGAAGAGGATGAGAACGGCTGCCTATCCTGAAGTTGAAGCTCTGCTAACGTGGTTAAAGGCAGTCTGAGTGGAGAATGTTCCCATCTCCAGCCCAATCCTGCAGGAACGGGGAGTCGTCCAGGCAAAGGAGTTGGGCCACATGGAGTTCGCCTTCAGCGATGGATGGCTGGACTGATTCGAGACAAAGCATGGTATCATCTTCTGCAAGTAAGTGGTGAGGGTGTGGACGTTACAGCAGAAATGGCGGATGATTGTCTCCAAAATGTGTCTCCCATGTCTTGAGTGAATGTACACCATGAGACGTTTTTAATACAGATGAAACTGGATTGTTTAATTTATTTTACTGGACTGCTCTTTGATGTTTAAAGGTGAAGCATGTAATGTTGGAAAGTGAAGCAAGGAACATGTCTGCACCAACGTGAGTGGTACTGGAAAGCTGCAGCTTCTTGTAATCGGAAAGTCCAAGAAGGCCAATGTTGCTTTGCAAATGTCAAGACACTACCCACGCAGTAAGAGGCTAATAAAACTACCTGGATGATTTCCAGCATTTTTGAGGTGTGGATCAGAAAATTGGACAAAATGTATCAGCGAAAGAAAAGGAATATTTTCAGACAGCTGTCCCCCACACCCTGACATAGCTTTATGCTTAAGGTCAACAAATGTTCTTGCCACCTAACAAGAGGTGATTAGAAACTTGAAAACTACCTGCAGAAGCTGATCTCTTTAAGTTATTGAAGCAATTGATAAGCAAGAGTACAATCCAATTGCCCATGATGAAGTTGTGGAAGATGGTGATGGAAGCCACAATTACCAACTGCTTCCCCCATGTTGGGCTCAATTAAGTTATGACTGCACAAGTCATTGAGAATGAGGAGGAGTGGGGTTAAGCTAACCAACCCAATGAGGAAGCACTTTCTTGCATCTGTGGGAGTCCGGCATAGAAATTCCAGGAGAATCAACCATGGAAACTTAAATGGAGGTGGACGTGCCGAATGCTGCACAACAGAACTGCCAGATGATGTACTGTAGATGCAGTACGTTCTTTAACCCAGGAGGCCGATGACCCTGAAGAGTCTGATGAGGTCCACTTGCCCACCTGGCTGATGCCACAAAGGCTGTAACGGTGCTCTGGAATTTCGCACTGCGGCACGCAAACACTAGAAGCATGTTTGGCTGCATTGACTACGTGGTGGACTGTATCGTGCATGTCTGACGACGGCACAGTAAGCAGAAAAAGATTACGGAGCTTTTCTGGAGCTCACTCCCAACGTTTTTCAATGCAAAGCTCCGGCCGAAAGCATAACACAAATTTGTGTGCGAATCCCCTGGATTTTACTGTCTGCTAAAAACCTCCATAATCTATTATTTGTGACGCCATAAAAGTAGTTGAGTAGAGCAGTCAAGTTTTTACCATTGGCCTCCAACACTGAATGTCATTTTCCGGAGATTATTTTTTCATTCAACAATTACTGCCTGCTCACTGATTTTAAAGATTATGATATTTGTTGTGCTATACTAACTGGATAGTGAACCAATAATTTTTTCTCTTAGGAGCATTCTATGAAATAACTACTTTATGCAATTATAAATTCTCCACTAAGTCAATAATTCCACCACTTACCTCAGATATCAGTTGGTAGCAATGGGATAGGGCTTAATTCCATCCTGACCCAGGTCAGTTTTGTTTACATAGGTAGTTCCAGTATTGGGGCCATTTATGGTGCGACTATAAAACTGCATTAGATAGGGAGGGAAATTTGTACTGTTCTTTGCCACAATGTAGTGTAGCTGGAGGTGAAAAAACTTTGTGAATCCTGGGTTTCCACAGGGATCAATGTTGAAGTTCAGAGTTAGGTTCCTTCAGATATTTCTTACCCAGAGAAGCCAATATACAAGTTGAAATACTGTACCGTACATGTGCAGAATGTGTATTACTAGCTGAAATAATTTGCAAAGTAAAATAAAATCAACAAATATAACAGAAATACTGTATAAATTCAAATTACATAAAACTTAAATCAGCCAAGCATGCCCTGAGTAGCACAACTTCTGTGGCTCACCCACAGCACCACTGAAACTCAGTTCAACTTTTTGCTTGCTTTCCTTTTTTCGCCCCCCACCACGCACACCTCCCTCCCTCTCTCTCCCCCCGCCCCCACAGTCTTACCGTCTCTCTTTTTTCCTACAGTCTTGCTCTCCTTTTTCACTCTTGCTGTCTGTCTGCCTCTCTCTCCTTTCCCTGTCTGTCTGCCTCTCTCTCCTTTCCCTGTCTGTCTGCCTCTCTCTCCTTTCCCTGTCTGTCTGCCTCTCTCTCCTTTCCCTGTCTGTCTGCCTCTCTCTCCTTTCCCTGTCTGTCTGCCTCTCTCTCCTTTCCCTGTCTGTCTGTCTCTCTCTCCTTTCCCTGTCTGTCTGTCTCTCTCTCCTTTCCCTGTCTGTCTGTCTCTCTCTCCTTTCCCTGTCTGTCTGTCTCTCTCTCCTTTCCCTGTCTGTCTGTCTCTCTCTCCTTTCCCTGTCTGTCTGTCTCTCCTTTCCCTGTCTGTCTCTCCTTTCCCTGTCTGTCTGTCTCACTCTCCTTTCCCTGTCTGTCTCTCTCTCTTTTCCCTCTCTGTGTGTCTCTCTCCTTTCCCTGTCTGTCTGTGTCTCTCTCTCCTTTCCCTGTCTCTCTCTCTCTCTCCTTTCCTGTCTCTCCCTCTCCTTTCCCTGTCTGTCTGTCTCTGTTTCTCTCTCCTTTCCCTGTCTGTCTCTCTGTTTCTCTCTCTCTCCTAT
Organism: Carcharodon carcharias; assembly: GCF_017639515.1. NCBI lineage: Eukaryota > Metazoa > Chordata > Chondrichthyes > Lamniformes > Lamnidae > Carcharodon > Carcharodon carcharias. The sequence goes on along the minus strand of NC_054492.1, from coordinate 4,286,893 downwards.
TCCCTGTCTGTCACTCCTTCTCCCTCCCTCTCTCCCTCCCTCTCTCCCTCTCTCCCTCCCTCTCTCTCTCTCTCCCTCCCTCTCTCTCTCTCTCTCTCTCCCTCCCTCTCTCTCTCTCTCCCCCCCCTTTCTCTCTCTCTCTCTCTCTCTCCTTTCCTTGTCTGTCTGTCTCTCTCTTTCCTTTCCCTGTCTGTCTCTTGCTCCTATTCTCTGTCTGTCTCTATCTGTCACTCTCTCTCTCTCTCTCTCTCTCTCCCCCTCCTCCCCACTCCCCCACCCACCCTATGAACATATGAACAAGGAGCAGCAGTAGGCCATTTTGATCCTGCTCCACCATTTAATAAGATCATTGCTGATCTGATAGTAATCTGAAATCTGCATGCCGCCTTCCTTTGATAACTTATCAGCCCCTTGCTTACCAAGAATATATCCACCTCTGCCTTAAACATATTCGAAGACTCTGCTTCCACCACCTTTTCAGGAAGAGTGTTCCAAAGACTCTAGACCCCCAGTGAAAAAAATTCGCCAGATCTCTGTTTTAAATGTGCGACCCCTTATTTTTAAACAGTGACCCATAGATTCTCCCACATCCACCTTGTCAGGATCCCTCATCTTATATGTTTCAATTAAATCGCCTCTTAGTCTTCTAAACTGCAGCAGATACAAGCTTAATCTGTCCAACCTTTCCTTGTAAGACAATTCACCCATTCCAGGTATTGGTCTGGTAAACCTCTGCTTGCAATGCATTTACATCCTTCCTTAAATAAGGTGACCAATACTGTACACAGTACTCCAAATGCGGTCTCACTGGTGCCCTGTATAACTGAAGCATAACCTCCCTACTTTTATGTTCAATTCTTCTCGCAATAAATGATAACATTCTAATAGATTTCCTAACTACTTTTTGTACCTGAATACTAGCCTTTTGTAATTCATGCACTCAGACACCCAGATCCCTCTGCACTTCAGAGCTCTGCAATCTCTCACCATTTAGATAATATGCTTCTCTTTTATTCTTCCTGCCATAATAGACAATTTCACATTCTCCCACACTATAGTCCATTTGCCAGATCTTTGCCTACTCACTTAACCCATCTATATCTTTTTGTGGCCTCAAGCCCTCTTCACAACTTACTTTCCTACCTATCTTTGTGTCATCAGCAAACTTGGCAACCATCCCTTCAATCCCTTCAACCAAGTCCTTGATATAAATTGCAAACAGTTGAGGTCCCAGTACTGATGTTACATACTGCCAACCTGAAAAAGACTCATGTTTGCCTATCCTCTGCTTCCTGTTAGCCAGCCAATCTTCCATCCATGCCAAAATGTTACCCCCAATACCATGAACTTTTATTTTCTGCAATAATCTTTGATGTGGCACTTTATCAAATGCCTTCTGGAAGTCTAAGTGCAGTGCTTGCACCGGTTCCCCTTTATCCACAGCAGGTTACTTCCTCAAAGAACTCCAGTTCATTGGCTAAACCTTTTACAAAACCATGTCGACTCTGTCTGATGACCTTGAGCTTATCCAAGTGCCCTGCTATAACTTGTTTTTAACAATAGCTTCTAACAATTTCTCTATGACAGATGTTAAGCTAACTGGCCTGTAGTTTCCCCTTTCTGTCTCCCTCCCTTTTTGAATAATGGCCTCCTCCGTCTGCTGCGGGCGGGGTCTCTCCCCCTCTCCCCTCCCCCTCTCGCGCTTTGTCTGTGTCTCTCCTTCCTTCCCTCCGCCCTCACCTTCTTACTTGCTTCTTTCCCCGACCCCCTTTCCCCTTGCTTGTTACTCTTTCCCCACCACCCCCCACCCTTCAAGCTTGCTTTCCCGACACCCACCCTTTCCCACTCTGCCTTTTATTCCGGAGCCTGGATCTCTTCCTGACAGACTGCAGGGCTGAACCCTCTCCTTGGCTGCTGATTGAACCCAGGGTGTGGGGGGATGTGGAAGGAGCCGGAGGCCATGCTACATTTCACCAGCTGATTGGCAACTGGCAATGTCCCATGCTTGCGATAGGATTTCGGGGCCTTGCTCTCTCCCCACAGCCTATACCTGTGGTGGCAGCAGTGGCTGGCCCAGAGTGCAGATGACATAAAACTGAAAATGGCGATGCAAATAGGAACAGGCCCTAAAGCAGAAACAACATTAAAATGAAATGACATTTGGCTTAAAATGAGGACTTAATGTATTTTAGGTGGGAATATATGCCTAATGCCAGTACAAGTAGAAAGTCCCAAAGGTGTAGTTGGGTGGGGTTAGCCAGGTGATTGGTACCCCCCCTCCACCCCCATTCAATCTTTTTCTCTGCCTGCCCAACTATGCCAGTAACTAACCAGCAAAATTTGCTCTTAATTCTCCTTATCCAATATTTTTTTACCATTTCATTCTGCTTAACAGTCTTTTTTAGATTTCTCCCTGGTTCGTTCTGTGCACCTGATGCCTTTTTAAAACTGATTTATTGTTTTCTTGGATTCTTTTAAAATTTTTAGTTTCTTTGCTCACCTGTTTCGGAGACTGCTTGTTTGGCAATATATATTGTATATATTGATCTTGTATATTTAATATCCCATAGTTTGAAATGTTTTTCCAATTTTTTTTCTGCTGATCATTTCTCCCTATAAGTATTGGATTCCTCACCCCAATGAAATTTGATTTTCTGAAATCCCATCGTCCTGTGCTGGTGCTTGCTGTTTGCCACATCACCTCTGATCCAGATGTTCCTATTATTTCTCAAGTGTCGTTGTCACCCTTATAAGAACCAAGTCTAGATGTGAGTTTGTCTTGATGATGCAGTGTGTCAAGTTCCTTGCACCATGTTTGCCTGTTTGTAATATGTTGCTGTATTCCATTCCTGGTTAATATTGGATTAATTTATTAACTAATTTTGGAACATTAACTGCTCAAATTCTAATATTGTCATCTACTTTTACCTACTCAGCTCAGCTTCAACTGAAGATCCTTTTGCCTGGTTTTGATTAACTCTAACTAGCCTGTCCAGCTTTTTCTGCTATTTAATGATAGCCACGGTTTCAGGCTCATTTTACCTGAACTTCCACATTGTTTATTGTTGGTCTGAAATTTGGAACACAGTTATGATCTTTAGCATGGTTGCCTTCTAGGCCAGGAGCAAAGTTTGAGAAAGCAGCACAGCAGGAGTTGTGTTGGGGAGCCCAATACCCAAAGTCAAGTGGTGGGAGTAGAGAACCGCAAGGGAATTATAGTGCAGTGGTAGGTTGGGTGTAGAAGGCAACAGCACTGCAACAGTCTCCATCCTTGTACTGAACCCTACAGACGCTTGTAATCTACTCCCCAGTCCCAACACTTGTACAAGTGTCTGAGGGATAGGGTACTCCACCACCATCCTGATGTTTCTACACCACTCAACCTCACAACAGACACTTATACTGTATATCCTCCCCTGAGCCCCACATCAGCTCAAAATGTTCACCCTGTCTTCACTCTATATGGTAGAATGTATTATCTTTTGTTTTATCCCTTCCAATTACAGAAATCTCCATTATAAGACTCTTGTTCATTTAATTTTTTAAAAAAAATAGATGTGGACATGCAGTGCTTCCTTTGTTTCTTGCACACATTTGTCTCAAATGTGGATAATCATACCACTGATAAATTTAATTGACAGTCAACCCATATAATGGTAATTACGCTCCTACATGGTTAATGGCTTTGCTCCTTTAGTCTGCAAACCTTGCTCCTGTCGGTCGTGCTCTGTAACCGGGCCCAGCTCTGTGATCCTCGCAAATGAAAAAAGAGCAAGTCATATTTAATTTACTGTTATTTCCTGCAGTTTTCAACCAATTTGTCACATCATCTGGTATTGATCACTAATCATTGCTTCTTTACTTGGAACTTTCTCTTGTCTGTGTTTCTACAACTCAGTAGGTGGCAGTGTTAGTCATTGAAGAAATGAAATCATTCCTAGGTTCCTATGAGAATCAAGTAATCCTACACTTAGTCTGCATAATGTGTTGCTATGTTTGATATTTTTTAAGAATATACCCAGTATTTTTCTAGTGTGCAAGATCTTTCCTTGCATTTAAAAGTTGAGACCAATAACACATGCAACTTAGATGCTGTGTGCATATTAGCTTTAATTTCAAATAATTTGAAGCGTAGTGATTAAGAGGTGAGAGTGACTGCCCTTCACATCAAGGCAGCATTTGACTGAGTGTGGCATCAAGGAACCCTAGCAAAACTGGAGTCAGTGGGAATCGGGGGGAAACTCTCCACTGTTTGGAGTCATACCTAACACAAAGGAAGATGTTTGTGGTTGTTGGAGGTCAATCATCTCAGCATCAGGACATCACTGCAGGAGTTCCTCAGGCTAGTGTCCTCGGCTGAACCATCTTCAGCTGCTTCATCAGTGACTTTCTTTCCATCATAAAGTCAGAAGTGGGGATGTTCGCTGACGTTTGCATAATGTTCACCATTCGCAACTCCTCAGATACTGAAGCAGTCCATGCCCAAATGCAGCCAGACCTGAACAATATCCAGGCTTGGGCTGACAAGTGGCAAGTAACATTTGCGCTACACAAATGTCAGGCAATGACCACCTCAAACAAGAGAGAATCCAACCATTGCCCTTTGATGTTCAATGGCATTACCATCACTGAATCCCCCACTGTCAACACCCTGGGGGTTACCATTGACCAGAAACTGAACTGGACTAGCCATATAAATACTGTGGCTCCAAGAGCAGATCAGAGGCTAGGAATCTTGCGATGAGTAACTTACCTCCTAACTCCCCAAAGCCTGTGGTCTATCTACAATTCACAAGTCAGGAATATGATGGAATACTTCCCGCTTGCCTGGTTGAGTGCAGCTCCCATAGCACACAAGAAGCTTGATGCCATTCATGACAAAGCAGCTCGCTTGATTGGCACCACATCCACAAACATTCAGTCCCTCCACCAATGACGTACAGTACCAGCAGTGTGTACCATCCACAAGATGCACTGCAGGGATTCACCAAGGCTCAACTTCAACAGTATCTTCCAAACCCACAAAACCAAGCATATGGGAACACCACCACCTGGAAGTTCCCCTCCAAATCACTTACCATCCTGACTTGGAAATATATTGCCATATTCCTTATCCAATATTCCTTCACTATTGCTGGATCAAAATCCTGGAACTCCCTCCCTAACAGCACTGTGGGTGCATTTACACCACTTGGACTGCAGCGGTTCAAGAAGGCAGCTCACCGTCACTTTCTCAAGGGCAACTAGGGATAGGCAATAAATGCTGGCCCAGCCAGTGAAGCCCACATCCCGTGAGTGAATTTAAAAAAAAAAGTGAATGACTCACACCAGCTTTTGAGTATAGGAGCCAATCAATTATATTCCAAAAAACATGGTCCACGTGACCTTAGTGCAGGAGTGAGCTCACTATAGACTGCACTAAACCAACTTGTTTTTACCGTATTTATGTTTAAAAATAAAATTGTTGTAACTTGTATTCTGCATCTGTCTAGACAGAAACCTTGTCTAGTACCAGCTTTAGTTAATTGGAAGCCTCCACGTCAAATGTTTGTGGATTTGAACCTCGCTCTAGAATAAAAGCCCATGGCCTAGGTTGATGCTTCAGTGCATTACGTAGAGAGTTCAACACTTTCATGAGAGAAACAAAAGTCAGGTCCCAGCTTATGTACTTAGACTTAGTTCCTCTGGTCCCCTGTGGGACAAGGGACAATGGACAGCAAGACTCCACCACCAGCCCCAGTCCATCACAATCTCTTTTGCTGCAACCCAGGCAGTGCCCAGTTCTTGGAGATTCTCCTGGAATGTACTTTGTCAGAACTACTTGGGCTGGCCCTGTCATCTTCATCCGTTTGGTGGTGTCCATTCTATTGCCCCTCTGGCTGGGCGTGTGTCTAGAAGGCAAAACATGTGTTGTGCCAGCCTCATTTGTGTCTCTGTCATGTCCTGCAGGTGCCTCTGACCGGTTCCCTGTAGCACTTCTTCCTTGATGATGTTGTCTCTCCATGTGATGCCCAGGATCTTATGTAGGCAGCACTGGTGAAAGACATTCAACTCATGTGACACCTTTGCTCTTCTCTTCCAATTCTCACCGGCAAAGATTTCAGGTGGTACTACTATGGACATGTAGAGTCGCAGCTTCATGGCAGTGTTGATGGTGTTGGATGCTGAGACCATGTGGAGCTGCTGGAAGACTGATGCTGTTTTGCTGATTCATGTGTGTTTGTCAGTCTCTACATCACCCTCCCTGGGAATGCTGCTTCCTTGGTAGGGAAGGTGGTCGATATTCTCTTGTCTGATGGTGATGGGAGGGCCTGATTGCTATCTAGTTATCATTGTTGAAGGCGATGGTGGGTGCAGACTTTGACATCCCATGGCAGTGCCACAAATTGACAGACCTGGATTTCACAGACAACATTGCTGAAGAATTGCATGCACCCCAAAACATGACCACCAGTTTTAACGCTAGTGGTGCCAAGGTTGTTTTGTGTATCAGCTGTGGGAAGAGTGGCAGTGTTGCCCTGAGAGTATTAAGCATTAGCCATAAATGTGGTATTAGAGTAAAAGGTAGGCTAGACTGGGTAGGGTAGTAACCCTGAAGGATGTTAGTGAATTGTTGGGTGTTTATGACAATCCAAGTTTCATGGATGTTTTCTGATAACAGCCCACAAATTATCAGATGCATCGAACTCAATTTCACAATTTGCAATTTGATTCTTGATCTTTGGATTGGAGTACCATAACTGCTAGGCTATTGTGCCCCCTTTTCACAATCAAAAAATTGTTACAGAATGAGCAACTCACTCGGTGCCATTCCACCATCACCTTCTCGTAACCCTGCACGTTCTTCCTTTTCAAATAACAGTCTAATTCTCTTTTGGATGCCTCTATTGAACCTGCCTCTTATGCGCTCAGGCAGTGCATTCCAGACCTTAACCACTCACTGCGTAACACAAGTTTTGCCTCATGCCACCTTTGCTTCTTTTACCAATTATCAGGACGAGCAAGGGTCCCAACACTAACCCCTGGGAAACTTCACAGCAAACCTTTTTCCAGTCTGAAAAACATCCATTAACCATGACTCTGTTTCTTGTCACTTATTCAGTTTCATATCCGTGTTGCTATCATCCCTTTTATTCCATGAACTATAACTTCTGGAAATCCGTGTACACCACAACATTACCCTCATGAACCTTCTCTGTTACCTCCTCAAAAAAACTGGCAAGTTAGTCAAGCACAATTTTCCCTTAACAAATCCTTTCCTTCACTCAAATTTGTCCATGTGACTAATTTTGTCCCGAATTATTGTTAACCAAAGTTAGACTGTCTGGCCTGTAGTTGCTGGGCTTTCCATTACACCCTTTTTTTGAACAAGGGTGTAACGTTTGCAATTTTCCAGTCCTTTGCCACCACCCCTGGGTCTGAAGAAGACTGGAAAATTATAACCAATGCCTCCGCAATTTCCACTCTCACTTCCCTCAGAATCCTTGGGTACATTTTATCCGGTCCAAGTGAATTATTCACTTAAAGTACAGATATCCAATACCAGCACCATATCAATTTAAAATTTTTAGCGTAATTATAATTATACAATTTTTTATACTACGTTGGAAATTTGCAGTTAAAACTTGATTTTAAAACGAGCACAATGTGTATCTGAACTCTATCTCTGGAACCATGCTATTTTCAATTAACCACATTAATTAGGCATTGTCTTACAAATTTTTAATAAGATGTTTTAAGACTTTGGACTTATTTCTGTCCTGAGACTAGAAGGTACTCCGTTTGATTCCTGGTCTGCACTGAATTAGCCAATAGCTTGTTTGGCAATTGTAATTGCACATTAGGTTGGAGGGGGGTGAGGAAATTTGCCAAGGTCCCCATTTCTGATCAAGATCACAGTGTGACTGTAGCAAAAGTAAACTACCCCTCCTCATCCTTCCCATCCTGCCTGTAGTTTTTGACACACTGATCACACCACTCTCTCTTCAAAGTCTCTCTGCCTTGGTCGAGGTGCTTGGGACTGCACTCACCTGTTCTCATTCTTAGCTATCAGAGTCTCATCTGCAATGGCATCTCTTGCCCCTCATGCACTCAGGACTCTGGCTGCCTCTTATTTTGACATCATTTGAAAACACAATTAGTTCATTGACAACACTCAACTTTACCTTACCACCAGCTCTTTTTACTGTTCCACGGTCACTAAATTTTATCACATCGTTTGTCCAACATCCGGTACTGGATGAGCAGAAATTTTCTGCAACTGAATATTAGGAAGACCGAAACCATTTTCCTCTGTTGCCATGAGAAGTTCTGTTACTTTATTACTGATTCTATACCTCTCTAGCAGCTGTCTGAGGCTGAACCAGGCTGTCAGCAACCTTGGTGTCACATTTGACTCTGAAATGTGCTTCTCACCACATATCTGTGCTATCGGTATAATTGTCTATTTCCACATCCCTCAGATCACCCATCTCTATTCATGCCTCAGCTTCTTCTGCAGTTGTAACCATGTCTCTGGTAGCTCCAGACTTGACTATTCCAACATACTCTTGGCCAGCTTCCCACAACCCTTTGTAAACTTGAGGGCATCCAAAACACTGTCCGTATCCTTACTCCCATCAAGTCCTGTCACTCATATCACCCATTGCTTGCTGCCCTATATTTGCACTTAGAGAAGCAACACCTCGGTTTTAAAATTCTAGTTTTTATTTCAAATCCCTCTGTAGCTTTGACTTCTCTATCTCTCTAATCTCTTCCAGTCCCACAGTGCTCAGAGGTATCAGTTATTTTCTAATTCTGGCCTCTTGAGCACCCCCGACTTACTCTATTGGGCGCTATGCCTTCAGCTGTTAAGGCCCTAAGCTCTGGTACGTGGATAGCAATGTTGTTGGAATAATATGTAGAGGCTTGAATTAAAGATTTAAATTCATAATCCCGCTACACAACTGGGAATTTAAATTCAGTTAATTAAATAAATTTGGAACAAAAAGCTAGTGTTGGTGATGGTGGCCATTGAACTCCTAGATGGTCAGAAACTAGCTGGTTTGACATGACAAGCCCGAAGAAGATCTTGTATCAACCTGCCAATGGCCACATTCTCCAAGATCCCGCAGTCACTATCAACAGCACACCCTTCTGTTCAGTACAGAAGCTTGCTATCTTCAGTACCCTCTCCAATGATACGATGCTGGATAACGAAATCAACCATCGCCTGGCAAAATCAAGCTTAGTGTTTCGTAGGCTCCTTATTGCACGATGAATAGTATAAGCCTAGATTGTGTGCCTTAGTGTTATTCTGTAGCTTTGCTCTTGAGGTTGTTATTTAAGAAGAATGAATGGTATGCAGTTATGTAGCACCTGTCATGACCTCAACATCCCAAAGCACTTTATAAGCACTTTTGTAGTTAGTGTTGATGTAAGAAAACTTGTAGTCAATTCAAATACGTCAAGCACCCACAAACAGCAATGAAATAAATAATCAGATCATCTGTTTTAGATGTTGGTTGAAGGAAAAATGTTGTCTATTAGACATTCCCTACTCATCAGCTAGCACTGTGAGATCTTTTAAGTACTCCTAAGAGGCAGACAGGTCACTTTTTAACATCTCATCCAAAAGACAGCGCTTCCAACAGTGCAGCACTCCCTTGCTGTGTTACTGACATGTCATTATAGACGTTGCACCCCAGTTTCCCGATTGAGGATTGAACCCATGATCTTCTAATTCAGAGGCAAGAGTGGTACTATTGAACTACAGCTGAACATGTGAATCACCTATTGCTCCACACTTGTGTCTATTATCATATGAAGTTGTTACTGTATAGGGTATGTTAGCTCAGTCTGTATGGATTAAATAATGGAGTATTGTCTTTTGAAAAACTTGTTTTATCATCGTAGGTACGATATTACTAACGAGTGCAGTTTGAATGTGAAACTAGCAAAAAGAAGGGTATTTCAAAATAATGCATTGAATGAGTAAAATCCCAAGTAAGGATTGATCAGCTGTTTAATAAGGTGGCTGCAGAGAACAAAATGACTGCCAGAGGTCAGATTACTGAAAAATTCTTGAAAGTTGTTTCCTATCTCTTGGACATCATAACCTCAAGCCTTTCTTAAAGTTTAAAAAATTATAGTTTTACAACATTGTCTATCCAATTAATTAAGTATTGAGATGGTGTTTCTTGTCTTTTTTTTAAAAATAGTTATGTCCTGAAACTATCTCCTTTTAATTGTTTTTGATTTTTCCAGCCGATCCCACCGTTAAAGACTTAATTGGAGGTTTTACTGCTTTGCATTATGCAGCCATGCATGGCCGAGCACGGATTGCAAGATTGATGTTGGAATCAGAACACAGACCTGATATAATTAATGCTAAAAGCAATGATGGATGGACTCCTCTCCATGTGGCTGCCCATTATGGCAGAGACTCATTTGTCAGACTGCTGTTGGAGTTTAAAGCTGAGGTCGACCCGCTCAGCGATAAAGGCACCACACCACTTCAGCTGGCCATTATCAGAGAGCGGTCCAGCTGTGTGAAAATTCTTTTGGATCACAATGCCAACATTGACATTCAAAATGGCTTCCTGCTACGATATGCAGTGATCAAAAGCAACCACTCATATTGTCGAATGTTTCTTCAAAGAGGTGCAGACACAAACCTCGGCAGATTGGAGGATGGACAAACCCCATTACACTTGTCTGCACTAAAGGACGATGTGCTTTGTGCACGGATGTTACATAACTATGGTGCAGACTGTAACACAAGGAACTATGAAGGACAGACCCCTCTGGCTGTCTCTGTAAGTCTATCTGGAACCAGCAGACCCTGCTTGGATTTCTTACAGGAAGTTACAAGTAAGTCATTCCTTTTTACATTTTAGATTTGAAAAATTAAATCGGGAAACAAACCACCAGTGCCCTATTCTATTATATTTAAGGTAGATTGCATGGATAAATTAGCAAGAAATACCAAGTTTTTAAAAAAATGCTGCTTAGAGTTTTCCATTAAATTTAAAAACAAAACCATTTCACAAGTTACAGTGCAAAACAAAGAAGAAAGAACTTACACTAGTTTAGGATCATAGTCATTTTTAAAATTCATTTATAGAATGTGGGCATCTCTGGCTAGGCCAACATTTATTTCCCATCCCTTGCTGCCCTTGAAGGTGGTGGTGAGCTGCCTTCTTGAACCTCTGCAGCCCCTGTGGTGTAGAGACATCCACAATGCTGCTAGGGAGTGAGTTCCAGGATTTTGATCCAGCGACAGGGAAGGAATGGCCATATATTTCCAAGTTGGGATGCTGAGTGGCTTAGAGGGGAACTTCCAGATGGCAGTGTTCCCATGTATCTGCTACCCTTGTCCTTCTAGATGGAAGTGGTCATAGTTTTGGAAGATTCTGCCTAAAGAACATTGGTGAGTTTCTGCAGTGTGCCTTGTGGATGGTACACACTGCTGCCACTGTGTGTTGGTGGTGGAGGGAGTGAATTGTTTGTGGATGTGGTGCCGATCAAGTGAGCTGCTTTGTCCTGGACAGTGTCAAGATTCTTGAGCTGCACTCATCCAGGCAAGTGGAGAGTATTCTATTACACTCCTGACTTGTATCTTGCAGATGGTGGACCAGGCTTTAGGAAATCAGGAGGTGAGTTACTCGCCACAGGATTCCTATCCTCTGACCTGCTCTTGTAGCCACGGTATTTATCTGGCTAGTCTAGTTCAGTTTCTGGCCAATGATAAACCGCAGTGTCGATATTTCAGTGAGCACATTACATGGCAATTACTTTGTTAAAGACAATTGCTAGTTAAAACAGATGATGGGCATTGCTTCTCCCATCTAAACAGCATAACTAGATACAGCGGGAACACTCTGGGTGGAAGCTACTAGGAAATCTGTACCACTGAGAATAAACCAGCTTGAAGGAAAAAGAAAAGCTTTTGATTCATTCTTCCACCACAAGCACTTAGTGTGAGTAACCCCCAGAGTGTTAATAGTGAGGGATTCAGCGATGGTAATGTCATTAAATGTCAAGAGGTGATGGTTAGATTCTGTCTCGTTGGAGGTTGCCATTGCCCGGCACTTGTGTGGCGCAGATGTTACTTGCCGCTTGTCAGCCCAAGCCTGGATATTGTCCTAGTCTTTCTGCATTTGGATATGGACTGCTTCAGTATCTGAGGAGTCGCAAATATCACAGAATCGCGGCCCATCAACTCTGCACCGACAGGTGAGAAACAGCTGACCTACCTACCTAATCTCATTTACCAGCACTTGGCCCATAGCCTTGAATTTTATGATGTGCCAAGTTCTCATCCAGATACTTTTTAAAGGATGAGAGGCAACCCGCCTCCACCACCCTCCCAGGCAGTGCATTCCAGACCGTCACCACCCTCTGGGTAAAAAAGTTTTTTTCCTCACCAACACCTCCCCCCCCCCCGCAAACCCCCCCACCTTGAATTTATGCCCCCTTGTGACTGACCCTTCAACTAAGGAGAGCAGCTGCTCCCTATCCATCCTGTCCATGCCCCTAATAATCTTTTACACCTCAATCGGGTCACCCCTCAGTCTTCTCTGCTCCAACGAAAACAACCCACGTCTATCCAACCTCTCTTAATAATTTAAATGTTTCATCCCAGGCAATATCCTGGTGAATCTGCCCTGCACCCCCTCCAGCACAATCACATCCTTCCTATAATGTGCCGACCAGAACTGCACACAGTACTCCAGCTGTGACCTCACTAAGGTTCTATACAACTCCAACATGACCTCCCTACTTTTGTAATCTATGCCTCGATTGATAAAGGGAAGTGACCGATATGCCTTTTTCACCACCCCACTAACATGCCCCTCTGCCTTCAGAAATCTGTGGACACACGGCAAGGTCCCTTTGTTCCTCAGAGCTTCCTATTATCATGCCATTAGTGCTGAACATTGTGCAATCATCAGCGAACATCCCCACTTCTGACCTTATGATGGCAGGAAGGGTCATTGATGAAGCAGCTGAAGACGATTGAGCCTAGGACACTATCCTGAGAGACTGCTGCAGTGATGTCCTGGAGGTGAGATGATTGACCTCCAACAACCATAACCATCTTCCTTTGTGCTAGTCATGACTCCAACCAGCAGACAGTTTCCTTCGATTCCCATTGACCCCAGTTTTGCGAGGGCTCCATGATGCCACACTCGGTCAAATGCAGCCTTGATGTCAAGGGCAGTCACACTCTCACCTCACCTCTGGAGTTCAGCTCTTTTGTCCCTGTCTGAACCAAGGCTGTAATGAGGTCAGGAGCTGAGTGGCCCTGGCGGAACACAAACCGGGCGTCAGTGAGCAGGTTATTGCTAAGCAACTGCCACTTGACAGCACTGTTGATGACCCCATCCTTAACTTTACTGATGAGCGAGAGTAGACCGATGGGGTGATAATTGGCCAGGTTGTATTTGTCCTATTTTTTGTGTACAGGGCATACCTGGACAATTTTTTTTTACCATATAGCCCCTTTAAAGTAGTAAAACATCCAGATGCTTTGCAGAAGGACTATCTGATAGCATCTCTCACAAGCCACATGATGAGGTATTGGGGCAGGCAATTGAAAACCTGGCTAGAAACCAGGGGGCATAGGTTTCAAATAATTGGCAGAAGGAATAAATGGGAAATGAGGAAAAATTTTTTACCCAGAGGGTGTTTGAGACTTGGAACTCACTACATGAAAGAGTGATGGTGGCAGAAACTCTCACCACATTTAAAAAATATTTGGATGTCTACTTGAAGAGCCATGATCTACAGGGCTACAGATCTTGTGCAAGAAAATGGGATTCGGTTGGGTAGCTTTTCGTTGACCAGTATGGCCACGATGGACTCAATGGCCACCTGTGTTGTAAGTTTTCTGTGATTTCTATTAAAAGAAATATGCGTACACCCTGCTTAATATCCTCATCAGCTTTGCTACCTCCCAAACTCTTTTTCTCTTGATAGCCATATTACTCCATCTGTATGAGGGTCTGCTTTCCTGGTCTTTCTCCCCTCCCAAGCATTCAAGCTATTTTGTTCTGCAGAAAGGAAGGGAGAGTATTTATGAATGGCTGTTTAAAAAAAAAAATTTGAATATCAAAGAAATTATACAGCATTGAGGTGGAGGCATTTGGCTCATTGTGCCGGTTTAGGGCTTCTAGATATAGTGTACATTGAGAGGGAGAAAAGAGTAAGATGAAAGTAGGATGAGGAGATGATCAATGGAGAGTGTGCCTGGAATGTGAAGTGAGAAAGTCATCTTCAGGCAAAATTGTTGTTTGACAGTTGCTACTTTGTGAGAACAGAATGCTGTTGGTGGCTGTTGCAGAGTTAGTAACAAAAATTGCGTGTGATTGGCCAGATCATTTGTTCTTGTCATGTTGATTGAAGGATAGATATAGGCCAGGTCAGTAGTGAGAACTCCCATGCTCCTCTTCAACAGTCAGCCAGAGAGCCTTAAGCTTGAGGTTTGAGAGCAGTTGTGGCAGCTAGAGTCATTCAGTGATTCATGAGACAGAGTTTCATGGCTAACATGTTTCTAGAGGTGGTCACCCCATAGCTTTAAGTGTGCAAGCAGAGAGGGAATAGGTGACCACCAGACGGTCAAAGGAGCTGGCAGGTAGTGCAGGAGTCCCCTGAGTGTATATTGCGCAAACACACGAACAGGCCTAAGGCCGTCACTTACGGCTCTGAAAAATGCCTCGTCTACCTTAGATTACCCTGGAAGGGGCAAAGGATCCCAAAATTTGAGCAAGAGGTGAAGCTAGCTGTTTCACATTGCTACTATGCAGTAGCAACACGAGTGCTATTTGCCACTAACAGGACACTGTCGTCAAGCCAAAAAGACACTCAGTCTAGCACACAAATGAGTAGTGTGTTAAAAGAATTTCAGTGCCAGTGTGATGCTAGGTATATAGGCCGTATGTCCCAAAGACTGGCTGATCGTATCAAATAGTATGCCTGTTACAAATGGTGGAAGGGACAAGGTAAAGACTACCCAACCAGCCCTTGCTTGCAAAACTCAAAACAGTGTCCAACATTAGATGTGATTCTGCGATTTGACAACATTTGCTAAATAATCCTCAGTGTGCTAAGAATTACACTGACAACTAATTTAAGATTGTCAGTTGGCTCACAGTGTGGCGCATTTGCGTCTACTGGAAGCTACATATATTAATTCACAGGGCCCTGCTCTTTTCAGGCAAAGATGTGTACACATTGCACCTGTTACAGCTAAACAATGTAAGTGACAGGCAGCCACTGGTTCATTCCTCGGGGCATTGCTTTGACCAGAGTCAAGCTGCTTGGTTTAAATTACAAACTATGCTTGGCAGTTAACTGTTGGCCACCATTAACTGGTGCATTCTATACGGCAATGCCTCTACCAATCAAAGCCCACTTGCTAGCCAATCACAATCTTCTCATATAGGATAAATTGTTGTTCCTTTGCATTTGGTATTCTTGCAAATTGTCCTGATGAGTGCAAGACAAAAAGCCTCAACAAAGGAAATCTCTTTTTTGGAATAATAGGTAATGGAGGAAATGCTCTAGTTACAGGCTTGGTTCATCTTAACAAGATGTGAAGGCAGGGGGACCAAAGTCAGAGCTCCTTGGATGACAAGGTAGATAAAGAAGCTGATGAAACAGGAAGAGGATGTATGATGCGTGTCAGATGAATGCTTCTAGCCGAAGCCAAGCTGAATACAATAAACTTCAGGAAATTAAGACTTCTAAAGCGAATATGAGAATAGAACGGCAGCTGACATGAAAGTGAATTCAAATCATCATCTAGCATGTAAATAGTAAGTGGGTAGTAAGAAATGAGGTGGGGCATATAAGGCACTAAGACTGTGATCTATGCTTAGAACTGCAGGGAAAGGTTAAAGTACTTGGTAAGTACTTTGTATCAATATTTACTAAGGAAAAGGATCATCCACTCGGCACTTCTGGCTAATAGTTGTTCTGAATGCTTCAGCCTTATCTTTTGCACTGATGCGCTTGGCTTCTCCATCTTTGAGGATGGGGATATTTGTGGAGCCTCCTCCTCCAATGAGCTGTTTAATTGTCCACCACCATTCACAGCTGGATGTGGCAGGACTGCAGAACTTAGATCTGATCCGTTGGTTGGGGAATTGCTTAGCCATGGCTATCACTTGCTGCTTATGTTGTTTGGCACGCAAGTAGTCCTGTGTTATAGCTTCACCAGGTTGATATTTCATTTTTAGGTATGCCTGGTACTGCTCCTGCATGCCTTCTGCACTCCTTATTGAACCAGAGTTGATCCGCTGGCTTGGTTGTAATAGTAGAGTGCAGGGCATACCGGGCCATGAGGTTACAGATTGTGGTTGAATACAGTCTTGCTGATGGCCCACAGCACCTCTTGGATGTCCAATCTTGAGTTGCTAGATCTGTTTGAGGTCTATCCCACTTAGCACAGTGGTTGTGCCACACAACACGATGGAGGGTATGGACTTCGTCTCCACAAGGACTGTGCACAAGGTCACTCCTGCTTGATTCTGTCACGGACAGATGCATCTGAAGCAGGCAGATTGGTGAGGATGAGATTAAGTATGCTTTTCCATCTTATTCCCTCACTACCTGCCTCAGTGTCCTTTTATGACTTGGTCAGCTTGGTCTGGTGCCAGCAAGCCACTCTTGGTGATGGACATTGAAGGGACACCCAGGGTACATTGTGTGCCCTTGCCACCCTCGGTGCTTCCTCCAAATGGTGTTCAACATGGAGGAGCACTGATTCATCAGCTGAGTGCAATATGTGGTAATTAGCAGGAAGTTTTCTTGCCCATGTTTGACCTGATGCCATGAGACTTCATGGGGTCCAGAGATGATGTTGAGGATTCCCAGGACAACTCCCTCCCAACTGTATACCACTGTGCCGCCACCTATGCTAGGTCTGTCCTGCCGTTGGGACAGGACATACCCAGTGATGGTGTCTGGGACATTATCTGTAATGTATGATGCTGTGAGTATGACTATGTCAGATTGTTGCTTGACTAGCCTGTGAGACAACTCTCCCAATTTTGGCACGAGCCCCCAGATGTTAGTAAGGAGGACAGGGCTAGGTTTGCCGTTGTGTCCGGTTCTTAGGTCGATGCTGGGTGGTCCATCCAGTTTCATTCCTTTTTATTGACTTTTCAGTGGTTTGATACCACTGAGTGGCTTGCTATGCCATTTCAGAGGGCATTTAAGAGCCAACCACATTACTGCCAACCTGGAGTCAGATCAGGTGAGGACGGCAGATTTACTTCATTAGTGAACCAGATGGGTTTTTACGACAATCACCAATGATTTCATGGTCATCATTAGACTTTAAATTCCAGATTTTTATTGAATTCAAATTTTACCATCTGGTGGGATTTGAACCCAGGCCCCCCCAGAGGATTACCCTGGTTCTCTGGATTACTAATCCAGTGACGACAATACCACGTCAGTAGAAGCAGAGGTGGAGTGCAAATTGGGCATCATGTACTCTGGCTATGCTTTGGATGGTTTGCATCCCAGATTGCTAAAGGATGTGGGGGAGGAGATAACAAACGGGCTTGCCATAATCTTCCCTAGATATTTTGGGGTGGAGGGGTGCCAATGGATTGGAAAGTGGCAAGATTGACACCTGTGTTAAAGAAAGGGTGCAAGGGCATTCCTATTAACTACAGGGCAATTTAACATGAGTGGTGGGTAAGGGTGTTAGAAACAATCTGAGAAAAAACTAACAGCACTTGAGAGGTTTCAGTTAATTGAGGAAGGCCAGCATGGATTTGTAAAAGGCCTATTGTGATTGACTAACCTAATATTTTTTGATGCGGTAACAGAGAAAGTGGATGACTGGAATAGAGTAGATGTTGTTTATCTGAATTTTAAAGTGCGGGAGAACCTGTATTCTTGGGTTTGCGCCATGTGCTTTTGGGTCTGAGAACTACAACCCCCAGTATTTCCAGGCCTCTGGGACAAGCTCAGAGTACAGCAAAGGGATGAGGCATGCAAGCTGGGTTCTATTTAACGGCTGCTTGGAGATGGCATGAAGAACCCAACCACGAGACCTGGGGAGATGGCGTGAAAAGTTGTCCAGGTGACTAAAGAGAGCAGCGCAAAAACTAGCCCATGAGAAAAAGATTTGGGTAAGCTATGGAAGTTGATATCTCCATGCAGGTAGGAAGATCGAGGCTTAGAGAAACCTGGGAGAAGGAGTTTGACAGCAGCGCAGCAGGGCAGCTGGAACTGTCTGACTATGGACTCTGTAGTGCAGCCTGGGAAATGCCCTGGGGCACAGTCTTGGGATGAAGTGATTGAGCGGCTGCAAAGTGAGCACTCGTTGGGGCCGCCTGAGTTGGAATCCAGTTTCCTGACCACTCATTGCTGGCAGAAGAACCAAGAGGGCTTCCGGGCTGAGTTGGAGCTACTGTTGAGGGAAATCTATCATCAAAGGAGAAGAGCTGAAATCCCTTGTGAGGAAGGCAGGGTTTTAAGAATTTTTGTGATCACTGACATTTGGATGGGCTGCTGAGGAATTCGTGGGAGCTGCCTTGGTTGAGTTCTACCATTTAAAGTGGTGTGTTCAGCCAGAGTTTGCCTGTTAATCCATGTTTACCTCTTTACTTCTGGATGTTAGAGTATGGGATAGACTATAGTGATTGTTTGCTTTGTTGACTCTTGTACAGTGAAAATTCTTACTTGTTTAAAACTGTGGAATCGTGAGGCTTTATTCTCTTAGTAAGTAGCTCGGATTTTAAATTTTGTCTACTTTAAAACAAAAGTTACTCTTCCCTAATTATAAATAAAATGATTGTAAATAAAAGACTGACAGAGTACCAAATAAAAGGCTGTTAACCAAATAGAGTCTCATGGAATAGTATCAATTTGGTTAAAAGCATTGGCTTAAGAGCAGAAAACAATGAGTTGTAATAATTGGTTGTTGCTCAGACTGGAGGATGGTAGACCATGGTGTTCCCCAAGGGTTAGTGCTAGGACCATGGCTTTTTTTTTGATATATGTAAATGATTTGGGCATTGAAATATTAAGTAAAATTTCAAAATTTGCAGTTGATACCAAAGTTAGAGGTGTGGAAAAACAGAATCGACTGCAAGGGGGCATTGGCTAGCAGAATGGACGGATAAGTGGTGGATAGAATTTAATAGAGAGAAATGTGAGTTAGTGCATTTTGGCAGAAGGGATAGGGAGAGGTAATATAAAACTTAATGGCACAGTTCTAGTTAAAATGTAGATAAGATGTTTCCTCTGGCTGGTGAGTCTAAAACCAGGGAACATAATCTCAGGATAAGGGGTGTGCTACTTAAGGCTAAGATGACGAGGAATTTCTTCACTTCTTCACAGAGGGTGGTGAATCTTTGAAAGTCCCTACCTCAGAGGGCTGTGGAAGCTCAATCATTCAACATGTTCAAGACAGAAATCGAAAGATTTCTGGAGACTAATGGCATCAAGGGTTTTGGAAACGGTGTAGGGAAAGTGGCATTGAGGTAGATGATCAGCCATGATCTAATTGAATGGCAGGGCAGGCCTGACAGGGTGAATGGCGAACTCCTGTTCCTCTGCCGTAAAGAGTTCCGAGGGTCAGAGGGACCTGAGGGTTCATGTACCTAGATTTTTGAAGGTAACAAGATATTGAGAGAGTAATTAGCAAAGCATGTGGGATCTTGGGTGTCTTAAATAGAGCTACTAAGTAAAAAATGCAGGGAATTATGCCGAATCTGTATAAAGCTCTGGCTAGACTACAACTGGAGTATTGGGTCTGGTTCTGGTCACATTTCAAAAATTACGTGAAGGTCCTTGAGAGGGTGCAGAGGATGTTTACTGGAATGGTTCCAGTATAAGGCTTAGAGGATACATTTAAGATTTTGGGAAGAGATACAGAAATGAGGTGAGGAGGAATTTTTTTACGCTGCGAATGGAACACGCTACCTACTTGGGTGGTGGAAGTGGAGGCAATCAAAAACCTCCAAAGGAAATTGAATATGCACCATGAGGGAAATAACTTTCAGGGCTGCAGAGATAGAACAGGGGAATGGAATGGTCTGGATTGCTCTTCGGCATTGACTCGGACCATATGGCTGCTTCCTGCGCCATTGTGACTATGATTCTCTCGGGTGTTTTTCGGATTGGAGGAAGGATTCCTCATAAATTGGTCTTGGGGACCACTGCTGTCCTTGATCTATATTAATGACTTAGACCTGCGTGTAAAGGACAGAATTTCAAAATTTGCAGATGACGCTAGACTTGGAAATATTGTAAACTGTGAGGGGGACAGATATAGCGTTACAAACACTGAAACTGATGATTTTTTTAAAAAGAAAGGACTCCCCACAATGCCAATGGAAAAAAAATCGCTGGGCAGGATTTCACTATTGAAAACTTCTGCTGTAACAAACCAACTAAAATCAACATAACTCAAACATTAATTAACAGACGAATGATATTTCAAATAAAAAAATAATTTTGCTTCAAATAGTCAATACAACAAAACACTTGCACTATGATGTGTGCCTTGTAACGACTTCCTACGCAAATGTGGAATCGCATTTAACTCAGTCTTTCCACCTTGGCTTCTAATTTGTATAATTTTTCACTTCCCATCCAATCGTTTCAGCCGTTGAGTCACATTCACCCACAGCCATATTTTATCTGAAGTTCACAGACACGTTTACCGAGGACAAGGCAAATGTCTACAAATTCTCTCTCTCACTTGGGTCACAGAAGTCCTGATGGCACAAAATCCCTAAGGACTTCCTCTTCCTACCGCTTTAAATGATCTGGTGGTCCCTGGCACCACTTCAACAGCAGCAATGGGTATTCTCCAATTTTCTCCACTCCACAATCTCTTGTTCTTTCTGTCTTCAGTGTCTGTCCTTTCCAACTGTATAATGCACAGTAATAGAGACTCTGCTCTGTTCTCATAGACCTGCTTCAACTTCAGGAACTGTCTGAAGTCTGCCAAACAGAAAACACTTACATTTTGAGGGAGCCTTGTTTGTTTTCTGCCTGCATGAATTCTGTCATCTAAACTGCTATCGAGAAAAAAAACGGTTGAAATCCAACCCCTACTGCAGTTAGCTTTCTATTTACCCCCTGCTTCTTTGCTGTCAACTGCATGGCAAGTCCAGGTCACATAGGCACTGCTTAGAACCTAATGATGCAA
Source organism: Carcharodon carcharias (assembly GCF_017639515.1). Classification (NCBI taxonomy): domain Eukaryota; kingdom Metazoa; phylum Chordata; class Chondrichthyes; order Lamniformes; family Lamnidae; genus Carcharodon; species Carcharodon carcharias. The sequence continues at coordinate 4,265,730 of NC_054492.1, read as the reverse complement.
TAATCGGGAAACCAATTAATCCTCTTCCAACATACTCCCCAGTTCACTTTGTTCTTAAAGGGACATTGCACCAAAGAAAACAAAGCTTTTGCCATCACGTAGGCCACCATGCAATGACAAATTGGTGGAATTGGCAATCACGTGGCAAATAAAATTTAATGCAGAGAAATATGAAGTGATACATTTTAGTAAGAAAAACAAGGAGAGGCAACATAAAATAAAGAGGCACAAGCAGAGACACCTGGGGGATGTATATGCACATATTGTTGAAAGTGGCAGGACAGGCTCAAGAAGTAGTTTAAAAAGGCATACATATCATAGGCTTTGTTAATGGAGCATAGAGTACAAAAGCAAGTTATGATGAACCTTCATTAAACTGATTTGACCTGAACTAGAGCATTGTACCCAATTCTGGGCATCACACTTTAAGAAGGATGTAGAGAAGTTGCGGAAAAGATTTACAAGTATGGTACCAGGGATGAGAGCTTTCAGTGATGTGAATACATTGGAGAAGCTGGGGCGGTTCTCCTTTGAGGAAAGAAAGTTGAGAGGAGATTTGATAAAAGTGTCGAAAATCATGAGGGATCTGGACAGAGTAGATAGGGAGAAACAGTTCCCATTAGCAGAAGGGATGAGAACAGAGGACGCAGATTTAGGGCGATGAGGAGAAACTTCTTTATTGCTGATAGGAGGGACATGTTGCCAAAGCTTTCTGTCTTGCCCCCATCAGGACTAATGCAAGAATGCCAAACTTCAAACGATCTCAATTTATTCTACAGCAATATGGGAGTGCTGATTGGTTGGCATGTCGAATCTGATGTCTGCAAGTGAGCTGTTGCTCTCTCATTTCTTGGATTACAGCATTATAAAACTTAGAGTTGTCAAAAAACTTTTGAAACAAAGCTGCATGTGTAGCTTGCCACAGAAATGCAATTTATACAAACAATTTCAAATTGCCTAATAATTTAAAATGCATTAATCTTTTTCTTTTTAATCCAATCTGGGTTGACCTTTACGCCAGTGAATTGTCACCGCATCTGTAATGGGTGCCAGAGCTGACATTCAAGCACTTGCGCATGCTCTGATATTTCCCTGAGGAAACTGTTTCGGAGAATAGAATACATCTGCTTTTAATAATTTAGCAATGTAATAAAATAGATTAAAGGACCATCGCTGCTTTCAAAACACATACACCTGTCCTTCTGTCAAATTGTGTCTCTCAGTTCCAACATGGGATTGAAACAAGTGAAGGAACAATGACACCTTCAACTAACTGTAAATTTGCAATGAAAAATGGAACCTTTAAAGTTTGCAAGGATGCAGTTAAAAGTGAAATTTATATTTGGTTTGTTCCTAAATTGCTCATAAACCGAGATGTAATATAGTCTCAAAAGAGATAAAAACAAAAAACAAAAAACTGCGGATGCTGGAAATACAAAACGAAAACAGAATTACCTGGAAAAACTCAGCAGGTCTGGCAGCATTGGCGGAGAAGAGTTGACGTTTCGAGTCCTCATGACCCTTCGACAGAACTAGGTGAATCCCAGGGAGGGTTGAAATATAAGCTGGTTTAAGGTGGGGGTGGTGGGGGGTGAGGGGTTGGGGGGGGTGTTGGGTGGGGGGAGAGAAGTGGAAGGGGGTGGTGTAATTGTAGGCAAAAGCAGTGATAGAAGCAGATCATCAAAAGATGTCACAGACAGCAGGACAAAAGAACACATAGTTGTCGAAGTTGGTGATATTATCTAAACAAATGTGCTAATTAAGAATGGATGGTAGGGCACTCAAGGTATAGCTCTAGTGGGGGTGGGGGAGCATAAAAGATTTAAAAATATTTTAAAATAATGGAAATAGGTGGGAAAAAGAAAAATCTATATAATTTATTGGAAAAAACAAAAGGAAGGGGGAAGAAACAGAAAGGGCGGGTGGGGATGGAGGGGGGAGGTCAAGACCTAAAGTTGTTGAATTCAATATTCAGTCCGGAAGGCTGTAAAGTGCCTAGTCGGAAGATGAGGTGCTGTTCCTCCAGTTTGCGTTGGGCTTCACTGGACCAATGCAGCAAGCCAAGGACAGACATGTGGGCAAGAGAGCAGGGTGGAGTGTTGAAATGGCAAGCGACAGGGAGGTTTGGGTCATTCTTGCACACAGACCGCAGGTGTTCTGCAAAGCGGTCGCCCAGTTTACGTTTGGTCTCTCCAATGTAGAGGAGACCGCATTGGGAGCAACGAATGCAGTAGACTAAGTTGGGGGAAATGCAAGTGAAATGTTGCTTCACTTGAAAGGAGTGTTTGGGCCCTTGGACGGTGAGGAGAGAGGAAGTGAAGGGACAGGTGTTACATCTTTTGCGTGGGCATGGGGTGGTGCCATAGGTGGGGGTTGGGGAGTAGGGGGTGTTGGAGGAGTGGACCAGGGTGTCCCGGAGGGAACGATCCCTACGGAATGCCGACAGTGGGGGTGAAGGGAAGATGTATTTGGTGGTGGCATCATGCTGGAATTGGCGGAAATGGCGGGGGATGATCCTTTGAATGCGGAGGCTGGTGGGGTGATAAGTGAGGACAAGGGGGACCCTATCATGTTTCTGGGAGGGAGGAGAAGGCGTGAGGGTGGATGCGCGGGAGATGGGCTGGACACGGTTGAGGGCCCTGTCAACGACCGTGGGTGGAAAACCTTGGTTAAGGAAGAAGGAGGACATGTCAGAGGAACTGTTTTTGAAGGTAGCATCATCAGAACAGATGCGACGGAGGCGAAGGAACTGAGAGAATGGGATGGAGTCCTTACAGGAAGCGGGGTGTGAGGAGCTGTAGTCAAGGTAGCTGTGGGAGTCGGTAGGCTTGTAATGGATATTGGTGGACAGTCTATCACCAGAGATTGAGACAGCGAGGTCAAGGAAGGACTCCATCCCATTCTCTCAGTTCCTTCGCCTCCGTCGCATCTGTTCTGATGATGCTACCTTCAAAAACAGTTCCTCTGACATGTCCTCCTTCTTCCTTAACCGAGGTTTTCCACCCACGGTCGTTGACAGGGCCCTCAATCGTGTCCGGCCCATCTCCCGCGCATCCGCCCTCACGCCTTCTCCTCACTCCCAGAAACATGATAGGGTCCCCTTTGTCCTCAGTTATCACCCCACCAACCTCCGCATTCAAAGGATCATCCCTCGCCATTTCTGCCAACTCCAGCATGATGCCACCACCAAATACATCTTCCCTTCACCCCCACTGTCGGCATTCCGTAGGGATCGTTCCCTCCGGGACACCCTGGTCCACTCCTCCATCACCCCCTACTCCCCAACCCCCACCTATGGCACTACCCCATGCCCACGCAAAAGATGTAACACCTGTCCCTTCACTTCCTCTCTCCTCACCGTCCAAGGGCCCAAACACTCCTTTCAAGTGAAGCAACATTTCACTTGCATTTCCCCCAACTTAGTCTACTGCATTCGTTGCTCCCAATGCGGTCTCCTCTACATTGGAGAGACCAAACGTAAACTGGGCGACCGCTTTGCAGAACACCTGCGGTCTGTGCGCAAGAATGACCCAAACCTCCCTGTCGCTTGCCATTTCAACACTCCACCCTGCTCTCTTGCCCACATGTCTGTCCTTGGCTTGCTTCATTGTTCCAGTGAAGCCCAACGCAAACTGGAGGAACAACACCTCATCTTCCGACTAGGCACTTTACAGCCTTCCGGACTGAATATTGAATTCAACAACTTAGGTCTTGACCTCCCCCCTCCATCCCCACCCGCCCTTTCTGTTTCTTCTCCCTTCCTTTTGTTTTTTCCAATAAATTATATAGATTTTTCTTTTTCCCACCTATTTCCATTATTTTAAAATATTTTTAAATCTTTTATGCTCCCCCACCCCCACTAGAGCTATACCTTGAGTGCCCTACCATCCATTCTTAATTAGCACATTTGTTTAGATAATATCACCAACTTCGACACCTATGTGTTCTTTTGTCCTGCTGTCTGTGACATCTTTTGATGATCTGCTTCTATCACTGCTTTTGCCTACAACCACACCACCCCCCTCCACTTCTCTCCCCCCACCCAACAGCGCCCCCTCCACCCCCCACCACCACCACCTTAAACCAGCTTATATATCAACCCTCCCTGGGATTCACCTAGTTCTGTCGAAGGGTCATGAGGACTCGAAACATCAACTCTTTTCTTCTCCGCCGATGCTGCCAGACCTGCTGAGTTTTTCTAGGTAGTTCTGTTTTTGTTTTATAATATAATCTCGTTTAATTTGGAAAAATGCAGTTTTTTTAGTTCATTCAAGGGAAGTGGGTGTTGCTGGCTAGGCCAGCATTTATTGCCCATCCCTAATTTCCTATCAGAAAGTGGTGGTGAGCTGCTGCCTTGAACCGCTGCAACCTATGTGGTGTAGGTGCACCTACAATGCTGTTAGGGAGGGAGTTCCAGCACCTGGACCCAGTGACAGTGAAGGAACGACAATATTTTTCTAAGTCAGGATGGTGAGTAACTTGGAGGGGAGCTTGCAGGTGGTGATGTTCCCACGTGTGTGCTGCCTTTGCCCTTCTAGATGGTAGCGGTCATGGGTTTAGAAGGTGCTGTCTAAGGAGCCTTAATGAGTTCCTGCAGTGTATCTTGTGGATGGTACACACTGCTGTCACTGTGCTGGAGGAGTGAATGTTTGTGGATGGGGTGCCAATCAAGCCGGCTGCTTTGTCTTGGTGTCAAGCTTCTTGAGAGTTGCTGGAGCTGCACCCATCCAGGCAAGTGGAGAGTATTGTATCACACTCCTGACTTGTGCCTTGTGGATGGTGGACAGGCTTTACGGAGTCCGGAGGTGAGTTACTCATCGCAGGATTCCTAGCCTCTGACCTGCTCTTGTAGCCAAAGTATTTGTTTGGTAAGTCCAGTTCAGTTTCTGGTCAATGGTAACCCCCAAGGTATTGATAGTGGGGGATTCAGTGATGGTAATGCCATTGAATGTCAAAGGACGATGGTTAAATTCTCTCTTGTTGCAGATGGTCATTGCCTGGCACTTATGTGGTGTGAATGTTATTTGCCACTTGTCAGCCCAATCCTGAATGTCATCCAGGTCTTATTGCATTTGATCAACTGGTCTTTAATATGTGTTAGATTTTCTTTGACGGTATAATTTATTTTTCTAAGGCAATGTAAGTGGTTTTTCGTATTAATCGGATTTATTAAGGCAGTCATGAGACACTAATGCTTCTTTCATTTCTTTTACCCTTTCTAGGACAGCCTAGAAATTTACAGGATCTGTGCCGAATTAGGATTCGACAATGTATCGGCCTTCAAAATTTGAAAGGACTGGATGAACTTCCCCTTGCAAAAGTCATGAAAGACTATTTGAAGCACAAGTTTGATGACATTTGAATGTTGAAAGTTCAAGTCTTGAGGGTTTGAAGTAGGTGCTGCCTTGCCCCAAGTACATCCTATGCAATTCCCGATTTGAAATTTAGTCACTACGGGTATCATTACCTCTCCGAGTTTAACAACTATGTCTAATTTGGCATAACTGGCCTGCTCCAGGAAGACCTATGTTCACTCCCAAAATTTGTTCCAAGCTGATATACCTAACTTTGAGTTGGCGAAGTTCAAAAACTTTTATTACTTCTTCTCTTCAACTTGACTTCTGTTCCAACATAACGTTCAATTACTTTAACTTAGTGACTGTAAAATTCACTGAAATGGAACAGGTGTCATTTGAATGATGGAAGTTACAGTACAAGAGTGAACAAGCTACAAAGAAATTCTGTTTGAAAATATCCATAAATGTATTTGATGCAGCTAAAAAATTACTTTGTATCAAGACAGATACAACTTAAATGTTTGAAATTGAAGCAAAAGCTAAGAAGCTGAAAACGCATAGCAGGTCATTTAGCATCTGTGAAAGAAACGGAGAGTTGGCATTTTGCCCTCATACCCTTCATGAGAATTGAAAAATAAGTAATAAAAATAAAATCCTGGAGATGCACAGCAGGTCAGGCAGCAGAGGTGGAGAGATAAACAGTTACTGTTTCAGATCGATGACCCCTTATCAAAACTGGAAAAAGATGTAACAGGTTTTAAGCAAGTATTGAGGCAGGGGAACGGGAAGCAAAAAGGGAAAAACAAGAGTCAGACCACATATTAATATCAGGAAAGGTGTGGGATGGAGAGGGAAACAACAAACAGCCCAGCAGACTGTGGAGAAGTGATAGTGGAATGAATGAGTTGTGTATCAGATCAATCTAGTCAAGTGAAAGATAATACTGTTTGCAGAAGGGTGTGAGAATAACTAAGGCGGCCAGGAAATTTAAGGAACAGTTTATGTGAGATTATTTGACTGAGATGATCCGTAATATCATCCAACAAACGTTCCTGTGGTGCTTTTCTCCTTTCCCTCCCCTCCCCTTTTACTAATCCTATTAATATATTTATCCATTTTTTTGTTTCTCTGTTCTGAAACATGGTAAGAGCTCAGTGTCGTGGTGTGGTGTCTGCCACGTCCAGGCTATTGTGTTATAGTGAGAAACAAAATTTAAAGGTGCCATTGTGATTTGGGCTTTTATTGCAGTATTTCCTGTACTTCTGTCTTCTCTTTTCCACTCCTCCCAAAACTGCTTGTATTGCCCTTCACTGTAATACTCTGTTATGATATCTGTGGTGCTTTGGCAATGCAGGCGACATGCCAAGATACAGTAGATGCTTTGAATTTGGATATATTGATTGGAAGATGGAGGAAAAGCTAACCAGCATGTATATCATCAGATTTTCATATAATAAATATCTCTCTTCACTCAGCCTTGTTCTGTCCTTGGTCCCTCTCATCAATTTGTGCTATTTACTAGTGTACCTCTGTTACCTTGTCCTCAACCTGTTTTGCTCTGGAATTGACATTTTCCATTCTGTCTATACCAGAGACTCATTAACTTGACCTATATTGTAAACTGACCACTATGCTGTGGTGTGATGTATGCAGCCAGTTCGTTGTTCCTTTTGTTTTTCAAACATAAAACCAGAATAAGTTGTAACAACACTGAAGGCGGGCAGGTGCCAGTGAGTCATTCTTCTCTGTGCCCAGTGGTCTTTGTCTTTGTGTGAGGTGTTTCAGAAAAAGTAGAAGTTTCCTAAAAACTATACAACCTTCTAATGAATGTTGCATTCAGCCCAAGTTAGACACTATCAGATTTTCCACTTGAATCAAATTCTAAGCAGAACGTTTAGTATTTCTCACTATATTCTGAACAGGGCCTAGATATGCTGACAATTACATTTCCTAACTAAATTACAAACTTTAGAAAGGCAATCAAATATTAATAACCCTAAGGTTAAAAAGTTATGATTTCTTTTTTTAAATGCAGTCTTTACTTCTAGTTTATCCTGTAATTTTATAGAGGTATATAAAGTCCAGGACAGAGAAACAAAACCAGGGGCAATACTTGAAGAACACTGGGTCGGTAGGTCAGGACTCAGGACAGGGGTCTGGAATGATCAGCTAGAACGGAGTGGTTGAAGCTAAGAAATTGCAGTCAGTTAAAAATGAGGATCTGCTGGATGGCCCAGGCTTTCTGCTTGTGTATTCACAGCCATAATTTTCCCTCTGTTCAATTTAATGCTCAGGAAAATGTGGGTTGGTAAACATGTAGCAGAAATCCTGACCAGCCTAAAACAAAAACAGAATTACCTGGAAAAACTCAGCAGGTCTGGCAGCATCGGCGGAGAAGAAAAGAGTTGACGTTTCGAGTCCTCATGACCCTTCGACAGAACTTGAGCTCGAGTCCAAGAAAGAGTTGAAATATAAGCTGGTTTATCACACAAATATAACCAGCTTATATTTCAACTCTTTCTTGGACTCGAACTCAAGTTCTGTCGAAGGGTCATGAGGACTCGAAACGTCAACTCTTTTCTTCTCCGCCGATGCTGCCAGACCTGCTGAGTTTTTCCAGGTAATTCTGTTTTTGTTTTGGATTTCCAGCATCCGCAGTTTTTTTGTTTTTATCTCCTGACCAGCCTAGGCTTTTGTGTTAAGGTCAAGCTTGGTGAGAATACACATAATAAGAATTCCTATTTGGTTCTACCAGGATATTAAAGGAGATAAACTATTACAGTTATTGCTATGGAGAGAATGATCCTGTTTACTCTAGACTTGAGTGCACAGTTCTGTTCTGCTTAAGAAATGTTTTTCAACTGTGCATTAATGTTCAAATCAGACATAAGGAAGCAGGCCGCTATTTAAAGTGTGTAAGACTCGAGGTTATTGATGCACTTCTTCCGACTTCCCCTCTGTCCTTTTTCTTTCTCTGTCCCCAGCAAAATAAAATGCAGTATGCAATGGGATCCTCTTACTGTTTCAAACTTGTTGAAAAGATTGCTATGACTCAACAGTGTAGGTTTCAAAAGTTGTAAGCTAAGGTAAGAATATGCTTTAGCCACTAAGATGTAAGAGACACTTTATACTTTTTATTTGCCAGTTTTGTGTGGGTTGTGTGTGTGTTTTGGGGTTAGGTAAAGTATTCCTGTTCAATTTGTAGTAGTGTTGCAGTCTTACCGCCTATGGTCTGCTCTCTCCTTTCTTGCTCAGGTGAAAATATGACCAGAGGTAGTGCTGCATGTTTACAAATCCTATTCAGTCACATTATTTACAGATATAAATAATTTAATTTATTTACAGCCCTCAACACTTGTTTTCATACCCATGATGATAACTGTCACATGCTGCACTATCACAGTTAGCAGTCCCTGGTGACTGACTCAGAGTTGAGTATTCCTCTGCATGTTGCCTTTGCAAAAAGCAATGACAAATAAAACCATAATTGAGACGTCTGTACATTGGATCCCTGACGTTAATGTTACACAAGACATTAGTGTCTGCCTTGCAAATACAAAATGCCTTACACATCTATCCCTGGTCTGACACTTGAGTATCCCTCTCCACACTGACAGCAAACAAAAGGAACAAATAAGAGAACAAGTCTTGGAGCCTCAGCACTGTAGCAGTCATAATCTTGTTTTACTCGTCTTTTTAAAGAAATAATAAAATATAATTTAAAGCTTAAATTGTTTCTGACCGTTTCTTTCAGGTAACACTAATGTATTTGATAGGAATGCAAGTAGTCAGAGCACTTAAGTCAATGTTCTTGGTGGCTAACCTGTATTTTGCCTTGGCACTAAAACCTCCTGTTTTCTGCCCATCGCAGTCTATTCACTAGCCGACCCTAGAATTTATAACAATGCCCATTGAAGCTATGATGCATTTCCTGTTGCATAGGGCGTTTAGCTTGTCCTGAATAGCATGTTGTAGTAAAGCCCACTGTACAACCAAGATGTATTGAGGCACTTATTTAAACTTTTGGAGAACTACTTAGCTCTTAATGCGTCAACCACAAGGAAATTTAGTAAGTGGCCTTTTGAGTGCAAAATGGCAGACCTGTTGGAGTTGAACAGCTTTGAAGACCAAACATCTTGCCTCATTTCTAGACTTGATGGGTTGGGATCCAATCCTTTAGTAAATACCGAAGTATATAAAACAGATACATTTTTTAAAAAAAATCTAGTAAGCTATGATGCATAGGGGTCATAGATTTTTTTAAGTGTTTTTTTTTGTACATTTTTCATCTTAACTTGAAATACCAAAGAGAAACTAAGATCTTAAAGAATTCGTTGGATGAATTTTTTTGTACAGTTTTATAAACTGGTAATGTATCAACTGAACTATTTAATGTTTGATGAAATGGACCACTGATTTTTGTAAATGTTTTGTGTTCTAAATGTAAACAGATTAATACATTTTTAGAGTTATTTAAATGCCACAATTCAATAAAATATTTCCTAAGTGTTACTCATGTTATATTGTTTGTGTTCAGATACTTTGTACATGCTTGTGTTGTCTATATAGGTTACATTTCACACTAAAGCATGGTGACCTGATCCCCAAGGTACATTTGAGAAAGTGCTTTCTTTTATTAATTTCTGCTTGAGTGATTTCCTACACTCCAAGTGAATCTTCTTATAGGCCATCCACAAACTCATTCGTCACAACTTATCAACCAATCCAATGGAGAAACAGGGACTGATAAAGTCCGTTTTTTGTTTACTGGGCTTTTCCAAGATTTTTTTTCAAATTTTTACTTTTGGCATCACTAACCGAAAAAAAATCAAAAGGGAAAAAGTACAGCTCAGAAACGAGGCACTACTTATTGGCTGGTTCCAAATAGCAGTTTTCCATAATCACCAAACAATGTTGCATTATTCTAACAGTAAAATCCATCGATCGTATTTGTGAATGCACAACATACGGCCAAATGTTAACTGCTGTAACGAATTTCAAGGAGTACATCATATAATTGTGAAACTTTAACATTATTAAAGTCTGAATAAGTATGAAACAGTTTTCACTAAATTTAAAGCTTGCAGTATGTGCTGTGGAATATTGTGATTATTCTGTGTAGTGTATTCATTTGTTAATAACCACATTGTCATTACCCAGGCTCTTCACTGTCTGTCCTGCCATTATGCAACTGATGTCCACATATCTCAAGGCCTCATTTTTGGTAAGAAAACAAAAAGGAAATGTCTTCAAATTCAAGGCACAACCTGTTAACTGATCAACCCGCCCCAAAAACCTCAGAAATCAATTGAAAGCTTAATTCAAAGATTTTTGTGCACGTAGCTGATGGGGCTTTGAGCTATTACTATCCAGGGAAAAGAAGACCTACATTTAAATAATGCCTTTCATTACCACAGGGTGTCCCCAGAGTGCTTTACAGCCAATTAGTGGAATTTTGTAAGATAAGAAACATGGCAGCCAATTTGTGCACATAAGCTCCCACAAGCTTGAGGGATAACTCCCCTGCTTTTCTTGAAAATAATGCCATGGGATCTCTTACACCCAGGACAGATGATTTAACATCTCATCTGAAAGACAGCACCACTTAAAATGCAGCACTCCCCTCAGTATTGCACTGGAGTGTCAGCCTAGACTTTGTGCTCTAGCCCCTGGAGTGGGTCTTGAACCTCCAATCTTCTGACTTGGACGAGAGTGTACACCAAATACTTGGAAGAAAAAGGTTTAACGATTATAGGGATTTTGCACTGGATGCACAAAATTTGTGCCTGCTTGGGATATTTTCTCTGATGTGGTCAGTCAATAGATGTGTTGTTCATGGATTTCCGTTAGGCTTTAGGCAGAGACCCTTTGGAAAGGCTGGTATTGAAAATAAAGAAAGCAAGAATCGGTGAAAAGATTTCACCACAGGTGCATAATTGTTTGACCAACTAAACCCAGAGGGTGGAGGGAAGGAGATGGTTATCAGCCTGAGAGAATGTTACCAGTGAGGTCTCCCCAGGGTCCATCTTGAGACTTCCTTTTGTTTAATATCTTCATAAATGATCTGGAGCGAGCAGTTACCAGCACATTGGCTACTTTTACAGATGATGCTAAGCTAACAAAGGTGGCCAACTGCAAAGCTGAATAGAATAAGCAATAGGAGAATTTGAATGAATGTGCTTGGGAATTGAACAGGCAGGTGACAGATGAAATTTAATGCAGAGAAATGCAAAAAGCTTCATATGGTGACAAAAAATCCAGGAAATGATTAAGTGGAAAGAAATTGATGTGCAGAGAAAATGAAAGTGATCTGAGGTCCTGATAAATTGAGGCTTCCACAACACTCAGTGGCAGAGTGTACAGGGAGTCCTCACTTAAAGTTTTGTTGTGTTCGAGTGAAACAACTTTAAACAACTCATTTTCCCATTAAAACCAATGTAAAAGCTGTAATTAGGTTCTGTAGGATCTTTCTCATCAGAAAAAAACATTATACCTTGTAAGTTGAAATACTTTGCTAAATTCCTAAATTGGTAAATGCGATAACTTTTAAAATAAATTATTAAAAATATAAAAGAAATACAGTATGGAAACTTTCTACTTGTCTTCCACTCACTGCCAATCCTGCTTCCTGAACCTCCTGGTAGCCCCACATCCCACTCTCTGACCCTCCTGGTTGCTGTGGAAACTTGCTTTCATTGACCCTCTGGTTCATGGCCTTTCCTGCTCCTTAACCCACCGTTTTGCTGCTGACCCTCTAACTTGTGGCCTGCCCCACTCCCTAACCCATCTTGTCATCGAGCCCCCTGCTCACAACTTCCCCTCCTGAATGCTCACTGGGAATGAGAACTCTGGAGATGAGCAGCAGGAGGAGCAACTTTAATGTGGTTCTTGCACAGTGAATATGGTTAGCGTCTTCAGGCTAATCAAAAACTTTCACTGCACGTGGGCTTACATTAGTTTATCCTTTCAGTATGGACACTAGTTCCTTGCCTTGCTGTATACTCCATCAATGAAATTTATCCAGAGGTTGACTGTTTGGAAGGACATTGGAAAAGGTGAGCAGAAACAAAAAGCCCATGTTAAAGAGGGCCCAGAGAATACAGAGGCCAGCGAATCATGCACCTTCTTAGCCTACAGTCTTCCTCTCCAGCAAGTGTAAGAGATTGCCATGGGAGAGTGGGTCTCCTGAGCCCTACCAGGCAATACTCAATGGTTAACCACCATGGTGCAAATTATCATATGAGATGGAAGGCGGCCACCACCTCCAAAGAAAACTTACAATAACATTTGATATCATGGTCATGGCCATGTTTTGTGCTATTGGCAAAGATTGTATTTTTTATTTGGGGTATGGTAGCATTGTAGTTATGTTACTGGAGCAGTGGCCCAAGGCTTAGATTTATCATTTGATAGAGTTCAAATCCCACCACAGCTGAGGAATTTAAACTCAGACGATCTAATAAATCTAGAATAAACAGTTGCTGTCAGTAATGGTGACAATTAAACTACTTGATTGTTATAAAAACCCAACTGATTCAGTAATGAGTTTCTGGGAAGGAAATCTGTTACCTTTACTGAGTCTGGACTGTGTGTGAGTCAAGGAGGCTAGAACCACTGCAATATGGCTGGCTTTTAACTGCCCTCTGAAATTCAGTTCCACTCTAGAAGGTGGCTCACCACCTTCTCAGGGCAATTAGGGAAGGGTTTAATTACTGGTTATTAATTACTGGTTGAACTGATGAATAAATTTATGAAATACTGATCATAACCCTTGGGTTCCAGCATACAGGACACTTAGTGCACAGGCATGTTATTGTAGAGATTTTAGCAAGGTATTCAAAGCGAGGTAGATCAGTGTTGACTGGGAATGGGAGATTGAGTATTGACTACAATTACAGAATTGGAAATGCAGCCAGGGAAATGAGGCTGAGCTGATGTTCTTCCTGTTTAGTTCTGTTGAAGCTCATTGCTTCACATTTATTTTGATCAATTTGAAGTATTCAACTCATTGCAAACTGTTTTACATTCATTTATCATTTACTACATTCATTTAAATTGATTAGAATTTATCTCCTGCTTAGCAACAGCAATGTAATGTACCCAGATTCATCACCTGGTTACCAGTAATAGTGAACTAAAAAGGTTGTAACACCTCGGTTATTCGGTCACTTCTGCCCAACTGGTGTGACAACCGTTTTGGGAGGGTGGTGGGAGGGTCAGATGGGGGTGGGTAGTGGTGAGCTGCCACAATCTGTTATCCAACAGGCAAATGTCAAAAGGACAAGCAACCGTCCAAAAAAAGAATGACATTCTTTACTGGGAACTGCAATTATTAGGAATGTTAGAAACAGGAGTAGGCAATTAAACCCTTTGAGCATGTTTCAGTATTTAATCAGATCGTAAGAATCATACAGTGTGAAGGAGGCCACTCAGCCCACCAGTCCTAGCTCTTTGGAAGAACTGCCCAATTTTGTCCCATACCCTATTTTTCCTCATAACCCTGCAAATTCATTATCTCTAAGTTCATGCACAATTGCCTTTTAAATGTTTCTATAAAACTTGATTACACCACCCTTTCCAGTAGCTCCCATTTCCATGAAGTTTCATTTTTTGCCAACAATTTCCTGTGTGGAACCTTATCAAATGCCTTTGGGAAGTCCAAACAAGAATTTGTAGAGATGCTCCTATCAACCATGCCAGTGACTCCCTCAAAAATTTCAAGTACTTTAGTCAGACATGACCTATCCTTCACAACCCATACTTACTCTTTTTGATGAGCTGGTACCTGTTCAAAAGCTGTTAGCCTGCCCCTGATGATAGATTTCAATAACTTCCTCAAAACTGATGCTAAGTTGATAGATCTATAGTTACTTGGTTTCTCGCTCCTTATTTAAAGAGTTTGCCACTACTAACTATTTTGGATACAGTCACTTGGCAGATCAGAACTTGAATCTTGTTGCTGACATTTTGCTGAAGCTTTTCTTCCTGCATTCATCAGGACAAATGCAAGAATGCCAACTTTCAAACAATCACAATTTATACCGCAGGAGAACAGTGTGCTGATTAGTTGGCAAGTTGACTTTGGCTGAGACATTGCTACGGAAAAAGCAGTAGGGAGCTATAGACTCCTGGATACGCAAAAGGTGCGAGGCTTGAAGTAAAAACTGCACTAACAACCAATTTAAGACAATCTGTCAAGCTTATTTATGCTTGCTAGAAGCAACATAACAATATGCAGTGACCTGTTCTCTGCAAACAGGAATATGTTCAAGCCTTGCAGCTGGAGCTTGGGGAACCTATACTTCCCTGTTGCTTTCTCCATGACAATGCCTCAGCCAACCAGAGTCAATTTGCCAACCACTCAGCAACCGTCTCTTTAGTATAAATTGTTGTGATCGTTTGAAATTTGGTACTCTTGCATATAAAAAATTCAACAGATTTTCCTTAAATGAATCCTTAGAAGGCATTTCGATTTAAGGTTTGTGGAATATTGTTTCAGTCTTTAATTGTTCTTGGGGAAAAGGAGTTAGCAATGGAAGCTTGTTAGGGTGCATGGAGTTGGAGCTCTTAGTCATAAACTATTGTTCCTGACAAATAGGGCAACACCTTTGATCCTACACTAATCCATATAAATTAGGATGATCAGAAATTAGAATCTAGAACACAGAAATAGACCATTCAGCCCAACTGGTTTATGCCAGTGTTCATGCTCCGGCCACTGTAATTACCTACACCCACTAAGCCCTACATCCTTATATTCTTTTTTGATGAGTTTGTGACTGTCTTATATTTATGCTCCCTTGTTGTGAACTCACCCACAAGTGGAAATAGTTTCTCCATATTCAGCCTATCAAACCATCCATCTGGTCGTCTGTTTGCCAATAGAAAAAGGCACAGCCTGTTCCATCTGTGCTGATTGTTCCATTCTTTCAATTGTCCATATCTTTATAAATTTTCTTTCTGCAATTTTTCAATATCCTGATTATGTGTAAATGGATTTTGTGATGAAATGTTGTAGTAGCCACACTTCCTAGTTAGTGATTTCTATTGGGCAACACTGATGTAGAATAAGTACTGGAGTTGGGGGGGGTGGGGGCAGTGTGGGGTTAGTGGATGGTCATTTGGTCAATCACTGATCTCTCCATTGAGAACTGAAGGAATACAGTGGAATTCACTTTCATCATTGTTTATAGTGCACAGACAACTTTACCAAGCAAATCTCACTTCCCAAAACCTTTTCTCTTTAATATTTGTGTTTCCGCTCTGTTAATCAACAGGAGCTGGGTTCTAACGATCAATTTGTGAAGTGATTCCCTTTAATGTTTCACAAGCAGGAAGGAAGGAATTTCACAGCTGGTGGAGCTGCTCATTTGAGGCAGAGAGAACTTGATTGACCCACATTAGAGATAAAAGCAGTTGCAACCATCTGTGTGTAATACTTCACCCTCCTTTCTCTGAATGGCAGCTTTACTGATTTGAAATGTTGGCTGAGAGTCTATGATACAAGCAGGATATTTTAGATATTGATATGGTGAAATCAAACAGGAGAGATCTAGTGAAACACTTTAAAATCCCCAGTCCACATCACTTAATTATGAACATGACTGAATGTATTAGGCAGGACGTGCCCTCTTGGGTTGCATGGCTGAATGTTCTGCTGCATCTCCTGAAAACAATTTCATAAAAGTGATTTCAAGCCAAAAGAAGTGTTACAGATTGCAAGCACAAAATCTAGGCTGACATTCCAGTGCAGTGCTAAGGAAGTACCACACTCAGACATGTTGTCTTTCGGATTAGATGTTAAACCAACGAACTGTGCGCCCTCTTCGGCAGATGCAAGGGGAGTTATCCATACAAACATACCAATTAGGACCAGGTGTAGGCCACTCAGCCCCTCAAGTCTGCTCCACCATTCAATAAGATCATGGCTGATCTGATTTTAATCTCCTTTTTCTGCCTATCCCTGATAACCTTTCACCACCACCACCCCTCCTCCACTTATCAAGAATCTATCTACCTCTGCCTTAAAGATATTCAAGGACTCTGCCTCAATCACCTTTTGAGGAAGAGAATGCCAAAGACTCACGACCCTTTGAGAGAAAGAAGTTTCCTCATCTCTGTCCTAAATGGGCGACCCCCTATTTTGAAACAGTGACCCTGAGCTCTAGATTCTCCCACAAGAGGAAATATTCTTTTCGCATTCACAAATCAAGTCCCCTCAGGATCTTTTATGTTTCAATCAAGTTGCATCTTACTCTTCTAAACTCCAGTGGATACAAGCTGAGCCTGTCTATTTCAGATAGTATTCTAGTAAACCTTCTCTGAACTGCTAATGCATTTACAACTTTCCTTAAATAAAGAGACCAATACAGTATTGCAGATGTGGTCTCACCAGTGTCCTGTATAACTGAAGCATAACCTCCCCACTTTTGTATTCAATTCCCCTCACAATAAATGATAACATTCTATTAGCTTGGCTAATTATTTGCTGTACCTGCATACTAACCTTTTGTGATTGATGCACTAGGACACCCAGATCCCTCTGCATTGCAGAGCTCTGCAATCTCTCACCATTTAGATAATATGACTTTTTCAGTCATCCTGTCAAAATGGATCTCACATTTTCCTACATTATACTCCATTTGCCAGATCTTTGCCCACTCACCTAACCTATCTATATCCTTTTGTAGACTCCTTACATCCTCTTCACAACTTACTTTCCCACCTATCTCTGTGTCAATAGCAAATTTCACAACCATACCATCTAGATAGATTTCTGGACTCTAAAGGTATCAAGGAGTATGAGGAGAGTGTGGGAATATGGCATTGTGATTGAGGATCAGCCAAAATCACATTGAATGGCGGAGCAGACTCGAAAGGCTGAATGCCCTACCCTTGCTACTTTCTATGTTTCTAACTCCAATAAACATGATTTCTATTTCACAAAGCCATGTTGATCCTGCCTGATTACCTCGAATTTATCTAAGTGCCCTGTTATGTCTTTAATAATAGCTTCTAACATCTTCCCTATGACAGATGTTAAGCTAACTGGCCTTTATTTTCCTGCTTTTTGTCTCCCTTTTTGAATAAGAGTTACATTAGCTATTTTCCATCTAATGGAACCTTCATCGAATCTAGTGAATTTTGGAAAATTAAAATTATCCCCAGTGTCTTAGCCAATATTTATCCCTCAACCAACATCACTAAAACAGATTATCTTGTGGCTTACCACATTGCGCTATGTGGGAGCTTGATTGTGTGCAAATTGAATGCCATGTTTGCTTATTTGCAACAGTGACGACACTTCAATGTACTTCATTGGCTGTAAAGCACTTTGAGACATCCTGACTTTTTAAAACGCACTAAATAAATGCAAGTCAGTCTTTCTTTCACCATATGTTGCCTTGGCTCTCTCGCTTCAAACAGACCTAGTAGTTCCTATGATCAGTCATGTACTTTTACTCCCCAGTAATTATTTAAGTAATAGTATATTAATAAGATGAGTACTCGATACTGTAAACCAACAAATTTGTTTGTCCATATATTATCTGTAAAATAAACTGAGTAGCTTTCACTGTATGATCTATGTTTGTCCTATCAGTCCGTTCAAATTAAACTAATACATTATGCACACCTTGTCCTTTGATATGAGTCCAGCTCATGTTTCCCCACAACATCCCAGTGTTCAGAGATTTCCAAAAGCAGTTCCCGTCTCAGGTGAATCAAAATTATGTTCTCTATTTTCTGCTACGTATGGGTTTGAATAGTCCAGCTCTAACAATTAACTCTACACCAAACAACATATGGAAGGCATAATCTGAGAAAGCAGTAAAACACTAGTCAGTTAGGGTCCGGCAAGAAGCATAAAGCTACTATCCAAACTATCCAGTCCCAACACTTGATATATTCTCAGAGGCATCAATCACAGTGTGTCCTTACTTTGTGTTACTCCGTTACGTCAATCAGTCTAACCTCAGCTGTGGGAAAATTATTGGAATCAACACTCTGAGCAACAGGATAAACTTGTCACTTAGAAAGACATGAAGTAATTGAAAACAAAAACAGAATTACCTGGAAAAACTCAGCAGGTCTGGCAGCATCGGCTGAGAAGAAAAGAGTTGAAGTAATTGAAGACAGTCAGCGTGGATTTGTTAAGGGGAAAATCATGTCTGGCTAACTTGATTGAATTTTGGGAAGATGTAACAAGGAGGATTGATAAGAGTGTGCAGTTGATGCCATCTATTTGGATTTTAGCAAGTTCCTACATGGCAGTCAAAAAAAATAAAAGCTCCTGGGATCTAGGCGATTGTAGTAAGCTGGAAACACAATTGGCTCAGTGGCAGGAAACAAAGGGTCATTATTGATGGATGTTTTCTGTGACTGGAAGGCTGTTTTCAATGGTGTTCTCCAGGGCTCAATGCTAGATTCCCAGCTTTTTGTGATTTATATTAATGATTTGGATATAAGTGTAGGGGAAACAATCGAGAACTTTGCAGGCGACACAAAAATTGTCCACATGGTTGATAGTGAAGTGCGTCGCTGTAGGCTGCAGAAAAATAACAATGGGCTGGTCAGGTGGGCAGAAAAGTGGCAAATGGAATTCAACCCAGACAAATGTGAAGTGATGCTTTTGGGGAGGTCAAACAATGCAAAGCTATACACAATAAATGGGAGGACACTGAGAGGTGTAGAGGAATGAGGATCCTTGGAGTGAATGTCTACAGATACCTGAAGGTAGCAGGATAGGTTGATAAGGTGATTAAAAAGGCATTGCTAATTCTTTCCTTTATTAGCTAAGGTATAGAATATAAGAGCAGGGAGCTTATGCTAGAACTGTATAAAGCATTAGTGAGGCCACAACTTGAGTACTGTGTGCAGTTTTGGTCACCTCATTACAGTAAGGATGTGATTGCACTGGAGAGGGTACAGAGGAGATTGATGAGGATGTTGCCAGGACTGGAAAATTGCAGCTATGAGGAAAGGTTGGATAGGCTGGGGCCGTTCTCCTTGGAACAGAGGAGGCTGAGGGTTTGATTGAGATGTACAAAATTGTAAGGGCCGTGGATAGAGTGCTTGGGGAGGGCCTGTTTACTTTAGCAGAACAACCAGTGACTCGGGGGCATAGAATTAAAGTGATCAGTAAAAGGATTAGAGGGAAGATGAGGATTGTTTTTCACCTGGAGGGTTGTAGAGGTTTGGAACTCACTATCTGAAAGGATAGTAGCGGCAGAAACTTTCAACTCATGTAAAAGGTGTCTGGATATGTACCTGAGGGGCTGTAACCTGCAGGGCTATGGACCAAATGCTGGAAAGTGGGATTAGGCTGGCACAGCCATGATGTGCAGAGTATCCTCCTGTGCCGTAATTTTTTCTACATTTTCTAATTATCTAAAAAAAATGTGAAAAGAGTGTGGGGAGAGGGCGGGCGAGTGGCAGTACGTGAATTGCTCCTTAGGAGAGTCAGTATGGACATGATGGGCTGAATGGCCACTCTCTGTGCTGTACCAGTCCTATGATTCTATTCTATGATTTTATGAAAGGAGGTATGCCAGGGTAATCAATAGCCAGCACATGCTAATTTACTGAAACCATCCAAGTTGCCATTAACCATATTTGTAGTTCCTCCATAACATCACCTGAATTCGCCTCTGCCTCAGCTCATCTGCTGCTCAAACCCTCATTCATACATTTATTATCTCTAGAAATGACTATTCCAACACCCTCCTGGCTGGTGTCCCACATTCTACCCTCATAAGCTTGAGACCATGCAAAATTCTACTGCCAATGTCTTACTCCACCCCAGTTCTGGTCCCCTTTCACCTCTATGTTTACTGACCTCTTGGACCTATATTGACTCCCTGTCCAGCAATGTCTTGATTTTAAAATTCTAATCCATGTTTACAAATCCCTCCATGGCCTCATTCCCTTACTGCCCCCAACCCTCCTCCCACCATTAACTCTGTGATGTCCTCCAGCCCCACAACCCTTCAAGATATCTGCGCTTCTCTAATTCTGGCCTCTTGAGCATTCCTGATCTTAATCAGTCCATTGTTGGTGACCATGCTTTCCGTTGTCTAGGCCCCAAGTTATGAATACCCTTACTATACCTCTCCACTTCACTACTTCACTTTCCTCCTTTAAGCCATTCCAGTTCTGGTTCTCTGATTATTTAATCTTATATCTCCTTATGTGGCTCAACATCATATTTTGTTTTATACTGCTCTTGTGAAACACCTTGGGATGATTTAATACATTAAAGTTGCTATATAAACATGATTTGTTGTTGCCACACAAACTTGACAATGACTGTGAGGAATCTTTTTTTATTCATTCAAGAGAATTGGGCTTCGCTGGCTGGGCCAGCATTTATTGCCCATCCCTAATTGCCTTTGGGAAGGTGGTGATGAGCTGCCTTCCTGAACCGCTGCAGTCCATGTGGTGTAAATACACTTCTGGTGCTGTTAGGGAGGGAGTTCCAGGATTTTGACCCAACGACACTGAAGGAACGGTGATATATTTCCAAGTCAGGATGGTGAGTGGCTTGGAGGAGAACTTGCAGGCGATGATGTTCCTATATGTCTGATGCCCTTGTCCTTCTGGATGTGGGGCAGGCAGGTGGTGTAGTGGTATTGTCACTGGGCTAGTAATCCAGAGATATGGGTTCAAATCCCACCATTGTAGATGGTAAGATTTGAATTAAATAAACATCTAATGATGACCAAGAGATTGTTATAAAAACCCATTTGTTTCACTAATGCCCTTCAAGGAAGGAAACCTGCTGTCCTTACCTTGTCTGGCCTACATGAGACTCCAGACCTGTGGTTGACTCTGAAATAGCCTAGCAAGCCACTCAGTTGTATCACAATTGCTCAAAAGTCTGAAAAATCTGGTATGAAGAAAAAATGCTTGGAATTGTTGCCTCTGTGTCGAGAATGGGAGTTCTTCATACAGCCTTGTACTTAGTTTTATTTTCTCCAATAAATCTTTAAGTGCAGCAAAAATAATGTGCAGAACCTTTTGTGCCCGACCCGAACAGGAGTGAAATAGCGCCCAGTGATGTCGGGCGAGCACCCTGACATCATCGCGCACTCTAGAGATCGTTCATTAGGCGGGCGTGCATGAGAGGTGTTAGTGCACTTGCCGACAATTAAGAGGCCTATTAAGGCCCTTAAACAAGTAATTAATTTGTATTTTTCGATACCTGTTCAACCATTCGGTTGGCGGACGGGCGAATAGGCCAGATGGACTTTACATTTTTCACAAAACCTCATTCCCAGGTGGGATGAGGTTTCCAGCAGTTACTAAAAAGAGCAATAATATTTTTTACCATCATTTTTAACATG
Source organism: Carcharodon carcharias (assembly GCF_017639515.1). Taxonomy (NCBI): domain Eukaryota; kingdom Metazoa; phylum Chordata; class Chondrichthyes; order Lamniformes; family Lamnidae; genus Carcharodon; species Carcharodon carcharias. Next base: position 4,244,090 of record NC_054492.1, on the reverse strand, counting down.
TCCCTCTTCATGTGACTGAGTCACATGTGGGGACATGTTTATATCATTTGTAAAATGTTTATTTTTCGTTTTAAAATTCTTCAGCTCCCTGCTGCAGCTCTCTGCCTTCAGGGAGTTTTCAGTGTCCGTTCCCCTGCACATGAGCAGACTTCAGTGCTCACGATCCTCCCACCCCCATCCCGGCAGTGCTGAGGCTCTTAGCGCTTGTTTCACGCTGGCTGGCTGTTAATTGGCCAGCCAGTATGACATCGCAGTTGCAGCCCCATCGTGGGCGGCGGTCCACCTCGCGGCTGTTCCTGGACCCGCCCACCAGGCCCAGCCGACAAGGGGAAAGTCCCGCCCAATGGTACAAAGGCTTGGGGGTGACCTCACTTTACAGTTGTTGAACATTAGTGGATCATCAGTCCCAAAGGACCCCTAACTTTGTGTTAGAAAGGCACCTATGAATCAGAAATTAGAACGTTGTAGGTGCTAAATATAAAAGGATATGATGGGATCAAAATGGAAGATGAACATAGAATAGTTAATGTAATCAATGACCACACCTTTAAGTGGTCACTCACGGAGACTCCAGAAATGTGCCTTCATAACCAGAAATAATTGAAGTGGCTGAATGACTGAAGCCAATGAGATGGAGGTCGAATCAGTCTTGAGGGTTGAGCTTTTCCAGCACTTTCTGTTTTTATTTAGGATTACAGGGGGATTTGAAAACAGGATTAAGATTTTTAAAATTGAGGCTTTGCCAAATCAGAAGCCAATGAGCACATGGGTGATGGGAGAACGGGACTTGTTGCAAGTTAGGATAAGGGTAGCAGAGCTTTAAATGAATTCACGTTTACAAAGGGTGGACGAAGGAAGGCCAGTCAGGAATGTGCTAGAATGATCGGGTTTTGAGTTAAAATAATCAGGAATGGGAATTTCAGCCGCAGACGGGCTAAGTAGGGGTGGAGATGGGTGAAGTTATGAAGGTGGAAGTAGGTGAAGTTTGTGATGAGAGGATATGGGCTCTCAGTAGTTCAGGGCCAGATCAGACGCTGAGGATGTGAATTGGTTAAAGCCTCAAACAGGCCAGGTAGAGGGGTGGAGTCAGTGGCTAGGGAGAAGAGTTTTTGACGTGACAATGGCTTTCATCTTCCCAATATTTAATTGCAACAAATTCTCGTTCATTCGATACTTGATGTCAAAATAGCAACGTGATCAATCAGAGGCAGTGCAGGTGACAGTGAAGTCGAGCTTCATGTGGTGGCAATCTGACATGTGTCATCTGTAGATGAGAAATAGGGAGGGATCCAGCAGTGGGGATTCCACAGATAATGGGATGGGTGCAGGAACAGAATTAATTGCAGAAGATTTTCTGGCTGCAACTGGATGGATACAAATGAAATCAAATTCCAACTGACAATGGAAATATTTATGACTGCTGTCAATACATGCAAAAACCTGTCATGTCAAACAAATTGTTTTAAAAGCAGTTGCTCAGAAAACTGTAATAAATGCAGTGGAAAAGAAAGAACCTGCAGCTCCAAAACAGGCCATGGAATCCGACCAGGCCCCACACTTCCCATTCCTTTTACCCTGTTTCCATCTCACTCCGCCCTGTTAGCTTCATAAACCTACGCAGCAGCATTTTGAATGCTGACGGTTTCTGCCTCAGTCACTAACTTTGGAACTGAATCCCACGGCCTCAAAACTCTCATTGTGAACTGTTTCTCCAGCTCTCAGCCCTAAATCTCTCACACTTAATCTTATGGCCATTCCTTTGTTTGCCAAAACAGTTTAATTCTCTCTAAACCTGCCCTATCCCATCCCTTTCATAAGTTAAATACTTTTATTAAATTGTCCTGAAATCTGAGCTGATCTGTTACATATCGAGAGAATACAAAACTTTTAGATGTTAATTTCTGAATAAAGGGTTTGCAATTAATAAGTCGAACAAAAAGGAAAAGCTTTGCAAGGTGTCCTGTTCTCTCTTTTGAAGGACAGCTTTATTTAACTAACCACTAGATGGTGCTTGTTGATCAGTATTAAACCTCTCACTCAGTTACAGAAGTGTGCCTGTAGAAGGCACCATCTCACTGTCCAATTGTGAAGAATATCATCAGTCGAAGCTATTCCTCACAAACAGGGATTACCTGCAGCCACAGTGAAAACAGACTTTTCAGGCTCTAGGCAGCAGGGTCAGGATTCCAGGGAGGGGATTTGGGGCAGGACTCAGAAGAAGCTCAATACATAATGTGGATAAAATCAAATGGGCCAAGGGGCCCTTATGATGAGAGTGATTTAGTGAGAGAATGGGCTGAATTTTAGTGGCTCCCCAGTGCCTGCTACTGGAGAGGCTTCCCAGCCCATTCCTCTCCCTGGAGACAGGCAGATGTTCCAATCAACCTGTCTGGCCACATTATAAACACACCTTCTATGGCCAGCAAGTCCTGGAGTGGGACTTGAACCCAGAGGCCAGGACACCATCACTGCGCCACAATACTTCCCATCCTTGTTAGCATGTTTCCTCAATTATTACTATGACCGCCATTCAAAAATACTTCATAGGCTGTAAAAGATCGAGAAAGACACTAAATAAATCCAAACCTATTTTACTTTCTCTGTGTAAAGAAGTACAACCCATTTTCCCAGAACTTGCCCTTCACACACTGACCCTATTCAATCTTGATGGCTGTTTTGCTACATTGTTTACTTTCCTGATTCCATGAAAAATTTTATATGATTTTAGAATGTGCACTTCTGTGTGTTTCTACTGGTTGATGGACCTTAGCTGATCAAACTGTGCCTCATCACTCCTCCCTCCAACACTGGGAACAGGAGGCTGCTTTAAGGAGTTGGCAGAGCTGTGAGGTTGAGAAAGAATTTTATTGAGAGGCCTTTGATTGTACTGAGGTCTGAAAAAGTGAATAGCTGAAGCCCGAAGCTTCAGAGAAGACCCAGAGTTGGCTGACTCCCCAACTAACAGGGATCCCGGCTGGCCTCCCTCTCCTGGCCAGTGACCTCCCAGCCATTTCCCGGTCAACCCAGGATATGAAGGGAATCTAGGGAATGGATATCCCAATCCCATTTCAATGCAACAGTCTGTGAAAAAGCTATGTGAGGTAAGGAAGTTTGAGAACACAACTGGAGTGTGATGGTTGACTTTGCTGTCTGATTTTCTTACAGACTGTGTGATCTACTTCCTATTTCTTGTGTTCCATCCCAATCATTGCCAATAGTGGAGGAAAGATCAGCCCAGTGAGAGAGAGGGGTGACCCTCACCTCCAAGATTCATGCTATGTTGCATTCTGCCCACCTTCTACCTGAACTTCATTTGCCTCTGAGGGCCTAGGTACAGTAATTAGTGAGTTCTTCTCTGGAAGGTCTTGGCTGCCTGATTTGAGTCCAGCATCTCCTTGGTTTACAGCTTTCTGAGAATTTAACCACATTCCACAGGACTGCGTTTTACCAAGTTCATCCTTTGATACCCTATGTGGACCCTATATGATCTATTTGGGGTTTTAACTCCTTTCTGACCCTATTACTGTTTATGAAGAATTGGATGACATTGTGTTTTACATCTGCAGCTCTGTCCCTCTCCTGTTTTCTATTACCACTTCTAATCCCGTCAGTGTTTCTGTGTAACTTTGCACTCAGCCCAATCTTTTCCCTCTCCCTCCTTCCCCCATCTCTATAAATCCTTCCTGTTTCCTTGCTCTACTTTCTAGTTTTCCTGTTAATCTGTTTTGCCCACTTGTTAACCCTGTTTAACTGAGGGATGTCCCAACGCTGCATGGGATTATTGAAGGATTACCAGTTATTGTTAACAGCTTCATCCTCACAATCACTGGCTCAGTGACTGGATACGTCAAGTTCCATTCTTATCCTGTGAAATGTTCTGAGGCATTCTGAAGATTATATTATGGATTTTCTCAGTCCAATGAAAAGTGAAAGCCACTGGAAATACTGCTGGCTTGGTAACATTTTTTTATTCATTCATGGGAATGAATACTTTACTGCAATGCATCCCTGCCGTATACTATTTACCTGCTGTATACTGCACTGCACTGTATACTGCACTGTATACTTGCTGTATACTGTATACTGATCTGTAGAGATACTGATGGACCTGCTGAATACTTCCACCGTTTTCTGTTTTAATTAACCCAGGCTAATTGCGACTGTGATCAGATTTAAAAGCCCTGATTTTAACTCAGAGCAGCAGTCCAATGGGGGATGGGGGAGCTGGTGGTCAGGTGGGTGGGGGTGGAGGGAAGGGAGCACTGGAGGAGGTAGGGGTGGTGCTTACTGAGGCAGCATGAGGTTTTAATTCCCTAGCCACATCTGCCTCAGTGTGCCAGGTTTCCTGGCAGCAAGTTGGCTGGCAGGAGTATGAAGTTGGCTGGAAGGCGGACGCTTTCAAGCACTAAGCTGCCTCACTGGGACGGGAGTATCAATCTGTATATTTAATGAAGGGTCTCACCAGTCATGGCAAGTGTCCTCCCCGTCTGCTCAGGTTACAATCTGTGAGAGGTTAGGTGGATCTCCGTGGGGAGACGCATGGTGATTTTACCTTTACCCATTCAGTTTGTGCTGGCTGGGGAGCATTAAATTCAGCCCACAACAGCTCTGTTTTCCAGTCCTCCAAACATTATTAACAGTTATGGAGGCAATCAAGCTCAAAATAGCGTAAGTCTGAAACACATAAACCCTGTGTCTCTATTTTGTACAGCAAGTACAGAATCTTAGACATTCCACATAGAAAGAGACTATTGAACTTGTGCTCGTGCTAGATCTTCAACTGGAACTATATACTCGAATCCAGTTTCCCTGCTCTCCCTCCATACCCTTTTGTATTCATGCTCTGGCAAACTCCTGTCCGATTTACAACGGGAGTTTGCTGGGATAGCTGTGGATTTTTAGAGTCAGATGTTTTATGCATTCCTCACAGGTCTCCCTCTGTCATTCTCTTAATTCAGCTCCACTCATTCTTCAGGCTTGATCCACATAGTGTCACGCTTTATATGCATTGCTGTTAAATTTAATTTGCTGCCTGAATTTAAAGCAAAATATTTTTTAAAATCCTTTGTCCAGTTTATTTTACCACATTGTCTCCCTCCTGCCTTCTCCCTTGGATGAATGCACCTGTTCACACTCTCTGGGCAGGGGGTTGTGGGGTTGGGGGGTGGGGGGTGGTTATGTCCTCTGGTTCCCATAAGTTAGAAACAATCATATTTCTGACTCAAAATGCTGGAGCATCATCAAGTATACTTCTTGCTGCTCTCCGCATGCCTGGTGGGTCGATCGTCTGATACATTATTACTCAGTACATGACTAAAGGAAAAAAACAGTAAAAACTGGGAAATAAAAGTACTGGTCCGAACAGCCTTCTGGCATGCAGTGCGCCAGTGATGTGGCATCCTGGGATACATATTCATAAAGCAATTGGTTTCTAGTTCTTTATAAATAATATATCAATATAATAAGTGGAAAATCTGCCTTTATTTTTGTGTGGTTAGCTAATTTAAGCAACTTAGGGTTGGTATCAATATCCAGGTAACTGATGTAGGGGAGAAAAGATGCAGTGGGACACTCCGCTCAGCATTTCCCCTGGCATGCAAGCTCACACCTTCTCTTCGACTCTACAATCAGCTGCCCATCCCATCCCTTCTTCAACCCTGGAATGTGTGTTTTTTAGATTAATTAGAAATCTTCCATGTGAACTTTGTCAAGAATATTCTGAAAGTTTAAACGAAGTGGGGAGTGTCAGGGGTTGTATTGTGTAAAATGCACATTGAGTTTGAGAAGGTTTCTCAGAGAGGATTCTCTCCACCAGACCCCCGCTGGCTATGTCTCATCAAGTTATTGCCACACAAGTTCCCCTCCGACCTCAGCCCTAGACCCAGTCCCACCTCTTACTGATGTCAGGCTAATGGGTTTAATAGGACTTTATTAAGAACTGGTATTGACAGTGAACTGGGGGATACTTTATCCAATCTTTCAGCACAATAGGCATGGGTTTAGTGGCTTTGTTGCTGTTGGTAAATTAAAAACCTTCAGAAGTGAAACACGGGTTGACTGTGGATATTTCGTAAAGGTTTCATCAATGAACCTACTTAGAAAGTTTATAAATTGTAAATTTGTGGATTTAATTGTGCTAAATGGCCCATACTCTAATTAAATTACATTCTTCAAAAACTAATATTGTTCAGGTGCACAGCTTGTAAGATTGGAGCTTAAGTTAAAGATCCTTTTTCCTGCTTTATTGATTGCACTCTCTGCCGTTTGACAGGGGTTAATTCCGCTCAGTACCAGGAATGTTCCTGCAATGGTTCAGGTTAAACATTCTGATCCCAGTCTTATTAATGTAAATCCCTCTCTGACTGATTGGGATCTTTCAAATAAATGGACATTTTATGGTGCTTAGCTTGGTACGGAGCACCGCACAGAGTCACATCCTTTATGATACCAAGTGAGAGGAACTCAAACACAGGAACAAAAGCACAAAGCAGCAGAGAGTGCCACACTCTCCTTTTAACATTTACACCTGAAATAAGAAAGGGAAAAGAAAGAATCAGATAAGGAACGTTGAAAGATAAGAAATACGTGCAAGGTGATGATGAAATATTGAATGCAAAGCAGTATATCACTCTCTTTAATGGTTTGTATCTGACAATAACAATAGATCAATGGGCAGCTAAAATGTTATCTATCTGGAGTCAGTGAAAAATATCACCAGCTTGTGTTATGCAAAAACAAAAAGGTTGTTTCCTTGAAGTGATTTATCTAATTGCTGCAGTTTAAAAAAAATCGTGCTTTCTAATTGAAACTTGCAAGACAGAGATTGATTAAAAAAATAATTTGGATAATAGTAGCACAGGCTGTAGAGCAAAGGCAAGTAAATAGGTTTGAGTTGCAAATCAGCCATAATCTGACTGAATGGTGACACAGGGCTGCGGCGTTTACAATTTCCTGTTCCTGTGTTCCTGGAGGCAGAGTGCCAGACTGACTCTCTTCACTCTCTATAACCAATGCCTGCTTTGTACTTTTACAGAATAATGACCACTTTGCGTACCATCTGTGCCCAAAAGGCAGCAGCACAGAAGCTAATCCAGGAGAACACTTAGGGCAGGATTTTCCCATCGACGAGCGGGAGTGGGGGGGGGGCCTGCTTTCCAACACGTAACATGACGCGCGGTGACATCAGGCGAAACTCCTGATGTCACCGCGCCCTATTTAAATTTTCCGGTAGGCGGGGCCGCAGCAAAATCAGCTGTGGGCCCGCCGACCTGCCAAAGGCCAATTGAGGCCATTGACAGATTCATTTAACTAATTAATGGACCTGCCCGTCCAACCTTAAGGTTAGTGGGCAGGCCGGGAGCCCTGGCGGGCATTAGGAAAAGCATCAAACCTCATCCACGGGCGGGGTATGTTTCATGTAGGTTTTAAAAAATTTAATTAAAGCTTTTGTAAAAATTATGAACGTGTCCCAATTCATGTGACAGTGCCACATGAGGGGACGTCAGGAATTCTTTTCTTCTCTATTTTTAATATTTGTCACAGAACAGCTGATCTCCCTGAGGCAGCATTTAGCTTCAGGGAGATGAGTGCACTCTTTCATGCGCATCCGATTTAGGGATTCCTCTCCCCCTGCCCGCACAGGGAGCGCATAGCGCTTCCATGTGATGTTGCACTGGGGCGGCCTTAATTGGCCCGCCCACTTAAAATGGTGCCACGCCCCCGAGCAGGGGCGCTGATCAGAGGCCCACCTGTCAACTTCGCCCCCGAAGGTGGGGGGAATATCCTGCCATACAAAGCCACCCCCTCCCTTATGGCTGCCTGTGATACCCCTAAAAGCTCTCTGTGGTTCTGTCTGCGAAGACTGGTGCTGATGACTGCGAGTACTGCCTGAAGTAAGTTCGGCCAACAAGCCTGGAAGTCCTGAGCGAAGCGCAGCTCGCCAGGTGCACGTTGCGAAACACATCGGCGTGATTGGACGATCCAGAGTGGGAGATGAGTCCGGTGGGCTGGCCTTATGACGATGAGGTTTCCGATGTTCAATGGTGGCCAGCCATTGGCGGGCTGGGCAGACAATCGCTAACTGGTTTCACGACATCTCAATTTTTTGCCTTCTTGCCATATTGTCCGCTCACGCCGCCAAGCTCGTCTGACACTGTGGTTCCAACAACTTGTTCTGAGGAGCAAACTCCAAACACTGACTAGTTTCTGAGAGAAAAAAAATCATTCTTGGAGAACCCTTATTTTTGAACTGCGCTCCCTAGTTCTAGATTTTCCCATGAGGGGAAACATTCTCTCAACATCTACCCTGTCAAGCCCCCCTCAGAATCTTATATATTTCAATAAGATCACTTCTCGCTCTTCTAAACTCCAACGAGTATAGGCCTAACCTGCTCAACCTTTCCTTATAAGATAACCCCTTCATTCCAGGAATCAGCCTAGTGAATCTTCGCTGAACTGCTTCCAATGCAAGTATATTCCTCTTTAAGTAAGGAGACCAAAACTGTACATGGTACAATTGTGGCAAAGCTTTCTTATTTTTATATCCCAATGACCTTGTGATAAAGACCAATACTCCAACATACCTTCAACACCCCTTACTCCTCAACCCCCACCTATAGCACCACCCCATGCCCACACAAAAGATGTAACACCTGCCCCTTCACTTCCTCTCTCCTCACCGTCCAAGGGCCCAAACACTCCTTTCAAGTGAAGCAGCATTTCACTTGCATTTCCACCAACTTAGTCTACTGTATTCGTTGCTCCCAATCTGGTCTCCTCTACATTGGAGAGACCAAATGTAAACTGGGTGACCGCTTTGCAGAACACCTGTGGTCTGTCCGCAAGAATGACCCAAACCTCCCTGTCGCTTGCCATTTTAACACTCCACCCTGCTCTCTTGCCCACATGTCTGCCCTTGGCTTGCTGGATTGTTCCAGTGAAGCCCAACACAAACTGGAGGAACAACACCTCATCTTCTGACTAAGCACTTTACAGCCTTCCAGACTGAATATTGAATTCAACAACTTTAGGTCTTGAACTCCCTCCTCCATCCCCACCCCCTTTCTGTTTCTTCCCCATTCCTTTTGTTTTTTCCAATAAATTATATAGATTTTTCTTTTCCCACCTATTTCCATTATTTTTAAATATTTTAAAATCTTTTATGCCCCCCCCACCCCCACTAGAGCTGTACCTTGAGTGCCCTACCATCCATTATAAATTAGCACATTCGTTTAGATAATATTACCAACTTCAACACCTCTGTGTTCTTTTGTTCTTTTGCCTGTGACATCTTTTGATGATCTGCTTCTATCACCACTCGCTTGTCCCTACAACCACACCCCCCCTCCACTTCTCTCCCCCCAACCAACTCCCCCAACACACCTTAAACCAGCTTATATTTCACCCCTCTCCTTGGATTCACCTAGTTCTGTTGAAGGGTCATGAGGACTCAAAACATCAACTCTTTTCTTCTCCGCCGATGCTGCCAGACCCGCTGAGTTTTTCCAGGTAATTCTGTTTTTGTTTTGGATTTCCAGCATCCGCAGTTTTTTTTGTTTTTAACACTCCATTTGCCTGCCTGATTACCTGCTGTATCTACATGCTAACTTTTTGTGATTCATGTAGAGGAAAGCCAGATCCCGCTATTGCACAGCAGCCTGAAGTCAGTCTCCACTTAACTGACCCGCTTTTCAATTCTTCCTGCAAAAGTGGCCAACCACACATTTTCCCACATTATACTCCATCTGCCAAATTTTTGTCCACTCTCTTAATCTATTTATGCCCCTTATCAGACTCTGCATATCTTCATCAGATCTTGCTTTCTTCCCTATCTTTTTATCATCAGCAATTTTGGCTACAATAGTCTATCCATGCATCCAGGTCTTTATATAGATCATAGGTAGTTGAGGCCCCAGCACTGATCTCTATGACATTCCACTAGTTTGTTTGCCAACCTGAAAATAATCCATTTTATCCTGACACTGTTTCCTGTTGATTAGCCAATCCTCTATCCATGCTAATATATTGTCTCCAACACCATGTGCAGTAAACTTGCACCTTAACGAATGCCTTTGGGAAATCTAAATACACTACATCTACTGGTTCCCCATTATCCATCTTGCTTGTTACATCCTCAAAGAATGCTAATACATTTGCCAAACGCAATTTCCCTTTAACAAAACCATGTTGATTCTGCCTGATTATATTATGATTTTCCGAATGTCCTGCTACTACCTCTTTAATAATGGGTTTTAGCATTTCCCAATGGTAGCTTTTAGTCTAACCGATCCATAGTTTCATGCTTTCTGTCTCCCTCCTTTCTTGCTAGTTTTCTCATACTCCAATTTCTCCATCTTTATTTTTTTAAATCACCCTTTGCTGGTTTCTAAAACTTTCCCAATCTTCTGCTCTACCACTAATCTTTCCAGCATTGTACATCTTTCCTTTCAATTTGACACCATCCTTAACTTCCTTAGTTAACCACAGATAGTGCATCCGTCTCATAGGGCCTTTCTTTCTCAATGGAATATATATTTGTTAAAAGTTCTGAAATATCTCCTCAAATGTCTGTCACTACTTCTCTACAATCTTACTTTTTAACCTATTTTCCCAGCCCACTGTAGCCAACTCTGTCTTCATGCTTTGTAATTGCCTTTATTTAAGTTGAAGATTCTAGTATCAGACCCACATTTCTCACTATTAAACTGTATGTGAAATTCCAACATGTTATGATCACTCTTACCAATGGGATCCTTTAATATAACATAATTAATTAACCCTGTCTCATTACACAATACCAGGTCTAAAATTGCCTGTTCCCTTGTTGGCCCCAGAATTTATTGCTTTAAGAAACTGTCCCAAATGCACTCTATGAACAAAGCTCCCTTTGCCAATTTGATTAATCTAATCTATAAAAAGATTAAAATGTCTCATGATTGTGGCAGTACCTTTTTTACAAACCCCTATTATTTCTGATTTATATCGTCTCCTATAGGGTAGTTACAGTCAGGGGGCAATAAATCATTCCCACCAATCACCCCTTTGCTTTGTTATTTCTTATCTCCACCCAAACTGATTCTATATTTTGACCCTCTGAACCAAGATCATTTCTCACTACTGTATTAATCTCATCCTTTATTGCACATATCATAGCCATTTAGTTCTACTTGTGCTATCAATTTAACCATTATGTTACAAATGCTGCTTGATTTGGATAGAAAGCCTTTAATTTTGTTCTTTTACCGTTTTTCCCTACTCTGACTTCATTTGCTAGTGAACTCTAAACACTCTGTACCTTTCTGATACAATCTGGTTATTCTTACTCATATCGTTACTCTGTACTATTTCCTCGTCCTTCCTCTTCAACTTTCTAAATCTCCCCTCAGGTGAATCCTCCTTTAATTTAAAGCTCTCTCTACCTAGTTATACGGACTCACTGTTGCATTGGCCCCAGCCCAGTTCAGGTGAAGACCATCACAACTGACCCAGGATTAAAATTGTGCTAACTCCCTGACCCAAGATTAACACTGTGCTAACTCCCTGGCCCAAGATTAACACTGTACTAACTCACTGAGCCAGGATTAACACTGTGCTAACTCATTGAGCCAGGATTAACACTGTGCTAACTCACTGAGCCAGGATTAACACTGTGCTAACTCACTGACCCAGGATTAACACTGTGCTAACTCCTTGACCCCGGACTGGTACTGTTCCAAATCCCTCAACCCTGGACTGGCACTGAACTATCGCCTTCACTTTAGGACTGGCACTGACCAACAACCCCATCACCTGCAGGGTAACAGATCAGTGCAACAAAATGTTCAATGACCTCACCAGGGCTGACAAGGTAATATATTTAGCATGTCCTCCTTTTTTCCCTTGTCTGCTCTGGACAGAAATAAACTCTCTATCCCCTTAAAGTAATATTAACTACTTCACACTGTTTTCTGTGGAAGGATGGCCCTAGCTCTATATGCTGCACAGTTACCCTAACAATTGATATGGATAACCCACAGTATCTCCTTGCAGCTAGACCAAATCTATTTTTGAGGAAGTAGTAGCAGGACATTTAGAAAATCAGAACAAAATCAAGGTCTGTATTTCTTTACTATGGGCATGTGAAGCAGTGAGGAGCTGTGAGTGATAGGGTCAGGGAGGCAGGTGGTGAGCAGAGAAGTCAGGGAGCAGGAGAAAGGCAGCAAGTAGGAGGATCAACAAGCAGGAGGGCCGGTGAGCGAAAGAGGTGATGAGAAGGAGTGAGGCAGAGAGGGAGGGTCGGGGGAAGACAGAGTTCACTGAGACCAGTTGGCTTACGGTGTGACAAGCACATAGGGCGGGTTAATGGGAGATCCATAGCATCTGTTTGCAATGGTATCTGTCACAAGGTAGAATTTTTCCCTTGTTGGCAGGCACCCAAACAGGAGAAAAATAGTGCGAGATGATATCAGGCGAGCATCCTGATGTCATCGAGCACCCACGTGATAATTTGGTTGGCGGGTGCACCCTGGAGTCGACAGTACATCTGATGACAATTAAGAGGGCTGCAAAGGTCATTAATTCATTAGAATTTTCCCTGCCCATCCAACCTTATGGTTAGCGGGTGGTAAAACTCATTTTCAACATGTTGAAACAAGTGTCCAAGTCACATGAGGGGACATGTTTTCCTTTTTGTTGAGAACCTTATTTTTAACGTGAAAAATCTTCAGCTCCCTGAGGCAGCTCTGTGCCTTCAGGGAGTTTTCACTGAGCATACCCGCGGGCATGCACTGACTTCCACGTTGGCCCTCCTCCCACCCCCACACCCTGGCAGCGCTGAGGTTTACAGCGCCCGTTTCTTGCTGGTGGGCTGTTAACTGGCCAGCCAGTGTGAAATCGCGGTCGGGGCCTAATCATGAGTGGGGGTCTGCTTCGTGGGCACTCCCAGGCCCATCTGCTGCACCCACCCGATGAGGTTAAAATCCTGCCCACAGTTTCAGAGTGTGGTGTGCCTGATCACAGGTCGGCTATTGGTTTACAAGGACTGTGAATATCAAAGTATAAGATAGCTTTTGTGACTTGCATGATCCTTACAAATCTGTTTATACCTGTAAAGGTATAGTTGTGGGCGAAGGAATGTTGTAATATAGTTCACCTTTTGTTAAAAGTTCAGCAGCTGACCCCTGTGACTCTGTTCAGTAGTCACTCTCCATGTTTCTAAATAAAGAAGTAGATGTTAGGATCCATCAAGCAGGGTTCCACCCGGGGGTCTAATTTATCCAGCAGTAACATCAGCTGGGATCATAACAGGTGTCAATTGAGCCATTTGCACCATGTCAGCCTGGTACAGAACAAACGCTAAAGCAGAAATCCCAATGCTGAGTGAGCATACTGGCCCCATTATGTCTGCAACATTAAAGCAGAACCACGTAAGATGTGGACTTACTGCACAGGCAACTATTTTGGAAGGCAAATGGAATATCGGCCTTTATTGTAAGGGGGATAGAATATAAAAGTAGGGAAGTTTTTCTATGACTATGAGGGTGTTGTGAGACAATGTCTAGAGCACTGAGTACAGTTCTGGACTCCCTAATGAAGGATGAGTGTATTTGCATTGGAGGCAGATCAAAGAAGGTCATAGCTTGATTCCTAGAAATGACGGGGTTTCCCTTATGAGGAAAGACTGAGCAGGTTGGGTTTTTGCTCATTGGAGTTTGGAAGAATGAGAAGTGATCTTATTGAAACAATATTCTGACGGGGTTTGACAGGGTAAACACTGAGAAGATGTTCCCCTTGTCAGGGAATCGAGGCACAGTTTCAAAGTAAGGGGTCTCCCATTTAAATCTGGGATGGGGAGGAGTTTCTTCTCTTGATAATCTTTGGAATTCTCTGCCCCAGAAAGTATGGAGGCTGGGTCATTGAATACATTCAGAACTGAGTTAGACAGAATTTTTGATTTACAAGGGAGTCAAGGGTTATGGGGGACAGACAGGAAAGTGGAGTAAAGGGCACAATCAGATCAGCCGTGATCTTATTGAATGATGGAGCAGGCTCGAGGGGCCGAATGGCTACTGCTGTTCCTATTTCTTCTGTTCACTATCGTTCTGGAATACTCAAGGTTCTTTTTCACTAGTTTACCACAACTTCTTTACTCTTGTTTTCTGTGTCACTAGTGATAAAAGTCAAAATGCTGTCAGCCTTTTATTCATGGTGTTGCTTATTGCCACTCATACTTTCAGAGAATTACATAGTTGACCTTGCTGTTGATCCTCCCACTTCAGTGAATTTCCATTGAGTTTGTCCTCCTATTCCTTGTTTCCTTTTCTCTTAAATAAAGCTCTCATTTATTTAAAGCTCTCATTTAAAGCCCTGAAGAAGGGTCATATGGACTTGCAACATTAACCCTGTTTCTCTCTCCACAGATGCTGTCAGACCTGCTGAGTTTTTCCAGCATTTCCTGTTTTATTTCAGATTTCCAGCATCCGCAGTTTTTTGCTTTTATCTTATATATTCATGTTGCCTCTGTTGCCTGGATGCCCATTCCCCCAACCTGTCTATGTCTTCCTGCTTTCCGTTACAATGTTCCTCACTACCACCTCTCGCACTGTTGTATTGATAGCAGGTTTTGAGATTGTGCTCCCCAGACCCGAGATCTAAGGAGAAAAATGGTCCTGCACTGACCCCTGCATACTCCACTTGGAATCTTTCTCCAGTCCGAACAACACCCTTGTTGTTTCCTGTGCATCAACCAACTTTCTCTCCATGTCTCTGGATCACACAAACCTGTCTGAGAACAGAAGGCAGGCTTTTGTTCCCGTTTGTAAAAATTGTTGTCCATCTGTGAAAGAACTAGAAAGACACAACTTTTTCAGAATTGACAGAAAGGCGAAGCATTCCAACAAATTATATTTGTGCTTTGAAATGGGATATCAGGCCTCTTAGTATTTAAAAAGATGCAATCATGCGTGGAATTGAAGATTAAAAGTGCAGTAATACACTCCTAGAATGTGGATTGCACCCAGAATAATGTACCTGAGACAGGTCACAATGACATAACATGCATTAGGCTGTAAAATACTTAGCACGCCATGTATTTTCTGTCATAACTGGATAACAAAATTACAGAGAATCCTCCCATTTAGCAGGCAGTGAACACAAGCAGTCCCACTAATAATAGCTCTCAATTTCTGGTTTATATAACCCAAGTCCCATTGCTAGATCTTTGTTGAGATGTTAATAGCAGATTGAGGTTTCCCACATAAACAGATCTACAATTACAGTGATGGGCATTTCGCAGGGAAATCCATCATCAGATACTCATCTTACTACATGTAATTCATCTCTTGCCTCCTGCTTGGTTCTCAGGTTCTTACCAGATAATCACCATTCCATCCTGCTTCCTAATGAGGCTTCATAATAGTTTTACACCATTAAATCACACTAACCTCATGGTGAAAAATGAATATTGGCTTTCTTCCTGTAACTGCTCCCACCTCCTCTCTAATTCATTCTATGTCACTCACTCTGTCCGTCTGTTTGATTTCTACATGCTTTTTCAGTGCCGCTGTATAGTTTTCACAATCCTGAGGGTGGTGGGGGTTGGGGGGTGTGGGGGTTTTGGGGGTGGGTGGGGGAGTGGGGTAGTGAGGTAATTTAGAAAGGTACATGTTGCAGGAGAAGTGAGACCGGTGGCTATTTAACTGCCTGGTTTCATTAACAAGCTGCTGGTCCACTCACTGCCCATTTGGTGGGGTCAGTGGGAAATGGAGGAATCTATGAGGATCAGAGGCAGCATGCCAACAAAATGTCATTGAAGGGATTGGACCCCAAGGACAATTCCTGTGGGAATCTCATGTTTAAGAAGGGTGGAATCTGGGACAAAGGTGGCCTAAGATCTCCTGTGGAACCCGGAGGAGAAATCCTGCTGCCTTTGAGTTAGCCATCACTTTCAGGCTGGAAAGGTTGGGCTCCAAACTCTAAGCAAAGTCTTGTGCCAAGTTGGAGCTGAACTCCTCCATGCTCCTTGATAGTGACAGGACTCTGTCTGGAAGGCTTGTCGATGCACCAAGTATCTCGGTGTGTATGCCCATCAGTGTTCTCCTATATTTTGATGGCACAGATAGTGTTCCTTGGCTGGACCCTTCATTGGGACACACTTGTGCCCATTTGGAGGCTGCAATATTACCTCACTAAATGTACCAGGACTTATGCTGAGGTTCATGTGGTGGCTGAAGTAGGATTTCCCAGCTCAGGCAGAATTCCTGCTCCTTTCTTGCCTCTACTCCTGTTAATTGTATATCAGTTGTGTTTAATTATATGCAGGGGATGACGTTCATTAAGCACATATAAAGAGACACTTCTGAAACTGTGTAGTTGAGTTCAGAGCTATATGCTTGTAATGTTTCACTCTATAAATAAATATAAGACTGAGCTAAGATTGGCTCCAATATCATCCTTTACCAACTGCCCCCTCCTTGCTCTTGTCCCCTCCTTGCCCCTACCCATGCTCCATCTTTATCCCTACCCCTCCTTGCCCCTACTCCTGCCCACTCTGAATCTTGTGAGGACCAGGCCTATTACCAATCCATCCTGTCAGACCTCAACATATGAGAGCGTGGTGGAATGGTTGAAGAAATTTGGTTGCATAATTAGGATAACGAGGTGTTGGATCAGCTGGAGTCCCATCAAATTGCCTGCTTTCACATAGTCACATTCATTTTTAAACAATGGGAATTCATTGAGCACATCTCAGAGCCATTTACCTCTGGGAGTTATAATGGGTTTTAATTTAATAAAACCTGCAGACCACTTAGCTAAACACACAATGTCGCTGCCATGAACTCCTAAAATAAGAGGTGTTTCTCATTCAAGGTGGTAACTTTGATTGACAATTCATTGAACCTTCCCTTGTCACACTGAGTTCAGGGTTAAGCCAGAGGGCACTCTTTTCTCATTCTGTTTCACTCTGGAGCAGTAAATCTCAGGCATTTTGGGATAACAAGAGGAAGCAAAGCAGAGAAGGGGCTTGATAGGGTCTAGATTCTGGTATGGAAAAGTACAGCCTGTACGAGGAAGTCACCAGTTACTTAAGGAGCACTAACTTGCTTTTGAGTTTAGTCCGTAACAGTGACTGGGATATGTATTTTATTGGGATATGTATTTTATTGTTTAACCATATGAGAGATTGGTAAGAATTTGATTGAAAGCTGTATTTTGTTCATTTATATTTCTTACATAAAATAAACCAGTCTGCTGGTTAACTAATAGTTAATCAATTGTTCTTGTTTCATTATTAGAATTTATTATTCATTGGAATATTTACTGAAGAGATTTGTAAATATATATATTGAACCCAGGTGATACTGGGATTTACAAGCCCTGGGTTACAATATTAACATCCAAAAAGATAGGTGAATACAGCAACATATGTGAGATCATAGTATCTGGTATATGAAGACAACAATGTGCATGAGAATGGAATCGAATCAGATACGGTTACAGCACAGACAGAAGCCACTTGTCTCGTCAAGTTCATGCCAACTCTGTAAAGCAATCAACTCACCCTCCCTTTCCCCATGGCCCTGCAAATTATTTACTCTTCAGCAGGTTATCCAATTCCCTTTTGAATGCCTCGATTGAATCTACCTCTCAGGCAGTGTATTCCAGATCCCAAACACCTGTTGTGTAAAAATAGTTTTTCTTCATGTCGCCATTGCTTCTTTCACCAAGCACTTTAAACCTGTACCCTCTGGTTCTTAATCCTTCCACCAATGGGGACAGTTTCTCCCTATCTACCCCTCATGATTTTGAACACCTCTATCAAATCTCCTCTCGACCTTCTCTTCTCTAAGGAGAACAGCCCCCAGCTTCTCCAATCTACCCACGTAACTGAAATCCCTCATCCCTGGCACCACTCTCACAACAGCAGCAACTTATAATTATACAGCGCCTTTAACATAATGTCACATCCCAAGGCGCTTTACAGGAGCATTATAAAATAGAATGTAAGGTTTCATAAAAGGGCAAAAATTTCCAAAGCCTTTGGCCCCGATTTTGACGGTGGGATTTCTGAGTAGAGGTGAAGAGTTTCCCAGCATGTAATGGTGTTTTAACTTCACATCTTTCTTTAGCAGCTGGTTTCCTGCTGGGAAATCAGCCTGAATTGCAGGCTTGGTTCCCTGTCAGGCAGGGAATTCTCTGGAAGAGGCCCCAGGACAGGAGCTGGGAGCGACCCAGCAGCTGTGTTAGTGAGAGCGTGGGTGGGACTCCCAGATTAGGGAGATGTCCGATCCTGACCCTGCTTGGAAACAGATTTGCTTGGGGATGCTGGGGAAAGCACTTCTGCTCCTCCTGCCCCACAAGCTGCACTGGGAAAGTACTTACCTGTTGCATGCAGAGCTCCTTACCTCCCTTTAGCTGTTAGGTTTCCAAATGGCCAGAAAAAAACAGCTGGCCAATCTTAAACCTGGAAGGGAGATAAAATCTCATGAAAATATTGAATGACCTACAGGCCTCCTGGGAGTGGATTGGTTGCTATTCCCCACTCGATCCCCCCAGCTCTGATAAACCAGATTTGGATGGGTGGGAAGCGAGTCAGGTTTGAGATATTAAAAATTTTCACATCCCACCCTACCTCAACCCACATGTTTTTGGGGTTAAAATTCTTTCCTTAATGGCAGCAATGGCTAAGTGTGTAGCACTTTCACCTCAGTCACAGGCTCATGGGTTCAACTTTCACCGCAAAGACTTAACACAAAATCATGGTTTACACTACAGTTCAATACTGAGTGAACGTTGTCAGAGGGTCAGTACTGAGGGAGTGCTGCACTGTCAGAGGGCCAGTATTGAGAGAGCGCTGCACTGTCAGAGGATCAGCACTGAGGGAGTGCTGCACTGTCAGAGGATCAGTGCTGAGGGAGTGCTGCACTGTCGGAGTGTTGGTATTGGCGGAGTATGGCACTATCAGAGGGTCAGTACTGAGGGAGTGCTACACTGTCAGAGGGCCAGTACTGAGGCAGTGCTGCACTATCGGAGAGTCAGTGATGTGGGAGTATTGCACTATCAGAAGGTCAGTACTGAGGGAGCGCCACACTGTCAGAGGCATTTAAGTAAGGCTTTGTCAGCCCTCTTTGGGGGATGTAAGAGATCCCTTGGTACTATTTGAAGAAAAGTGGGGTAATCCTCTCTGGTATTGAGCCTAAAATTTATCCCTCAACCAAATCACTTAAATAGATTATGAGATCATTGTCACTTTGCTGCATGTGGCATCTCACTATGTGAAAATGAACTGTGGTGTTTCCTATAGTACAACAGTCAATTCAAAATGTTTCCATTGTCTGGGACGTCTGCTTGAGATGTCATGAGGTCACGAAAAGTTCTATCTATATAAATGCACATTATTTCTTTCTTTGAATATCATCTGGACCTGGCAGCATTGTTTGCAAAGGCTGAAGATTCAAGAATTAAAACATACATACCAAAAAAAATTTAAACTCATTAGTGTGTTGATGAGAATGAGGACATGTGATCATTTGACAACTGCTGAGGTTGAGCTGATGCTTTTAAAAAATTCATTCACGGGATGTGGGCTTCGCTGGCTGGGCCAGCATTTATTGCCCATCCCTAATTGCCCTTTGAGAAGGTGGTGGTGAGCTGTTTTCTTGAACTGCTGCAGTCCATGTGGTGTAGGTACACCCACAGTGCTGTTAGGGAGGGAGTTCCAGGATTTTGACCTAGCGACAGTGAAGGAACGGCGATATATTTCCAAGTCAGGGTGTTGAGTAGCTTGGAGGGGAACTTGCAGGTGGTGGTGTTCTCATATGACTGCTGCCCTCATTCTTCTAGATGGTGGTGGTCTCAGGTTTGGAAGGTGCTGCCTAAGGAGCCTTGGTGAGTCCCTGCAATGCATCTTGTAGATGGTACACACTGCTGCTACTGTGCGTCGGTGATAGAGGGAGTGAATGTTTGTGGATGTGGTGCCAATCAAGTGGGCTGCTTTGTCCTGGATGGTGTCGAGCTTCTTGAGTGTTGTGGGACTGCACTCATCCAGGCAAGCGGGGGGTATTAGATCATACTCCTGACTTGTGCCTTATAGATGGTGGACAGGCTTTGGGGAGTCAGGGGGTCAGTTACTCACCAGAGGATTCCTAGTCTCTGACCTGCACTTGTAGCCACAGTATTTATATGGCTAGTCCAGTTCAGTTTCTGGTCAATGATAACCCCCAGGATGTTGATAGTGGAGGATTCAATGATGGTAACGCCATTGAATGTCAAGGGGCGATGGTTAGATTCTCTCTTGTTGGAGATGGTAATTGCCTGGCACTTGCTTAGCACGAATGTTATTTGTCACTTGTCAGCCCAGTCAGGATATTGTCCAAGTCCTTCTGCATTTGGACATGGACTGCTTCAGTATCTGAGGAGTTTTAAATGGTGCTGAACATTGTGCGATCATCAGTGAACATCCCCGATTCTGACCTTATGCTGGAAGGAAGTTCATTGATGAAGCAGCTGAAGATGGTTGGGCCGAGGACACTACCCTGAGGAGCTCCTGCAGTCATGTCCTGGAAATGAGATCATCTTCACTAAACAACCATAACAGTGGATTGTGTTCTGACCATCTGGTGAAGTGTCGACTGTGCAAATATTGATGGAGATTTTTTACCCCAAAGATGATAGATAAGCCTCTTTTTCAATTTGCGAGTATCCTTTCTCAGTTGCAGAAAGGGATCTGGATATATTTCCTATTGGTCTTTCAGGTCCATCCTCTATCTTGTGTGACAATACTGCTCCCACTCCGTAGGGAGATGCATCACAAGTGAGCATCAATTCCTTAGACTGGTCATTGTGCACTAGCAGACACGACAAGTGTAAAGCTTCTTAAATCTTGTGAAAGCTTCCCCTTGCTGTACCTTCCAGGAAAATCTGTGGTTCTTCTTCAATAATAAGTGTTAAGGGGCTGATACTGTAGATAGATTAGGCAAGAATCGACCATAATAGTTTACCATACCCAAAAATGACTTGAGCTCTGTGACGTGGTAGGAGAGGGCACTTCCTTGATCATCCTGACTTTCTCCTTTAATGGATGCAACCCTTGGGCATCCACTCGATGACCCTGATACGTAACTTCCTTTGGGTGGAAGGTACACTTTTTTTTTAACTGGGCACCAGACTCTAAAAATCTCTTATGAACCTCTTCCAGCTTTGCCACATGTTCTACTTCTGTGGATTCTGTGATTAGGAGATTGTACAGATACACCATAACTTGGGGAAGTTCTTGTGGATTTTTGGAAAATCGCACAGGCAGATGACACACTGAAGGGTAGACGTGTATATCCGCACAGGCCCATGTGTGTATTTATGGTGACGTAACTTCTTGATGTGTTGAACAGCTTGAACTGTTGATATGCGTGGCTCATGTTCCATTTAGTATAGGATCTTCCTCCTGTGAGTTTAGTGTACAGATATTCAATCTTTGGGGTGGGATATATTTCTAATTTCGCAGCCTTGTTTACCATTAATTTATAATCCCCACAGATGCGAATGGTTTGATCTGGCTTTAGCACAGGGACTATGGGTGCTGCCCATTCTGAAAATTGGACTGACTATATCATTCCTAACTTTTACAAACAACATAATTCCCCATCTACCTTTTCTTTTTGAGTGTAAGGCACAGGTCTTGCCTTAAAAAATGGAGCTGTTGCTTCAGGGCTCATGTATATTTTAGCTTGTAGACCTTTGATTTTCCCCCAACTTATCTCAGAAAACCCTGTCATACGTTTTCAGCAACTCTGGAATTCATCCCGTCCTGACCTGAAAAATTTCCAACCAGTTTAGTTTGATTTCTTTCAACAAATCACAGCCCTGAAGGCTAGGCCCTTCTCCTCTAACAACAATTATTGGCAGCTGGGCTGTGTGTTGCCTGTATGATACAGGTACAGAGGTGATGCCTTTCACCTGTATTGCTTCTCCTGCATGTTTTTAACTGAGCAGCAGTTTTCTCCAAACTCCATGGCTGGCTACCTTCTCTGAGATGTGTTCTCCCACCACTGTGGCTGATGCTCCTATGTCCACCTCCATGAGCAGAGGTTTTCCATTTACTTGAAAGGTAACAGTGATTGGTTCTGTTTTCCTGGCCTTCAGATTGTGTAGGGAATAAACGTCAGCCTCAGGGCTCATCTATATTGTGCACTTTATTTAACTTGACCTGCTGTCTGAATGGCGCCTGGCTCTATTCCTGCACTGTTTAACAACATGCCCTTTTTTGTGGCAGTAGTGGAATTCTGCATCTTTAAATCTACAGACTTCGAGTGCGTGATTTCCCCCACAATGGTAACACTTTAACTTCTGGGTTACTGGTGAGCTGCTTCCAGTATTTCTTTTTGGTTTTCGAGCAATAGGGACTGTGTCCCGCTTCACTGTAGCCTTCCTGATCTTCCTACAGAACGGCCCAATGTTGCACACTCTGCAGAGCCTGTGAGTCCCTCTCAGCGCTCTCCATTGCTAGCGCTATCTCCATGGCATGCTTCAGATCTATCTCAACTTCTGCAAGCAATCGGCGCTAAATGGCATCATCGTTTATGACGCAAACCAAACCTCCCAACACGTTGTTTAAAGTATCACTGATGTCACAGTGTTCCGTTAGCTGTCTTAACTTCACAATGTACATTGCGATCGACTCACCGGGGCTCTTACTCAAGAGTTAAACTTGAATCTTTGCATGATCACCGAGTGTTTAGGCTGAAACTGTCCTTTCACGAGGTTGACTAGCTCGGTGAAGGATCTGGAATTTGCCGCGTTCGGAGCCGCCAAGCTACAGATTAGGTTATAAATTTTACTTCCACAGACACTTAGGAGAATTGTTTTCTGTTTCTCCTCCGCCGTTATTTCGTTAGCTACAAAGTGGAAACTAATCACTCAATGTACTGACTCCAGTCCTCGACGGATGAGTCATACGGGTCAATTCTACCAAAGGGAGGCATTGCTGGTGAGTACACTTCTTTTCTTTCTTCCCTTAAAATAAATCGGAACACTCACCGTCGCGAGGTGAGGTGCTGCATTGGCGCTATGTATCCTCATCGCCAACTGTAATAAACTTGGGAGTGCAGGACAGATTTCTAATAAGAAGCAGTAAACTTTATTTACAGAGCTCCTGATGAGGCGACACGCTTGCTCCAAGACCGTGGCTAAAAAGCTCCGCCACTGAGATTCCCCGCGCTTAGGGCTGATTCGTCTATACAGTCACATGATCAGCATAACAGGAAGAAATGGTTTAACTTACAATCATTACAAGAGGGTTCCCCTTTGCACCCGCTTTTGGTACCATTCCCATATCTTGACACCACCACATCTGCAAGGATATGCAGATAGGTTTCAGAGCATTGCTGCCCATTAGTATCTCAGCCATGTGTTGCATGCTTGCTGCAGCTGGCCTTGGAGCAGGCTGCACAGTTCTGTTGAAGAGTCATTCAGACTCAAAATGTTAACTGTGTTCCTCTCCGCAGTTGCTGCCAGACCTGCTGAGTTTTTCCAGGTATTTTTGTTTTTGCACAGCTCTTTATCTGCCTCCCTGTCGACTGAGATCTTTTGCAGCTTTGTCACCATGGTGACTGGCAGGTAAGTATACGCCAGAATTTGTCAAGTAGGGTTTAAATATAATAAACCTGCAGGGAGCTTGGCTAAACAATATAGTTGGCATGAACTCCTCTAATAAGGGAGATATTTTCATTCAAACTTACTTTGAGAGGTCCTGGGCGAGAAAGTTGTGGTATAAATGCAAATTCTTTCTTTAGTAACTTTGACTCTGAGCATATTGTTGGGTTTGGTCAACCAGGCACTGCTTGTGAGGAAGGGGGGGTGGCTGGTATGTGATCACTCGGGAAAGCTTCCCCTTCCCCTGTAATCATGACACACTGTGTGTGTTTCTGTATTCTTGTGAGGCTTGGTGTTGACACCATCAGGGCTCTGCTGGCACACCTTCCATTCAGGATTGAAGCTTCCATCAGGGTCATGTTTGCCTAAGCAGGTATTACCATCTAGAAGGACAAGGGCAGCAGATAGATGGGAACACCACCACCTGCAAGTCCCCCTCTAAGTCACACACCATCCTGACTTGGAAATATATCGCCGTTCCTTCACTGTTGCTGGGTCATAATCATAGAACTCCCTCCCTAACAGCACTGTGGATGTACCTACACCACATGGACTGCAGCAGTTCAAGAAGGCAGCTCACCACCACCTTCTCAAGGGCAACTAGGTATGGGCAACAAATGCTAGCCAGATCCCACGAAATAAAGTATTTTGCCGATTCAGGATGCAAGTATCACCCGGGGCTTCTCTGGGCACCTGACCTCTGTGAAATCCCTCTGTCGATATCCCTTTCCTCCCAAACATGACAGCTCAGAGGATTCCCATCAAGAACACCACTCCTACCAACGATGACCTTTCAGTGTGCGAATGTGTAGGGCACATAAAGACACATGAAGACATCAAGGGATATTGGAATAGTGTGGGAAAATGGCATTGATCAGCCATGATTTAGCTGAGTGGTGGAACAGGCTGGATGGGCCAAATGGCCTACTCCTTTTCCTATTTCTTATGTTTCTATGGCACCAAATGCAAACTGTGTCCAGGAAACAGGAGGGACAGCTCAGCTTAAAGGGCTTAGAACAGGAAATGAAGCGTTTTGAGGGCATTTTGGACTGTCTTCTTTAAAAAACAAAGTCACTCATTGTATCATATCACTACCAGCGGTTCAAGAGGAAAGAAAACCAGCGCCTTCTCAGGGTAATTTAAGTTGGGTAGTATATGCCAACTTGCCGGCCTCCCAAATCCTGAGAGTGAATAAAGTAATTCTGCCATTTCGCCAAATGTTTGTGCTGATGTCACGCTGCATTTAAGGCAGCAGATCAGCTAAAAACCCTGTGGAAAGTTTGCCCCAAGAATTTTATTTATATCCACACATATCTCCACAAAGCCCAGAGTTAGTGAGTGTCTCTAGCTCAATCTCAGACTTCACCCTTCCATTCTGACCCTATGGTTTAAAGCGTCAATTACAGTGAATGAAACTGCTGACATATGACACCATCTGTTTAGAAAGCCTTGAATCTAGAATTTCAATTTAATAAACCACTATAAGGATGTTTACATTGCCTCCAAATAACAAGTTCTTAATCAGATCTTTGCTGGAATTCTGACTTTATTTCTGTTTTAGGGAAGTTCCATGTCACAAATCAGAAACAACAGAATTCTATTTTGTTCCTCTTTCATTTTGACAGCGTCCCATTTGAGTGGAAGCAAATCCCAGGGAAAGTACAGTCACAACAGGAATGTTCTAATCATTGATATATAAAATAAAATATTTAAAAGTTAAACTAGGAAGACGTAAGGTGAATGAAAGGTCTCATTGATATCTTGATCGCAGCTGTGGACTTCTCCCCCTTCCTGCTCACTCTCTGCTTTGTGCCTACTGCTGACACAGATACCCACTGGCAGTGTGTGTCTACTCACTTGTGCCAGAGTTTCATTTTACCTTTAAATTGATTGCAAAATAGTTGTTAAAGGCCAGCGGTGGATTTTTCTCACACTGCTCATTGCATCCATTTCAAGTAGATGTTAAACTCAGCCAGTTGAAGCCTTACAGTTTCACTACTCATTTCCTTAATAGTTCCGCAATAGCAGTCTGGGTACAAATCAGGACTCCCCTTCCACTGGATTTAATGGAAGAGGAAGAGAAAGACCAGATCTAGAGCAATTATCAGAAGTGGACTATCTATCTTCCATTAAGCTACTTATGCAGACACGGTTACAGTGATAGAGGAGGCTATCTCAATTTCAGCAGTGAGACAGCTGCAGAGTGGAGCCATCTGCTTCAATGAGACCTGCAGCCACTGTAGATGGTACTTCCAGCACAATCAAAGTCACCCATGGTCCTTCCAGGAAACGTCTAGCATAAAACTCAATTTGCCATCCTTGTATCAAATGGATGTCCTACACTTTATCCAGAAAACCCGTCACCATCTTTCCTTTCTTACTGACCAGCAGCAATGGGATTGCAGAACTATTCAAAGTAAAGGGCATATGAAGGCTCAATAAATCCGGGATTATCATCTCTAAAAGCCATCCCAGCACCAGGGTTATGGCAATGGCTGGCGGACTAGGGGGTATTTTGGATAATCAATTCACAAGATGATGCAATTCAAACACCAATCTCCTGTTATCTGCTGAACTCAAAATCCCTGATGAGTGACAGTAGGCAGAAGGGGCAGCATAATTAACTGGGTTAGATTTGTCCTGCTTTTTGCGGACCACACATACGTGGATAATTTTCCACTGGGCAGAATTTTGCCCTTGGCTCGGCAGGGGCGGGCAGAGGTGGTTGGGAAGTCGACCACCGTCTGTGATCAGTACCGCACCACGATTTCATGGTAGCGGGCCAATTAAGGCCTGCCCAGCGTGAAATGCAAGTGGCAGCGCTGAGCACGGCCTGTGGGGGGCTGGAGTGGGGGAGGAAGGTGAGTGGGCTGAGCGTGAAATTCACACATGTGCGCGAGTGAGCGCTGCATAATCTCCCTGCAGCACGGAGCTGCCTCAGGGCAGGGAGATGAAGAGATGTTAAAAAATTAATGTAAATAAACATGTAATGAAACATGTCCCCTCATGTGACTCTGTCACATGAGCAGGGACATGTTATTAATTAACTTTTAAAACTTTTATTTTATTATTATTTGCATTTGGAAACCTCATCCCATCCGTGGATGAAGTTTCCAAATAAATGCAAAGGCCGCTTGGCCTTTTCGCTTGCCCACTAACCGTTAGATTGGACGGGCGGTGAAAATAATAATCTAATTGATTATTTAATGGCCTTAACAGGCCTTTTAATTGTCGTAGGGCGTGCTACCGACACTGGCGTGTGCCCGGCAACCGAACTATCGCAGGACTGCGCGTTGAAGTCAGCATGCTCAGCCAACATCAACGCACGTCATTTCACACTCGAGCGGGGCAGGCGCCCACCTGCCTGGTGAGTGAACATTTCTGCCCACTGTGTCGGGAAGGTGCCAGTGTTGTAGCTGTCCTGGAACAGCTTGGCCAGTGACACAGCTAATTCTGGAGCACAAGTCGACAGTAGTGCAGCCGTGCTTTTGTCAGGGCTCATAACCTTCGCTGTATCTGGTGCCTTCAGCTGTTTCTTGATATCACCTAGAATTAATCAAATTGGATGAATATGCAAACAACCTAAAGCAAGCCCTGGACACTGTTAGCAATATGGTGGGTTGTGCACTTTCGGTGGGGGATATGTATGGGCTGCTGCTCACTTTAGCAGGAAGAATAGAAAAGTAGGTTGGATAGTAGAACTCTGCAGTATCTGGGTGTCCTGGTACATGAATCACAAAAAGCCAGTTTGCAGGTACAGCAAGTGATTAGGAAGGTGGATGGAATGTTGTCATTTATTGCGAGGGGAATGGAATATAAAAGTTTTTCTACAGTTGCTTAGAATGTTGGTGAGACCACATTTGGAGTACTGTGTACGGTTGGTTTCCTTATTTAAGAAAGGATAAAGTTGCATTAGAAACAGTTCAGAGAAGGTTAAATTGGCTGATTATTGGGAAGAAGGGGCTATCTTATGAAGAAAGGTTGGACAGGTTGAGCCTGGAGTTCAGAAGAATGAGAAGTGATCTTATTGAAACAGATAAGATGCTGAGGGGACTTGATAGGGTGGTTGCTGAGAGGATATTTCCCCTTGTGGGAGAAACTAGAACTAGGGGACGCATTTTAAAAATAAGGGCTCTGCTATTTAAGACAGAGCTGAGGGGAAATTTTTTTGTCCCAGAGGGTCGCTAGTCTGTGGAATTTGCTTCCTCAGAGAGCAGTAGAGGTTGGGTCACTGAATTATATTGAAGAATGTGTAAAATTCTTCTTAAGGGAGTCAAGGGATATGGGGGACAGACAGGAAAATGGAGTTAAGGTCAAACTCAGACAGTCGTGATCTTGTCAAATGGTGGACAAGGCTCATAATGGCCTACTCCTGCTCACAATTTGAATATTTATATATCACCATTTTGGACAATTAGGCACTTGTTTTACATTTGTAAAACTGATTTGATACTAATGCATATCTAGACTGACGTGCTTCAGAATTGACAAGGCAACATGATACAGTAGATTTAATGATAAGAAACAAACCAGAATTAATTATTAATCTGGAGGTATGGGAACATCTTCTGCATAGTGACAATAACATGATTGAATCTAATATTAGGTTTGAGAGAGAAAGGGGGGAAGTCACAAAGCAAAGTTTTGAATTTGAATAAGACAATCTTCAAATTAGAAATGAATTGACTGCTGTCAATCGGGCTGAGCTGTTAATGGGTAAACTCACAGACCTTACCCCACATCCCTCAGCACTTGACAAGCAGAGTCTACCCAAAGTGTGCTCATCCTGAACAAACCTGAGCCCACCTGAGTTCAAATTATGGTTCTTAGCCCAGTACAGCCTGTGGGCATGCCTATCACCTGGCAGGGGCTTGTGTCTGGAAACTGATATTGAAATGCAGAGGCTGCAGGAGACATAATGGCCACTAATATTCTTCCTGAAAGCAGCAGGCAAAAGCCTGGGTTTCTTGACAAGCCCAAGGTCTCCAGCATCAATCCTGGTCCTTGAAAGACCAGGCCTTGAAGGACTCATCTCCTTTGGCCCTCTGGCCACGACACTGTCCTCCTTTCAAACCCTCTAGATGAAGAGGAGCTCGATGCAAGGTCCAGAGCTGGGACTCATTTTTGCAGATCAGACAGGGTGTTCTGGTAGCACTGATTATGTGGGTTGGAAAAGTCTCTCCCACCTTATTCACATGCCTGTCTTTACTTGAAACTGCTGCAGACATAAACACTCTGTCCGAGCTCAGAAACCATCAAGCAGGCACCAGAGGACTGATCCTTTATTAAAGACCTCATTTCTCTTTTCCTTTCTTTCACTCCTGGGATCACGCAAACTGGAGGGAAAAGATCAGCCCACTAAACTGTTTTGGATAACAGCCAAGTAGCTTTTCACTAGTGTGGAAATTAAGGTCATGTAGTCAATGTTGAAGTTTTATCAAAAGCTTTCTTTTTATCTACTGACCAGTTTTAACACAGCAATTAACTTCTTGGACTTGACTTTGGACAGTTACTTGCAGCTTCGGGTTTAGTCAATATTGATTTGCATTCCAAAGCCTCTCTTCCTCCAGATTTTCCTGGAAATATGTTGTATTCGTCCTTTGGGATTTCACCCAGGATTTTGTGACGCAGTTCAGAAGCTGTTATACCATCATTACTTCCTACACCATCCTGCATGCTGCTCCATCAGCCATTACAGGGAGGGGACTTACACTGCAACATTTAGTTGTGTAACAATCATAATTGTGCTGGTGTGGGGGGCAGTGGGTTGAATCTAAAATTAATTCCGTACAGCATGCGTGCACATCTGCTACTCTCCTTGCTGGATGCCATTTTGGTAAAGGTGTTAGCACAGGTAGAGGGAGCATGCACTCCATACAGGCAGATCGTGATGTCAGTCAGTGCGTGAGGCTGATTTGTTGAACAGCAGCTCCATTTGACATTTTTGATCTCGCCACCTCAGTTAATGCCCTCTCTTAAACTGACATGGCCCAATATGTGTTTAGCAGCAGGAAAGACACCCCCCTACCCCATCCACCAGTGCTTTTCAAAGGAATCAGTTGTTTCAGGTGAGTTGTTGATTGATTTCTATTCTCCTGTGTTAGTTGTTGGTGGTTTGTATTTTTTTTTCTTTATCCTTTCATGAGATGTGGGCAGCACTGGCAAGGCTAGCATTTGTTGCCGGTTCTTTTTGAACTGAGTGGCTTTTTGTTTTTTCATTCATGGGATGTGGGTGCCACTGGCTAGGCCAGCATTTATCATTAATCGCCTTTTAGAAGGTGGTGGTGAGCTACCTTCCTGAACCACTGCAGTCCATGTAGTGTAGGTACACCCACAGTGCTGTTAGGGAGGGAGTTCCAGGATTTTGACCCAGTGACGGTGAAGGAACGGTGATATATTTCCAAGTCAGGATAGTGAGTGACTTGGAAGGAAACTTTCAAGTGGTGGTGTTCCCATGCGTCTGCTGCCCTTGTCCTTCTAGATGGAAGTGATCGTGGGTTTGGAAGGTGTTGCCTAAGGAGCCTTGGTGAATTTCTGCAGTGCATCCTGTAGATGGTACACACTGCTGCTACTGTGCATTGGTGGTGGAGGGAGTGAATGTTCGTGGATGGGGTGCCAATCAAGTGGGGCAGCTTTGTCCTGGATGGTGACAAGCTTCATGAGGCATGTGAAGAGTGTTCCATCACACTCCTGACCTGTGCGTTGTAGATGGTGGACAGGCTTTGGGGAGTCAGGAGGTGAGTTACTCAGTGCAGGATTCCCAGCCTCTGACCTGCTCTTGTAGCCACAGTATTTATATGCTTTTCCAGTTCAGTTTCTGGTCAAAGGTAACCCCATGATGTTGATATGGAGGATTCAGTGATGGTAATGCCACCTAATGTAAAGGGGATCTTCTGTTAGAGATGGTCATTGCCTGGCACTTGTGTGGCATGAATGTTACTTGCCACTTGTCAGCCCAAGCCTTAATATTATCCAGGTCCTGCTGCATTTAGACATGAACTGCTTCAACGTCTGAGGAGTCACGAATGGTGCGGAACATTGTGCAGTCATCAGCGAACATTCCCACTTCTGACCTTATGATAGAAGGAAGGTCATTGATGAAGCAGCTGAAGATGGTTGGGCCGAGGACACTACCCTGAGGAACTCCTGCAGTGATGTCCTGGAGCTGAGATGACCGACCTCCAACAACCACAACCATCTTCCTTGTGCTAGGTATGACTCCAACAAGCAGAAAGTCTTCCCCTTGATTCTTATTGACACCAGTTTTGCTAGGGCTCCTTGATGCCACACTCGGTCAAATGCAGCCTTGATGTCAAGGACAGTCACTCTCACCTCACCTCTTAAATTAAGCTCTTTTGTCCATGTTTGAACCAAGGCTGTAATGAGGTTAGGAGCCAAGAGGCTCTTGCAAAACCCAAACTGGGGAGCATCAGTGAGCAGGTTATTGCTACACCAGTGCTGCTTGATAGCACTGTTGAAGACCCCTTCCATCGCTTTACTGATGATGGAGAGTAGACTGATTAGGTGGTAATTGGCTGGGTTGGATTTATCCTGGTTTTTATGTACAGGACAAACCTGGGCAATTTTCCATGTTGCTGGGTAGATGCTGGTGTGGTAGATGTACTGGAACATCTTGGCTAGGGGCACAGCAAGTTCTGGAGCACAAGTCTTCAGTACTATTGCCAGGGCCCATAGCCTTTGCAGTGTCCAGAGCCTTCAGCCGTTTCTTGATATCACGTGGAGTGAATCGAATTAGCTGAAGACTGGCACCTGTGATGCTGGGGACCTCTGGAGGAGGCCGAGATGGATCATCCGCTCAGCAGTTCTGGCTGAAGATTCTTGCGAATTCTTCAGCCTTATCTTTTGCACTGATGTGCTGGGGTCCCCCATCATTGAGGGTGGGGATATTTGTGCAGTCTCCTCCTCCAGTGAGATGTTTAATTATCCACCACCATTCACATCTGGATGTGGCAGGACTACAGAGCTTAGATCAGTTGGTTGTGGAAACACTTAGTTCTGTCTATCACTTACTGCTTATGCTGTATATCACTGGTAATCAGCAGGAGGTTTCCTTGTCCATGCTTGACCTGTTGCCATGACAATTCATGTGGCCTGGAGTCGATGTTGAGGACTCCCAGGCTAACTCCCTCCTGACTGTATGGCACTGTGCTGCCACCTATGCTGGGTCTGCCCTGCCAGTGGGAAAGGAGGTGTGGTGATGGTGGAGTCTGGGATACTGTCTGTAAGGTATGATTCCGTGAGTGTGACTATGTCAGGCTGTTGCTTGACTAGTCTGTGAGACAGCTTTCCCAAATTTGAGACTACCCCCACATGTTAGTCAGGGGGACTTTGCAGGTTCAACATGCCATTATCGTGTCCAGTGCCTAGGTTGATCCATTTTCATTCCTTTTAGGGTTTTTAGTGGTTTCATACAACTGAGTGGCTTGCTAGGCCAGTTCAGAGTAATTCACATTACTGTGGGTCTGGGGTCACAGATAGGCCAGACCAGGTAAGGATGGCAGATTTCCCTTCCAAAGGGACATTAGTAAACCAGATGGGTTTTTTTTAAACAATCAGTGATAGTTTCATGGCCACCATTACTGAGACTATATTTCAATTCCAGAATTCTTTGAATTCATTGAACTGAAATTCCACTAGCTGCCATGGTGAGATTTGAACCCTGGGCCTTTGGATTACCGGTCCAGTGACATTGTCACTATGCCATCATTTCCCCTCATTGGTGTTTAAAATTGCTGAAGTCTACAGGGAGTGGTGTGGCACATGGTGAAGGCTTTGGTTCTGACTTCAAAGAGGTCTTCTCAGACCACTTGATCCTGTTATGGTGGCTGATGTTTTTGGCTGCCTTACCCTGCAGTCCGACAAAGGCATCACAGAAAAGGACAAGCTGCTCAAAGAGCAAGAAAGGGGAGGTCCTCAGTAGATGGCTGTATCCACCCCATTGTCTTCAGAGAGCAATTCTCCCACTTCAATCCCGGTGAACAACAG
This sequence comes from Carcharodon carcharias, assembly GCF_017639515.1. Taxonomy (NCBI): domain Eukaryota; kingdom Metazoa; phylum Chordata; class Chondrichthyes; order Lamniformes; family Lamnidae; genus Carcharodon; species Carcharodon carcharias. The sequence continues at coordinate 4,211,462 of NC_054492.1, read as the reverse complement.
TGTGAGCAATATCTCTGCTTCACCAAGGAGGCATTCACTGAAATATACAAGTTGCAGAACTGAAATCTCAACGTAGGGCGAGGACGGCATTGTCAGTGGTAATTACATTGAACGTGTGGTGGGATGCATGTTTGTAACTTAAGTTGTAGATATAGTATGTGTTCAGGCAACCATATTGGAAGGAAAAAGACAGAAGCACATGAAAGCCTGAGGATGCTATAAAGCCCAAATTTACTTTGTAGCGGCTATTTGGCATAAATGGTGAATTTTGACACATCAGGGCTCTGAGCCTTATCCACAGTGAGTAAACATTTAGAGACAATCAGCTGCGCTGAAATTAATTGGCATTTAGAAATGATGTGTGCTAATAAATGAAAGTTAATACATTTGTTAAAGGTGCATTGTATTTGACTTATTTAATTAATTCTTTGTGATGTTATGGAAAAGGTTTATGTAATATATATGGACTTTCAAAAGGCATTTGACAAACTACCAATAATAGACTGGTTAAAATGGAGAGTGACAGCATGGATACAAAATTAGCTTAGAGACAGAAAGCAGAGAGTAGTGGTGCACAGTTGTTTCAGACTGGAGGGAAGAGTACAATGGTTCCCAAGGGGTCAGTGTTAGGATCACTGCTCTTTTTAATATATATTAATGACCTGGATTTGGATATACAGGGCACCATTTCAAAGCTTGCAGATGGCATGAAACTGGGAAATATAGTGTACAATGAGGCAGTAAGTACCAGATTTTAAGAGCTGTAGGCAGGCTGGGGCAATGGGCAGACATGTGGCAGGTGAAATTTAGGTTGGCAAGTGTGAAATGATTAAGTTTGATAGGGAGAATGAGGAAAGGCAATATAAATTACATGATACAAATGTAAAGGGGGTGCAGGAGCAGTGAGACCTGGGGATGTCTGTACATAAATCATTGAAGGTGGCAGGACACATTGTGAAAGGCATCAAAAAAATTATGAGAACCTTGGCTTTATTGATAAGAGTTAGGGGACAGAGAGAGTGGGAGGGGCAGGTGAGTGGGCAAACCCCATGGAGGTGTGTGTGAATAATTAAAATGTTTAAATTCCCAATTAGCTCAGGATTTAACCCAGATTTCTGATTTTAACAGCCAGCAAATGGGTTTTGTGGGCTGTGTTGTACTATTCAGGTAGCACTGATATCCCACTACTGCCAGACATGTTGTAATATGGGTTCTTTAGATGTCTCAATGATGAGATCTTGAGACTTGTATATTTAAACATGAACCATTTATTGTTAACCTTTAACTATTTACAGATCGCAGGTTATTGTCATGCATGATGTTGTTACCTCAATGCAGACTGGTTCCAGAGTATTCTCTCTAGACTGTTCTCACAGGCTATTACCATGTGACTCTATACACCATACAATGGGTGGTGCTATTCTCCAGTCCCACATTAACCCTTGCTCTGCTGAGCACCTTTACATTACAGTGGCATGCAGGTACATACTGCAACATCCCCCTTTCTTCACCAAAGAAAACTTTCCTCCTTTCCATCGCAGTATTACAATGCAATCTTTACTTTCTATCCCTGCTCCCCCATCTCAAGTCTCAGACTTTATAAATTCAGACAGTCTTGAGGCTTGACAGTTCTGCCACATCTCGGTCTGTCACGTTTAGAGGAATGCTAGCAGTACTCTATGGTTCTGGTATTTGGCTATCTCCATTTGATTCACTTTTTGCATTCATTCAAATTGCATTTCTCTTTATGAACAATCAGTCTGCTTTTCTTGGACACTGTGGGCTTGTTCCTTCTTTCTGCAGGGAAAGTGCACTCCGTTCATTCGTAGAGTGGACTCAAATCTTCTTTATATTTCAGATCTTAATTCTGTCTTTTCTTTCTCTGTCAAATACAGAACTTTGTTCTTGTCCTTCATTTGGGACTCACTGTTGGTCAAGTTTGTCTCTGGCAAAGTCTTAATTTGTTTCAGTTCTGCAATTGTGCAACTCATAGCTTCATTATCCGCTCATAGTTTGGAAAGTTCAACGGCTTTTCCTTTCAATGCCTCCTCTTTTCCCTTCAACTACTTCTTCAGCTCTTCAGTCTGTTTCTTGTAGCTTTTGGTTTCCTCCTGGAAAATAGAGCATTGCTGATTCTTCTCTGCCGAGTGGTTCTTCAATTCGATCAGAGTGACATTAAATCCATTTTGCGTCTCTTCATAATTTTCCAGAAGAATAAACTTTGACCCGAGGAATTCTTATGCCATGTGAAGCTCTGTCAACAGGTTTTCCTTTTCTTTGTGAAGCTTGCTTACTTCATCTTGAGTTTCCTGTAATTCAGCAAAATCTCCCCGAGTTTCTTCTGCAATGCTTCCATTCTTCTGTTTAAGACAGTCTTCATTTCTTCATCTTGCTGAATGGTTATGCATTCCTTTTGCATTTGATCTTGAAGGACAATCAGTGCTTTCAACAGTTTATTTCCTTGTTGACCTCATGCCAACTCAATCTGGGCTTCAGTGCATTGTTTTGTCACAACTGATATTTCCAGCACAGCTTTTTCTGATATAATATTCAACATCTTCTGTAGCTCCACATGTCTTTCCATGGCTATATATTGATTCTTCAAGGCATCTCTCAGGGTTGCAATTTCTTTCAGTGCCTTTATTGCCTACAGTTTTGCCTGGCTGTACATCTGGTTGAGTTTCCCAACACCTGCTTTGATTTGCCAACTGTGGAATTGAGGGTCATTATTTCTTACCAATACCTTTCTGTCATCTCTGAAATTTGTTTGTTCAGATCTTGAACAGCTTGGTTCCTTGAACACTTCAGTTTATCGCATATTTTCAAAGGTATGTACTCAGCTTGAATTTTGTGCTTCAAATCTTCCAGTTCAGCTCTGATGGAAACTTTTTCCATCTTCATTTAATTTTTGCATGTTTTGCTTCTTTTGCATTACCTCAGATAGCTTTCCTTCATTCACAGCCATCTGCTCACTCCACACTACAATCTGCCACCCTTGCTCTGGAATCTTTTGTTGCCCTTGGTGCTTTATTGGGAGTTGTCCTCTCTCTGGGTCACCTTTGGTCCTCAGTGCTTTTTGGGTGTTGTCCTTTATCTTTGGGGTCTCTTCTAATTTTCCACCCTTTTTTTTCTTGTGGTTACTGCTTTAAATGTTGTTACCACTTTAAGAGCTGTCAGTGTAGTAACTGCTTTTATCACTTGTGCTGTCTTCAGCTGTTAGTTTTTTGTGCTGTGACTTATGCATGCTTTCTTGATTTTGGCAGGCTTCCTAGCGATCGTGGCTGTTTTGTAAAAAAAAACATTTTAAAACTGGAACACTTCTTTTCGGGGTGGTTCTTTCCTTTTTTTTAACTTTGCCGTTGGGTGTGAACTCTGCATTGGGGTATTTTGGCAGCCATGCTATTTTTGGAACTTAAAGCAATAACCCTTCTTTCCTTTGCCCTGTTTGCTGTTTTTTTTTAAACCTCTGGAACAGCAGCGATTCTTTTCTTTTAAACTCTGCAGGGACTTTTCCCTTTTTTAAATTGTGCCCTGCAGTTTTTCCTTTTTACTCTGCCAGCCTTTTTTAAATAGTTTTTTTTTTAACTTGCAGTTTTCTTACAGTCAACCTGTGGACACGCTGAACACTGGGACTGCCACCTATCCTACAATATAAATAAAGATTCTTTTTATTTATAATTTTTGCTCACTGTCTCATGAACTGTCCAGTATCCTTCACAGGACATCACTCAGTATCTTGCAATTTTTGTAGTTTTGTAGTCTTGTGGTCTGACTAGGTTTTTACCCCTTTTTACTCTGTGTCACTCAGGGGCCTTACAATAAACTTCCACTCACTCTGGTGGGTTCCTCAATTTCTAAGTCTTTAGTTGAAGCTTCTTCAACTGTCTTTTCTAGTTTTCTTCTTAAGTGCTCAGCTCTCTCACTCTGCTTCAGCTGCTTTTAGTGTTTCATACCTTGGGATACTGTTCTTGGTTCATTGTTTAAAATGTTGCCACTTTTCAGGTCATCACTGATATGGTATCTTTTAGAATCTTCCACTGCTGCTAACTGTGTTGTTATAGTGTGTGGCGGTGTTTCAGTGATGAGACCTTGAGACTTGTATATTTAATCATGAACCTTTTATTGTCAATCTTTAACTATTTACAGATCCACCAGGTTAATGTCTTGCATGATGTTGTTACCTCCATGCAAGCTGTGTTCTCTCTAGACTGTTCTCTCAGTCTATTACCATGTGACTCTATACATCATACAATGAGTGGTGCTATTTTCTAGCCCCATGTTAGCCCTTGCTCTGCAGTGGCATGCAGGCATATACTACAACAGGCTGTGTAGAACTTGCCAGGGTCAACTAGGTGCGATCACCATGGAGAGTGTTTCTTCAGTGAAACTCACAGGCTGGGAAGATGCAAAGAGAGAAACTGAATAGTTGCAGCCATGCTTAAGGCTGTTGCTCACAGTGCTTCCTCTGAGAGTTTGCCGTCACTTCTTGACAGGTGCTTACCAACTTCTTGGAAGTTATTTCATCAGCCTTGGACTTCACTCAGCTTGTTCTGCACTCCCCAGCTGCAGCATGAGAACAGTTTATACAGATCCACCTGGGACCTCTCATGAGGATCAAGAGGAATGACACCAGCATCAGCTGCTGCCTTCTCCTCAGCCACAGGCGCAGGGGATGGACACAGATCTCCAGTTTAGAACATAAGAATGTAAGAAATAGGAAGAGGAGTAGACTATTCAGCCCCTCGAGCCTGCTCTGCCATTCAATAACTGACAAATAGATTTAAATGAAACTTGGTACATGGCAAGGGTGTGGTCCAAGGTAGAACTGATTGATTTTTGGTGAAGCTGCAAATCCAGATTTTTTAAAAGGATCCATGAATATTGGGAGAGAGGGCGATTTGAATTGTTTTTTGAAATGTTGTGGGTTGCCTCAGCTGCTGTGGTACAATTTGTCAAAGCTGTCAAAATGTGAGCAGAGTTTTCTGAGCAGTTTGTTGGATGTGGATTGGTCTAAAGCCTGCACAATGAGATGGCAGCTCTTAATCAAAAGATTTATTTTTTTACCTTTGTAGCTACAGAGCATAAACCAGGCAGGGAAAAGCCTCGAAGAAGAACTGTGTAATTGTAATAACATTCAGTTAACACAGCATGGTGGAGGTATGCACGCTACTGATTGCCTTCTTTAGTTGTTGGTCTTTGTGTTTCATTAAATTGTGTTGATGAATTATTTGTTGCATCCTTTATTCAGTGTCTTATAGCTTCTGAAGGGCTCTGTAAACCCTTGGATCCTTATGTACCTGTTTCTAGGGGTGAAGGCAGTGTGTGAGCATCTCTGTGTGTGGGGTACTGGGTTTGGTGAGTCTGGATGATGGACACTGGTAAGTTTGATGAGATGCAGGGGAGATGTGGCCTGTTGGTGTTTGCAGCAGCCAGCTCAGGTGGCTGAGAGTCAGGTTGTTGTGAGCTTCCCTTGTGTGCATTGCCAAGGCTCGGGCTTCCGGTGCAGATAGCTCACCACCCACCCAACTATCTCCATACCCCAACTACACCCAACTACTGACTATCCCCACACCCACCACATCCATTACACAACCCCCCAACTGACCACCCTCTGACCATCCCCGACTACCCTTCACCCCCAACTACCCCGGCCACACTCGGGCCACCCCTGACTACCCCTGACCTCCCTTGTACTATTCCCCACCCCCTTGACTACCCCAGCTTGCCACCCAACCACCCCCCAATTACCCCCTCCCCTGCACACCTCTACTATCTCCCACCGCTCACTCCCTGACTACCCCAGACCACCCCCGACCGCCTGACTACACCCAACCATCCCCTGACCACCCATCCCCTGACTACCTCCCCAATAACTCGCTGATTATCCTCCAGACACCCCTTCACTCTGACCCTCCTGGTCCTCCCACCCCACCCCAACAACCCCCCAACCATCCTCCAGGCACTGCCAGCCCCCCAAGCCCCGCCTCCTACTCCTCTCCAACACCCCCACCCCCATGATTAATCACCCGACCCCTCTGACCCCACACTCCCCCCAGCTCCCCACCAACTGATGGTCCCCAAGCCTTGAGTGACCACCTCCTCCGGACAACCCAAACCCCAACTCCCAACCACCCTAACCCCTCACCTACCTTACACACTTACCTTCTCCATGTCTTCTCAAAGTGGCTGGGAGCTTTAAACTTACCTCATTTATGGCAGCTAGCGTTGTAAAAAGGGGCGTGTCTTCCTTTCCATTGAAGTTGCTTCCCTGCACTGTCAGGACTCAATGTACTTTTCCTGCAATCACCCCACATCCTGCTGTGTACCACAAACAGCAGTTTGGCCAGTCTCTCAATGGAGATGCTCATGGGCTCAAAGCTCTGAGCACCATTATGGCCACACACGAGCTGGATGTTGTTGGATCCTGGTCACTAGTTTAGTTGGATGAATGGATCCAGGTTGCACTCTTGTTTCGGGATGACTGAGTTGGTACCATAGACAGAGCAGAGCAGCAGACAGTTCTTATGCAGAACACATTCTATTTATTTACAAAGTAACTCAGCAGCTACACTTTTTTGCCTACAACTCGAACCCTGTCTCTAGATTACAGACTCTAACACTAGACACTACTGATTACTAAGGTAGCTCACGCTACTCTGCTATTGGATACTAAGATCATGTGACCTTCGATTAGAACATTCTTCTTAAAGGTATATTACACATCAGATTATCACAGATGGCCTCCACCATTCTCAGCGCTTGAGCCCACACTGCCTCAGGGAACTCTGACATGTGGGAGTACATCTACCACTGCTACTCTAGGTAGTGTTATGATCCCTGTGAAGACCAACAAATCAAAAGAACCAAATTTACCAAACGACCCCAAAGCAAAAACTAATGAAATTAACAGGTAAATTCAGTCAATATAAACTATAAATTAAACATTAAGTGGCAGATATAACAAAGATGGATCTCATGGTTCTTACTGGACAATCCACTCAACACATATGGCACCAATTCCAGCCACAAAGTTCTTCAAAGCTCTGATCTTCCTCAGGTAGAAGTCCAGCTCCTTATCTTCATGGATTTAGCCACCAATCCTCATCCACCAAAAGCTCCCAACCAACTCACTTACAGTGGGCATGGTCTTCCCCAAAATGGTGTACTTGTGCAGAACCACCTCAGCTTTGCCTTTGGCAGTCATGACGAGATGGATCCACCAGAAACACCTTTACCTGAACCCTCAGTTACTAACGTACGGCTGGTTCTGGTCAATTTAAAATAACTGAAGCTGTGGCAGTCACCTTATTTTTCTTTATCCCCACTCCCAGATCCAGCCTTCGTGTTACTGCAGCCTGCCTGCTCTACCCCACTGGCTTATCTGAGCTGGGATGCCTCTGTTTCAACCTTCAGTTTCAGTATCGATTTTAGTTTTAATTTCCCTAGAAACCCTGGGCCTGAAGCTTCTGGTTGGCGTGTGGAGGTGGGCCACGTAAAATGATGCGTGGTGACATCGGACGTGTGTCCCGACATCATTCAGATCTTCCTTTCGGCAGCAGGTGTGCACTGGAGTTGGCTGCGTGCCCGCCGAACTGGTCAAAGGCCTATTAAGGCCATTAATAATCTAATTAAGCTGGTTTCTGGGCTGCTGGTCCAACCTTAAGGTTGTCGGGCAGGTGAAGAGCCTTTGCGTTTATCATCAAACCTCAACCACGGGTGGGATTAGGCTTCATGAACTGTTTATAAATTGAACAAAAATTTTTATTAAAATTCATTGACATGTCCCAGCTCAAGTGACACTGTCACATGAGGGGGCGTGTTTGAATATTTTTTTTTTCTTTATTTCAATTATTCATTATCAAACTAATCTCCCTGAGGCAGCTCCGTGCCACATGAGTGAAAGAGCGCAGGCCCCAACTCTTCCTACCCCCCCCACCCCCGCTTGCACAGCGAGTGCTGAGCCAATTAAGGCCCACCCACGTAAAATGGCGGCGCGCAGCAGATCGTGGGCGGCGATCGTCTGCGCTCCTGCCCTTGCCTGCCCGATGGGGAGAAAATTCTCCCCCTTAAGTTTCAGTTTCCTTTTGGTTAAGGTCTGACCCAAGAAATACAAGGTTTGAAACTAGGGTCAGTGCACCCTACAGAACATTTGGCAAGTTATCTGCTCAGACAACAGCTCGCACCGTTCCCTCACTGGTCCAGCAAACCATGGATTCCATCAGAAAAGAGCCTGGAAACAGTGACTCCTGAGACTCTGCTTCTGTGCCCAGCTGGTCTGGGCTGTATCTGCCCTCCCCCTTTGAGAGGGACTGTGCACAACTGCCCCCTCCTCTGGCACTCCCTCCTGCACACTAAATTCCCTGCTCCTCACCCGGTGCCACCCTATTTACCACAGAACCATAGAAAAGTTACGCTGCAGGAAGGACCCATTCAGCCCATTCTGCCTGTGCCGGCCAAAAGGAGGAAAAAAGAAACCAGCCGCTCATTTTAGTCCCACTTTCCAACACCTGGTCTGTGGCCTTGCACATTTCAGCACTTCAGGTGCACAGATCCAGGTGCTTTTTAAATGAGGTGAGCAATTCAGCCGCAACCACCAACTCAGGCAGTGAATTCCAGACAACCACCACCCTCTGGGTGAAGAGGTTTATCCTCATGTCCCCTCCAATCCTTCTACCAATCACCTTAAATCTGTGCCCCCTGGTAATTGACCCTCAGCTAGGGGGAAACAGGTTTTTCCTGTCCACTCTATCTAGGCCCCTCATAGTTTTGTACACCTCAATTAGGTCACTCTTTAGGCTCCTCTGATCTAAGGAAAACAGCCCTAGTCGCTCAGGGTTACTTGCAGCTTCCGCCTATGAGTGAACCCTTGTTCAAAGGCACCCAGTGCCTGATTGAGGGACCCGACACCCACCACCTCTCCAATGCTGCTGCCAAGCAACAAAGAACTATCAGCCTCTGATTGGTTTGCACACTTTGGTGGGCGGGACTTCCACCACTGGGGTCCTTGAGCCCACTGCCCAGCTAAGTGCCTGACGGGGTGGGCTTTCCTGAGAAGAGGTGATATGGGGCTCCCACTGGCTCACCAGGTGGCAGGTGAGACCCTTGTCACCTCCTTTAATTACCACCCACTGCGGTTGGTCATGGTGGGATTTCACCTTGTTGCCACATTCAGTGATGGGTAACCTTTCGCTGATGTTGCCAGTTCTCCTCTGCCACTTGCAGAGCAGGTGAAGCACTCAGTCTAAGAGCTGCTATTATGAAGATGCTCCTGTAACAGCTCTCCTGTTATCTGCCCCTTTCAGTGCAACGTCGCTGCTTCTGATGTCACAGCATTGCAATGAATTGTTAGAATGAGTCATTCTATGAGTCATCTACATAAAGTGTCGCAGTGTTTGCGAACTGTAAAAGACTAACCCATTGCACAAACAAACCTCCTCCTCCTCCTGTCAATCAGTTTACAGTGTGTGATAAGTTATTAAATTTACAGTCCCTGTTCCAGGAATTACACAAAGAAAAGCTTAGGTGTTCTGGGTAACACCAGCCGTGCGCTCTATCATACAGTAACACATTGGCCTAGATTTCACAGTCAGTGGCAAGGTGACAGAACTTGCTGCTAATCTCAAAAAGCTGCCCATGAGGATCTATCGATGGTGGACTGACTTCTCCCTTCACGATGTTAGTGTAAATCATGGCAAGGGGAATTCTAATTGTTCAGCAACACTGATGTCATCAAACAGGGCAAACAGCCAAGTTTCCACATAGGCACAGGAATTGTAACACCTGCCCCTTTACCTCCTCTCTCCTCACCATCTAAGGCCCCAAACATTCCTTCCAGGTGAAGCAGCAATTTACTTGTGTTTCTTTCAATCTCGTCTACTGTATTTGCTGCTCACAATGCAGTCTCCTCTACATTGGGGAGACCAAATGCAGATTGGGTGATGTTTACCTCTGTGTAGTCTGCAGTGGCCTGTCATCTTAATTCTCCATCTTGCTCTCATGCTGACATCTCTCTCCTCAGTCTGCTGCACTTTTCCAGTGAAGCCCAGTGCAAACTGGAGGAACAGCACTGCATCTTCCAATTCTGCACTTTACAGTCTTCCAGACTCAACGTTGAGTTCAATAATTTCAAACCGTGCTCTCTTAACACCATTTTGTTTCCTTTGCATGTTTCGGTGTTTTTTTTTTAAGTTATTTTTGCTCTCTGACAGCAGCACACCCCCTCTCGGGACATTTTTTGTTTGTTTTTTCTTGCCACATCACCATTCCCTTCAGCCCTGGAGGACAGCTCTTCTGTCATTCAATCTCTCCTATCTTCCACCCTCTCACAGATCTCTCTTGTCCCACTCACCCCTTGTTCAGAAGCTATTACATTTCTAATTTTTCCCAGCTGTTCTGATGAAAGGTAATTGAGCTGAAACATTAACTCCTGTTTCTCTCTCCACAGATGATGCCAGATCTGCTGAGTATTTCCAGCACTTTCTGGCTTTATTTCAGGAAGTAAAATGCATGATTATCCTTCATATGAACATATGAATCAGGAGCAGGAGTATGCTACTCGTCCCCTCGAACCTGCTTTGCCATTCAATAAGATCATGACTGATTTGATTGCAACCTCAACCCCACATTCCCCTGATTACACCCGATAACATTTCACCCCCATGTTAATCAAGAATCTACCTAGCTCTGCCTTAAAAATATTTAAAGACTCTGCTTCCACTGTCTTTTGAGGAAGAGAGTTCCAAAGACTCTCAATCCTCTGAGAGAAAAAAAATTCTCCTCATCTCTAAAATGAGCAACTCCTTATTTTTAAACAGTGACCCCTAGTTCTAGATTCTCTCACAAGAAGAAACATCCTCTCCACATCCACCCTGTCAAGACCCCTCAAGTCGCCTCTCACTTTTCTAAATTCCAGTGGATACAATCCTAACCTGTCCAGCTTTTCCTCATAAGACAACCTGCCCATTCCTGGTATTAGTCCAGTAAACCTTCTCTCAACTGCTTCTAATGCATTTACATCTTCCTTTAAATAAGGAGACCAGTACTATACACAATACTCCAGATGTGGTCTCACCAGTGTAACTTCAGTATAACTGAAGCATAACCTTCCTACTTTTGTAATCAATTCCCCTCTCAATAAATAATAACATTCTGTTAAATTTCCTAATTACCTGTCGTGTCTGCATAGTAACCTTTTGTGATTCATGCACTAGGACACCCAGATCCCTCTGCACCTCAGAGCTCTGCAATCTCTCACCATTTAGATAATATGCTCTTTTTATTCTTCCTGCCAAAATGAGTGATTTCACATTTGCCCACATTATACTCCATTTGCCAGATCTTTGCCCACTCACTTAACCCATCTATATCACTTTGTAGCCTCCTTGTGTTCTCTTCACAACTTACTTTCTTGCCTATCTTTTTGTCATCAGAAAATTGAGCCACCATTCCTTTGGTCCCTTTATCCAAGTCATTTATATAAATTGTGAAAAGCTGAGGCCCCTGATCCCTGTGGCACACAGCTCATCGCATCCTGCTAACCAGAAAAAGACCCATGTTTGCCTACTCTCTGCTTCCTGTTAGCCAGCCAACCTTCTATCCATGCCAACATGTTACTCCCTACACCATGAGCATTTATTTTGCAATAACCTTTGATGTGGCACCTTAACAAATGCTTTCTGGAAATCTAAGTACAGCACATCCACCAGTTCCCCTTTATCCACAGCACATGCGACTCTTTCAAAGAACTCTAACAAACTGGTTAAACATGATTTCCCTTGTACAAAGCCACGTTGACTCTGCCTGATTGCCTTGGATTTTTCTAAGCGCCCTGCTTTGACATCTTTAATAATAGCTTCTAACATTTTCCCTGTGACTGATGTTAGTCTAACTGACCTGTAGTTTCCTGCTTTCTGTCTCCCTCCCTTTTTGAATAAAGGGCTATATTTGCTATTTTCCAATCTAATAGAACTTTCCCCAAATCTAGGGAATTTTGGAAAATTAAAATTAAGGCATCAAATATCTCACTAGCCACTTCTTTCAAGACCTTAGGGTGAAGTCCATCCAGACCTTGGGATTTGTCGGCCCACAGCCCCAACAATTTACTCAATGCCACTTCCTTGGTGATTTTAATTTTCCCGAGTTCCTCCCTCCCTTCCAGAATCACAGGATCAAAGAATCACAGAATCACACAGTGCAGAAGAGGCCCTTTGGCCCATCGAGTCTGCACCGACATGTGAGAAACACCTGACCTATCTACCTAATCCCGTTTACCAGCGCTTGAATGTTATGACGTGCCAAGTGCTCATCCAGGTACTTTTTAAAGGATGTGAGGCAACCCGCCTCCACCACCCTCCCAGGCAGCGCATTCCAGACCATCACCACCCTCTGGGTAAAAAAGCTTTTCCTCACATCCCCCCTAAACCTCCTGCCCCTCACCTTGAACTTATGTCCCAATTCTTGATTTACAGTTATTGCGGGATGTTACTTATGTCCTCTATAGTGAAGATTGAAGCAAAATACCTGTTAATTCATCTGTCATCTCCCTAACTTCCCATTACCAATTCCCCAGACGAATTCTCTATAGGACCAACACTCACTTTGTTACCACTTTTCTCATTTAATATCTACAGAAACTCTTATTATTCGTCTTTACACTACTAACTAGTTTTCTCTCATACTCTAATTTTTCCCTTCTTATTAATCTTTTTGTCATTTTTTGCTTTTCTTTATTTTCTTTCCAATCTTCTGACCTGCCACCCGTCTTTGCCTAATTATTTGCTTTTTCTTTAAGTTTGATACTGTCCTTAACTTTTTCAGTTAACCAGAGATGGTGTGCCCTCCCCTTGGAATGTTTCTTTCTCATTGGAATGTACCGATTCTGTGTATTCTGAAATATCCCTTTAAATGTCTGTCGCTGAACTTCCATTGACATATCCCTTAACCTCATTTGCCGGTTCACTTTATCTAGCTCTGCTTTCATAACCTCATAATTGCCCTTATTTAAGTTTAAAATACTAGTCTTGGATGCGCTCGTTTCTCCTTGAAAATGAATTTAAAATTCCATCATATTATGATCACTGCTACCTAGGAGTACCTTCATTAGAAGATCATCAATTAATCCTATCTCTTTGCACAATATCAGGTCTAGCATAGCCTGCTCTCTTGTTAGTTCCAGAACAATTACATTTTCGCTGAAACCTCAATTTAGGGCGGGTGAAATATCCAGGGTGAAATTTAATAAAACAAGATATCTAGGGACTGGTGTTTTTTGAGTTCTGCTGTCAAGTGCTTGAATGCATAGATGCATTTTAGTGCACCTTTTTTTTTTGTCATTTAATCTCTACAGATCTGCAGCTCCCGGAGGCAGCTCCGCAGCAGCTGTCTGCCTTCCAGGAGCTCGCTAGAAGTGCCCACCCGCACCCTCACTTTTGTCAGCGCCCGTCCTATTCCCGCCCCCTTCGGCAGCGCTGAGACTTTCTCAGCGCGTGTTTCTCAACGCTGGCTGGCTGGCTGTTAATTGGCCAACCAGCATGAAATTGTGTTCGGGACCCAATCACGGGTGGAAGTGCGTTTCACATCTGCTTCTGGGCCTGCCGATCGTGTGTGCCCAACAAACGTAAGATTCAGGCCATATAAAACTATTTTTCCTGGTTCAGGGATATTGTTCAGCAGTAGCCAAGGCTTAACACACCATTAAAATTCCAATGACACCTCATTAGCAAGGAGTAACTTTTTGGGAGGTTTTAATGGTAATTATTGTGTAAAAGGGGGAATTCTCATCAGTTCAGTGGTTTCTGAAGGGTTGCCATCTCTGAAGACTTCAACCAGCCTGTGCAGGAGCAGCGAATCACAGACAGCAACTCCTGGAACTCCACATTTAACCAGGCATGTCACTTTCTCAGGCTAACAATAGTGAACCTGACAGTTTTGCTGCCATTACAACTGCAAAATCCAGGCCATTTTTGAAATCCATACTTAATGTGCAGTTTGTCATTCTGCAGCTCGGTGCTTGGAGATTCGGAAATCATTCAGTACGGCTAATAAACATATGTAGAAGTCCCAATACACAGTTGGGAACATAGGAGTGCGAGAATACACGGGAGCATTGCAGAGTTGGAAAGTGGAATACACAGATTCCTACCAATCTTTGCTTTTATAGAGAGCTGAGTTATATCACTAGTTGCTATTAATTCTGAAGAAAATAACATTTCAATTTACCTGGTTCAAATGAGCAATTTTATTTTCAAAATAGTTTATGTTTCTCTGATTGGTTTCAATACAGGAGGAAAATAAATTTTCCCTGACCCACTGAGAGAGCTGGTTCATGGCAGCTGCCCAGTCTATTTAGCAACGTGCCATGAAAGTATCATAAATAATGCACAATAGTGGGCAGTACCTGAAGGCTACATCATTTCTTAGAAAGCTGGGGCCATTCTAAGTGAAGTGATTAAACTTTCTGCAAAATGTGATGGATTTCACTCGTATCTTGGGACTAATGATTAACTTTCGTTTCTTAAACTGAAACCAGTTCGACCAGCTGTTGGCAACAGAAACAATTGTTTTATTGTCACAGTAGAAGTAACTCAAAATATAGATCTAACCATTGGTATCAATTAGCAGCTTGGGAGACAGCCAGACCCTGCTAACAATAAGCTGATTCTTTATTGTCAGAGCCACAGGGTCCACTGCTCTGGCCTTTATTTCAGTGCAGAATGTGGCTACAGATTCAGCTCTGTTTATCGAAAAGAAATATCCTGCAATTAGTTTCACACAGCAAACAGGAGCGTAGGAGTGGACATGAGGGCAGATTTTATAACAGATGAGGCAAGTTTCACATTTTTGCTGTGTTCGTTAATTGGGCGTGGAAGTGGTATTTTGAATGAATTGACAAGGCAATGTAAAAATGCATTATCTCTCTGTGACTGAGTGGAGTTGGTGTTTGGAAAGTTTACCAAGGAAGGGCCAGGTTTCCTTGTTCCTGTAACTGTACCGCATGTCGTGGATGCAGCAGGTACTGGAAAATCAAACCAGACCCTGTAAAAGGGTGTGATCCACACCCCACTTCAACTTCCTCCTTTTGCTGTAACCCAAAATACCCAAGTCCAGGAACAAGAAAACCTGCCCAAGATCTTTCCAAGGTGAAATTATGTTTGATGAATTTAGCATCAGTAACAACTTGAGGGGTCTTGTGCATCTTCCGTGTCCTCATATTGTTCCTTTTAATGTCCCTTTTAGACATCTCTGAGGTTAAAAGTAGCAATTCATATTGGATGGTCACTCAGAATGGGTGCTTTAGTTTCATCCACCTGTTGTACACCCATTATACGCTCGTTGTACGATCTTCACTCCCAATGAAATGAATCAAAATAAAAAATTAGAAGGGTTATTGCCAATTTTCTCTTCACTTTACAATTTTACATGGCCAATATTACCCGCCTTGGTCTTTTAATCCTTAAAAGAGACATCTGAGAACTGATCGGAGCTGGATTCTCATCAACTCAAGATGCCTGGGAAACATATTCTAAATAGTTCAGCCCTGTCAATGCTGCAAAGTCCTCCTGACTAACATCTGGGGGCTAGTGCCAAAACTGGGAGAGCTGTCTCACAGACGAGTTAAGCAACAGCCTGACATAGTCATCCTCATGGAATCATACCTTACAGATAATGTCCCAGACATCATCACCATCCCTGGGTATGTCCTGTCCCAACGGCAGAACAGACTCAGCAGAGGTGGTGGCACAGTGGTACACAGTCAGGACGGAATTGCCCTGGGAGCCCTCAACATCGGCTCTGGACCCCATGAAGTCTAATGTCACCAGATCAAACATGGGCAAGGAAACCTGCTGCTGATTACATCCCTCAGCTGATGATTCAGTGCTCCTCCATTTTGAACACCACTTGGAGGAAACACTGAGGATGTAAGGGCACAGAATTTACTCTGGGTCCATCACCAAGAGTGGCTCGGTAGCTACTGACTGAGCTGGCCGAGTCCTAAATGACATAGCTGCTAGACTGGGTCTGTGGCAGGTGGTGAGAGAACCAACAAGAGGGAGAAACATACTTGACCTCACCCTCACCAACCTGCCTGCCGCAGATGCATCTGTCCATGACAGTATTGGTAGGAGTGACTACCGCACAGTCATTGTGGAGATGAAGTCCTGCCTTCACATTGAGGATACCCTCCAACGTATGGTGTGGCACTACCACCGTGCTAAATGGGATAGATTTCGAACAGATATAGCATCTCATGTCTGGGCATCCACCAGGTGCTGTGGGCCATCAGCAGCAGCAGAATTGCACTTGAACACAATCTGTAAACTCGTGGCCCAGTATATCCCACACTTGACCATTACCACCAAGCCAGGGGATCAACCAGCACCAGCAGTACCAGGCATAACTAAAAATTAGGTGTCACCCTGGTGAAGCTACAACACAGGTCTAGTTGCATCCCAAACAGTGAATCAGCATGCAATAGACAAAGATAAGCGATCTCACAACCAATGGATCAGATCTAAGATCTGCAGTCCTGCAGTATCCAGTCGTGAATGGTGACTTCACAAGTATCCCATCCTAAATGATGGAGGAGCCCAGCACATCAGTGCAAAAGATAAGGCTGAAGCATTTTCTACAATCTTCAGCCAGAGGTGGCAAGTGGATGATTTATCTCAGCCTCCTCCGGAGGTCCCCAGCATCACAGATGCCAGTCTTCAGCCAATTCGATTCACTCCACATGATATCAAGAAACATTTAAGGCACTGGATACTGCAAAGGCTATGGGCCCTGACAACATTTCAGCAGTAGTACTGGGGACTCCAGAACTAGCTGTGTCCAAAGCCAAGCTGTTCCAGTACAGCTACAGCACTGGCAACTACCCGGCTCTGTAGAAAATTGCCCAGGTATGTCCTGTGCACAAAAAGCAGGACAAATCCAACCCGGCCAATTACTGCCCCATCAGTCTACTCTCTATCATCAGTAAAGTAATGGAAGGGGTCATCAACAGTGCTATCAAGCGGCACTTGCTTAGCAATAACCTGCTCACTGATGTCCAGTTTGGGTTCCGCCCGGGCCACTCAGGTCCCGATACTGAAGCAGTCCATGTCCAAATGCAACAGGAGCTGGACAATATCCAGGCTTGGGCTGACAGGTGGCAAGTAAGCTTCATGCCACACAAGTGTCAGGGAATGACTATCTCCAACAAGAGTGAATCTAACCATCGCCCCTTGACATTCAATGTCATTACTATCGCTGAATCTCCTACTATCAACATCCTGGGGGTTACCATTGACAAGAAACTGAACTGGACTAGCCATATAAATACTGTGGAGCAGGTCAGAGGCTCGGAATCCTGTGGTGAGTAACTCACCTCCTGACTCCCCAAAGCCTGTCCACCATTGACAAGGCACAAGTCAGGAGTGTGATGGAATTCTCCCCACTTGCCTGGATGAGTACAGCTCCCACAACACTCAACAAATTCAACCCCATCCAGGACCAAGCAGCCCCACTTGATTGGCACCCCATCCATACACATTCACTCCCTCCACCACCGACACACAGTAGCAGCAGTGTGTACCATCTACAAGATGCACTGCAGAAACTCACAAAGGCTCCTCCAACAGCACCTTCCAAACCCACAACCACTACTGCTTAAAAGGACAAGGGCAGCAGATAGATGGGAACACCACCACCTGGAAGTTCCCCTCCAAGCCATTCACCATCCTGACTTGGAAATATATTGGCCATTCCTTCAATGTCACTGGGTCAAAATCCTGTAACTCCCTTCCTAACAGCACTGTGGGGGTACCTACACTACATGGACTGCAGTGGTTCAAGGAGGCAACTCAAGGGCAACTAGGGATGGGCAATAAAATGCTGGCTTAGCCACAACACCCATGTCCCATGAAAGAATAAAAAAAGATATAAAATAAATCCTCAGCAGTTAAGCTTGGAAGATGCCTTGGGCCTGAATTGCACTTGGATGCCAGATGGTGGTCAATAAGGACCAGGAGCTGCTCTTGTGATTGGGATGGCTTTTGGCACCTAGCGGGGCCTCTCCATGGGCCATGGAATACTCAAAAAGGAGAGCCCTTCTCCTGGAGCGCACTGGAAGGCTCTCAGGTTTCACTTGGTGGTCTCCTTAGGCTGTGCTGGGCCCCCTAAATGGGCAAATGCTCCAAAGGTGGGAGGTGGCATAGTGGCAGGAAGACATCAAGGACTCCCTTTCTGCATTGGATGTGGTTCAAAGGAAGTTTACTCAATTCATACCTGGAATGAGGGGGTTGTCTTATGAGGAAAGGTTAGACAGACTGGGCTTGTTTCCACTGGAGTTTAGAAGAGTGAGGGGTGGCTTGATTGAAGTATATAAGATCCTGAACGGCCTTGACAAGGTGGACGTGGAAAGGATGTTTCCTTTTGTGGGTGAGTCCAGAACTAGGGGACATTGTTTTAAAATTAGGGGTCGCCCTTTTAGGACAGAGATGAGGAGAAACTTTATTTCTCAGAGAGTTGCGTGACTTTAGAACTCTCTGCCTCACAAGGTAGTAGAGGCGGGGTCACTGAATATTTTTAAGGGAGAGGTAAATAGATTCTCGTTAGGTAAGGGGATCAAAGGTTAACGGGGTAGATGGGAATGTGGAATTCGAAACACAAACAGATCAGCTATAATCTTATTGAGTGACAGAGCAGGTTTGAGGGCCGAATGGCCTACTCCTGCTTCTATTTTGTATGTTTGCATGTTCGTATGACCCCTTCCCATGCCAATTTTGCCAGGCTTCCCACCCCCCAGCCCATTCAGAAATGGCTGGTAAAATTCCGGCCTTGGTTCTTGCAGTCTAATAGAAACGGGAGGTGGCTCTTCAGCCTCTTGAGCCATTCAGCTAAATAATGACTGATCTGCACTTCAATCCCATTTACCCACCTTGGCGCCAGGTTCCTTGATATCCCTATCTAATCAGTCTCAGTCTTGAAATCTCCGGTTTTCCCAGCCTTTTGAGGGAGAGAATTTCAGATTTCCACTACGTTCTGTGCGAGAAGTGCTAAACGTTCTCTCTCTAAATGATTGTGCCACCAGGGCTGGATTTTAAACCCCCCCACCAAAAAAAAAGGTTCAAGCCTTTCAAATCTCAAACTTGATCCCAAGCCACCTCCAACCCGCCCACTTCCGTGTTTAATGGAGAAGGGAGAAGGGGCTGGTAGCCAATCCAGCCCTAGGAGGTGGGTTGGTAATTTAAATATTTTAATGAGGTTGGAAGGCTCTGATTTAACCTGTTTTTTATGTTTAAATGTGGCCTGTCAGGCTTTAGGTGTCTCGGGAAAGAGAGATGTCCATGGGAGCCAAACTTCAGAGTGAAGGCAACTACCTTTACAAGACAAACTGTGAAGGGGGCAGGGTGGGTACAAAAAAGCTTCTCTGAATCCCCCAGCAAGCTGCTGTCATTAGACCCAACTCCCATATAAAGACCCAGCTGCCAGGAATTGGACCCCCTCGGGATTGGATCTGCCCCCTCACTGGTATTAAGGATTAGACCCCTCTCCCTGGTTAGGGATCAGACCTACCTGCTCCCATAGTCTCCTCTGTAACCTTCTACGCCAGACTGGAGGCCCAGAATTCAATTACTTTGCATTCGGGGCAGGGAATCTGTCAGGAACAAAAGACAAATATTGAGGAGTTAAAACTCCACAGCATCTGAAGAAACCGAGACTTCAGGTTTCCCAGGCACAAGGTCTCCCATCCAAAATTTCTTGCCTGTTTTCTTAATCCACCCATGCTAATATAGAGGCCCTTGTTCTTGACTCCTCCATTAGAAAATGTAATTTCTCTCTATCTGCCCTATCAAATTCTTTTGACATTTTAAACATCTCAACTCGATGACTCCTCAAGCTTCTAATCTCAAGGAAATACAAGTAAGTTTAAGTAACCTGTCGGCATGATTTAACCCACGAGGTCCCAGTATCATTCTGGTGAATGTTGAACAGGACTCATTTCTCACCGAATCAGGTGATTCTGATTCCTGGGCCACGATTTTATGCCCCCCACTCCTGTGGGATATTACAGTCCTGCCGAACTTGCTGCATCCGCTGGGGTGGATGGGGGAGACTCCCCGTGGTGGGGGGGACATCAAATCCTGGCCCTAATGTTTGATAATAATCAGATCCTCATCCTTATCTTGTGTTTAACCCATAAAGCTTAAATATCTTCTAAAACACTGAGCACCAGCCCGCCCATGTTTGGACCGATTAATTACAAAACCTCATTGCAGTCTTAAATGGTCACCCTGGAATCTACTGACCTTGCATTTGTCTTCAGGGAACTACCAGTTTCAACCATCAGGTGTACAATGAGGGACCTTTCCTTTTGTAACAGACGATAATTCACCCCTGTCACTGAGTTTGTAACATTTTAGGGGCTCCAACAATAAATGGTTGGATTATGACTTGAAATATAAAAAGTATATTGCAAATACACATGAAAAGGATGCAAAATTATCTCCGAACTTCCTAATCCTCGCTAATGTGACATCATGATATCTCTATCCAGTTACAGCATATTACAACAGTCCTTATCAAAACCTATAAAGACCATTAACCACATTAAAATAAACCCCTTGTGCTTACAGGATAATTTATTGATAAAACCTGAGCCATGTTTATTTGAAAAAATCAATGTCATTGTTTACTGGTCAATTAAACAATAAATATGCGTTATATTTAGTATCTTTGCTGCCAGGTCTGCATTAATTGGATCATACATTATTAGAAAAGTTTGGATGAAGTGATTCATGTAAAATAGGAAGATTGTCTTAAACACGGCAGAATCGCCTTCCAACCCTGAGGAGTAAAAAGTTCACTTCACTCAGTTCTTACTCAGCTTCTCCAGCTTTGGCCCACTGAGGTGAAGCTACTAAGCTTGACACTTTGTTTCTTGAGCTACATAGCCTATGGTCTGCTATTGGGCTGTTTAACCCCTTAACGTTCTGTGCATCTCCCTGACTAGCCAATCTATAATACACTACTGTCACAAAAGAATGCTACAAAGGGATGCATGATAAACGAGTATAATCCTTAGCTTTGTGTTTGTGCACGGTGTGTCAGAGATACTGTTAAACCCAAGATTACCCCTCGAGGGAATAGCTTTCTTGACCCAAAGTCTTTTCAACTTAGCGGGTGATGCTGTGCCATTTCAAATTTGTTGAATATTTGCAATTGACCTTTTACAATGTTATCACCAGAAATATCAAATAAATCGTTATTCATATCCACTATAGATATGAGATTAAGGGAACTAATTAACATGAGGCTGGCGCCTGGGCTCTGCCTCATCCGTCTGCAGCATCATGTGGGTTAATGTCAGGGAAGATAGTGGGGGAGGGGTTGGGGGAGCTCACCATAGGTAAGTAAATTGCTCATTCTTCACCGTTCACCTGCCTACTTGCTGCCTGGTTACCACCTGGTTACTGCCTGGTCACTGCTCGGTGGGTTGGGGTTTAAACTGACCCTGAATGTGTCTCCAATGGTTTTGATAGTGAAAGCTAATAGCTTTCAGAATTATTCAGCAACCCTCTGTCTCCCACCCCTTAACCAGCTGCAAAAATAAACTTCTGTAAAAAACTGAGGCATTAATTTGGCCCATTTGATAATTTTGTTATGCCCTGCTATTGAACCAGGGATATTTACCAGTTTAAAATAAATGCTGGTTAAATATTGGCAGAGGTCTTGTGGCACAGTTGGCAGTGTTCCTGCCTCTGAGCCAGAAGCTTCAGGTACAAGGAGTTGACAGCTAAGGAAGGTGTCTTCATAACCAGCGCCAGAGAGAGAAAGCATGGGCCTCTTTCTGGGCCCCTTACTCCTCACTCACCCCCACCCACTTAACCCTCCCCTTCAATCATGCATGATACTTCTCCCCCTTTCAAGATGCACCAATCAATTCATCAATTACAGAAAGGTTCTAGTAAAATGATAACACCCATTGTTGACATTGGGTGACAAATATCGTCCTATATAATTGCAGTATAGATCATTAATATTAAATGAAGCAACAATATAATGCAGTGTTAGTTTGTGTGTGCCCGATAGGTGATCCCGCTGTGACTATTGAACAAACCAGAGAGTACAAATTTTACTTTACCAGCATTCTGCAATATTGTTAATTTGACATGAAAATATCCCAATAGTTCTTTATACTACTGTATAGACAATAACACTGTTTTTGGTGGCTAACCCAACTCTCATTAACATGCTTTGCTCATTGTACCATATGGTCACAGTGACAGTAAATTCATATTTGCGGGGAGAGATTCAATATTTTCAACCCGGATAAACTGCACAAGACCTTTTCCATTCTGAAGTAGAAGAAGACTTTCTCCTGCCTGGATACATGATGTTATTCATTATAATTATTCCATAGAAGTGATGTAATTGGATTCTATTTTATCAGTAATCCCACAGTATAGAAAGATAAAATGACTCCTGAGCAACAAAGCAGAATGATTGAACAACATAGGTTTTCACTGTCAGCGAGAAGCATTGGAGTCCTCAGGTGTCTCTGTGTGACACAACTTTGAAGAGGCCAGATGACAAAGACGGAATGGTATTATAGCTATGTTTTCTTGATCAGAAGGGCTGATGACTCTGCTGATTGCTGTTTCTCACTACAATATATTTTCAACACCTACTATGTAATATAACTTTATCACAATATTTCATTCTTCGAAAAGCTCATAAAAAGCACCAAGATAGAATGGGGTAATAGGTAAGTAGACAAAAGGACAAGGTTCAAGATAATGGAAAAGACTCTTGAGAATCATGTGCAGTGTAAAACAGGTTATTGCTTCACAATGAACCCATTACACACTCCTGTCCGGGCAATTTCACCCCACAAATCCTGCTCATGGTAAACTTTCATTAGCCACAAAATAAACAGAACTCCAGCCATGATTCCACCCTCTGCTCCTAAGATGATTATGGTTGACAAAGGCCATCTAGCCCAGCTCATCTCATCCATTCCAGAATGACATACAAACATACATGTTAGGAGCAGAAGTGAGCCACTTGTTCCCTCAAGCCTGCTCTGCTATTTGATGACATTGCCTACATTATGCCAGTGACGGCAACTCATAAGAATTTAATTGGCTGTAAAGTGATTTGAAACATCATAAAAGGTGCTGTGTAAATGTAGGTTTTGTCTTTCTTTCATCATACCTGCAGCCAGCAGGCAGAGTGACGGTGGCAATGGTGAAATTGGAGGCCCAATTCTGATTATATAAGGATAATTAATCATGGAGCAATCAAATTATGTTAGGGAAGTGGCTACAAAGGAATCATTACATTTACAAAACAATTCAAATCTATAGCTAATACAACCTTACCACTCTGGCTTCTATAGCGCAAATCCCCAAAATACATTAAGTAGCATCTGCTCCTTTTATGCTAATGAGATTATCCTCAGTATTTATAATTCAGACATCGACCAGCAGCTTAGGAAAAACGTAAATTGAGTTGTCAATGTGAATTTTTCAGAGAAGAATCGGACCACATTGCATCTTTTTCAACCAAACAGAAGCTTGGGGGACAGCCATTGCCTGGTTCATTCCCCTTGGCAATGCCTTAACCAATCAGAATCAACCTGCCTGGTTTGAATTTAAACAAAAGATTGGCAGTTAACGCTTCCTTGCTGCATTCTCCATGGCAATGCCTCTACCAATCAAAGTCCACTTACCAACCAATCAGCACTCTCTTCTCATGAGTATAAATTATTGCTCCCTTTACAATTGGCATTCTTGTGTATTGGTCCTGATGAGTACAAGATGAAAAGCTTTGACAGTATGTCTCTTTTTTCAATAATAATCCATTTAATTTCAAATGGACATAAAAGATTGCATTGCACTGTTCAAAGAAGGGTAAGGGAGTTCATCCTAGTACTCTGGCTAATATTTATCCCTAACACCTAAAACAGATCATTGGGTCATTTATTTCATTGTTATTTGTGTGAGCTTGCTGTGTGCAAATTGGATGCCATTACAACAGTGACTATGCTTCAAAAGCACTTCATTGTCTGTAAAGCACTTTGAGATGTTCCGAAGTAGTGGAAAGTGCTATGGGCAGAAATTTCCCCCAGTTGGGGGAGGGCGCGAACCCAATCAGCGCTCCCGATTGGGGCTGCGCCGCCATTTTACGTGGGTGGGCCAATTAAGGCACAGAGCTGCCTCAGGGAGATTAAGTTCGGAATGAAAGTTTTTATTAAAGATGGAGAAAAATTATTTAGACATGTGATAGCGTCACATGAGGTGGGACACGTTTATCAAATGTCTGAAAATTTTTAATTTAATGAATAAACCTTTCATGAAACCTCATCTCGCCCGTGGATGAGGTTTCGTGAAAAATGCAAAGGCCGCCTGGGCTCTTCGCCTGCCCCCTCCACACCACCACCCCCCCCCACCCACCCACCCCTGCCAAGCATAAGGTTGGACAGGCAGCATTCTTAATAACTTTAATTACTTTCTTAATGGCCTTAATAGGCCTTTGAAAATCGAAATGGTGTGTGATGATGTTGGGACACCCACCTGATGTCACTGTGCATCATTTTACGCATCGGCAAGTGGGCCCTGCCCCTGCTCGCCAACCTGAAAATTCTTCCCACTGTATAAATGCACGTTTTTTTATTTCTTAAAGTACTTTGTCAATTATCCAGGAAATCTGAGGCGAAGCAGGGTGAATAAGGTGAGGATCTCATGCATGAATAAAGCACGGGTCCATACGCCTCTGTCATGCCTGCGAGTTTGAGTAAACTTTATATCACGACGCGTGGCAATCGGGTGGATCATCACTTACAATGATTAATGTGAATCAGAGACCTTAACGAAACATCAGTCAACACATGAAACAGTTTCTGTGAATTACCACTATACATAATCACATGAGGATGAAAACACTGGGGAAGATCATGACCTTGTGCAATAGTATAAACCAGATGATAAAGAATTGACAGCCAGTTTTACATCTCTCCTTAGCTTTTATAAAATAGGGTGCTGACTCACTGTCACACCACAGTTCCCCATCATCTCCTGGTCCAGAAACTGAACTGCCTGATGCCTGTTTTAACTGTGCTCAAACATTCCTCATGTTGGCAATTCCTCCAAGGACTTTGCTTTCCTACCAAGAAAAATCCCCAACAAAAAGAGCCCAGTCCTTCAAATGAATCTGTAATCAGACAAGCAATTTGTTATAAACAAAACATCCTTCTAACATCCTGACTGCAGCTGCAGTCAAACAAATGTATTCCCTTATCTCTTTCTGAAAGTACACATAGATAGTGTTAGTGAGACAAATGTTCTACTTATTCAATGGGTAATGGAGTGCTGAGGGTCAGCCAGTGTCTCTGTTTGCTGAGAGTTGAAGGATTGTACCTAAGGGACTTTTGAGTGTGATTCTGCTACACCGGCTGCCTACCCCAGTCAACTGGGAAATGTAAACAATGTTCTGTTATTCAATGTCCTGCACAAGGGCATCGATTCAACAAGAATTCTCACAACACTAACAACACAGTCATGTTCCATTTTCGAAAGATGAGATGCTGATAAACTTCCAAGACACATAACCTTCCAGGCTTGCATTCAGTATTACAATTAATCAGTATCTAACCTGGCAGGAAATCCAGGCCCACCCTGTAGAGTGAGTCCCAAAACACAGAGGAAAGCATGAATCTATAAGCCCTTTATCTTTGTTCAACTCCCTCATCTATAGACAGTGTTTATCAAATAAAATCATATTAAAAGGCTTATTTGCTCTGATGTATTCAGCACAAAGATTGTTATATGATAGCTACATGCCTTTTCTGCCTTTCACTCACATCAAAGTGAGTTGCAGGTGAGCAGGCAGTGACCATGTGCTCCCTTGCTGACACTGAATTTCAGATAATCACTGCAAGTCACTCTGCCCTCTCCAGGCATGTTATTTTATTTTTGCTCTTCTGGCTATGAATAGATCGTGATGTTCTGACAAAGTCTTTTACAAAAGGCACTGACATCCTGGGTCAGCTTCACAAATTCAGAATCAACCAACCGATTATCCATATCCTGAGGGTTCTCTATGTGAAATCAAAAGATTGATAAGAAGAAAATGCATTAAAACCACAAACACTGTAATCCAAACACTAAAGGGTCAGAATGAAAATTCACATTATCCATTTGGTAAAGTACACAAAACCAAGATTAAAAAAAGATGATAATAGTCCAGTTTAAATTGTTCACCTTTGCAGATCTGGAGCAGGCTGTGTAACTCTCTGAACCTGCATTTTAACTTTGATAAGTTGAAAAAGAGTGCAGTGTGGAATGGGGTGAAGTGGGAAATAGTGAACATCAAGGTTGGGTTTTAAAAGCCGAAGGTGATTTTGTGAACTTGGAGTTTGAGGTAAGTAATGTGGGAAGGAGAGTAAACAAATCGAGTGGTACATCAGCAGTGCTTATAGTAAAGTGTTAAGTGTGATAAAGTGAATGTGGAGTCCTAGTCAGTGTTAATAAAGTCAGTAGTCCCTATCGACGATGGAGGATGGCTCCAGCCAGCTGGACATGCTGAGCCTTGAGTAAGAAATAGAAAGTGGGTTTTTGAGGATTTGTCAGAGCCTCCTGAGGGAGTGTGGTCAGTCCCCAGAGGGAGTGTGGTCAGTTCCCAGAGGGAGTGTGGTCAGTCAAGAGAGGGAGTGCGGTCAGTCCCCAGAGGGAATGTGGTCAGTTCCCAGAGGGAGTGTGGTCAGTCCACAGAGGGAGTGCGGTCAGTCCCCAGAGGGAGTGTGGTCAGTTCCCAGAGGGAGTGCGGTCAGTCCCCTGAGGGAGTGTGGTCAGTCCCCAGAGGGAGTGCGGTCAGTCCCCTGAGGGAGTGCGGTCAGTCCCCTGAGGGAGTGTGGTCAGTCCCCAGAGGAAGTGCGGTCAGTCCCCTGAGGGAGTGTGGTCAGTCCCCAGAGGGAGTGTGGTCAGTCCCCTGAGGGAGTGTGGTCAGTCCCCAGAGGGAGTGCGGTCAGTCCCCTGAGGGAGTGCGGTAGTCCCCTGGGGGAGTGTGGTCAGTCCCCAGAGGGAGTGCGGTCAGTCCCCTGAGGGAGTGTGGTCATTCCCCTTAGGGAGTGCGGTCAGTCCCCTGAGGGAGTGTGGTCAGTCCCCTGAGGGAGTGTGGTCAGTCCCCAGAGGGAGTGTGGTCAGTCCCCAGAGGGAGTGCGGTCAGTCCCCTGGGAGAGTGCGGTCAGTCCCCTGAGGAAGTGTGGTCAGTCCCCTGGGGGAGTGTGGTCAGTCCCCAGAGGAAGTGCGGTCAGCCCCCTGAGGGAGTGCGGTCAGTCCCCTGAGGGAGTGTGGTCAGTCCCCAGAGGGAGTGCGGTCAGTCCCCTGAGGGAGTGTGGTCAGTCCCCAGAGGGAGTGCGGTCAGTCCCCTGAGGGAGTGTGGTCAGTCCCCTGAGGGAGTGTGGTCAGTCCCCTTAGGGAGTGTGGTCAGTCCCCAGAGGGAGTGTGGTCAGTCCCCTGGGGGAGTGTGGTCAGTCCCCTGGGAGAGTGCGGTCAGTCCCCTGAGGGAGTGTGGTCAGTCCCCTTAGGGAGTGTGGTCAGTCCCCAGAGGGAGTGCGGTCAGTCCCCTGAGGGAGTGTGGTCAGTCCCCAGAGGGAGTGCGGTTAGTCCCCTGAGGGAGTTGTAGTCAGTCCCCTGGGGGAGTGCGGTTAGTCCCCTGAGGGAGTGTGGTCAGTCCCCTGGGGGAGTGCGGTCAGTGCCCTGAGGGAGTGTGGTCAGTCCCCTGGGGGAGTGTGGTCAGTCCCCTTACGGAGTGTGGTCAGTCCCCTGGGGGAGTGCGGTTAGTCCCCTGAGGGAGTGTGGTCAGTCCCCTGGGGGAGTGCGGACAGTCTCCTGGGGCTGTTCGGTCAGTCCCCTGAGGGAGTGTCGTCAGTCCCATGGGGGAGTTCGGTCAGTCACCAGGGGCAGTGTGGTGAGGCCCCTGAGGGAGTGCGATCAGTCTCCTGAGGGGGTGTGGTCAATCCTCTGAGGTAGTGCAGTCAGTCCCCTGAGGGGGTGTGGTCAATCCTCTGAGGTAGTGCAGTCAGTCCCCTGAGGGGGTGTGGTCAATCCTCTGAGGTAGTGAAGTCAGTCCCCTGAGGGAGTGTGGTCAGTCCCCTGAGGGAGTGTGGTCAGTCCCTAAGGGAGCATGTCAATCCTCTAGGGGAGTGCAATTGGTCCTATGGGGAGTGTGGTCAGTCCTCTGAGGTAGTGCGATCAGTCCCTTGAGGGAGTGTGGTCAGTCCCCTGAGGGAGTGCGGTCAGTCCCCTGGGTGAGTGCGGTCAGTCCCCTGGGTGAGTGCGGTCAGTCCCCTGAGGGAGTGTGGTCAGTCCCCTGGGTGAGTGCGGTCAGTCCCCTGGGGGAGTGTGGTCAGTCCCCAGGGAGAGTGCGGTCAGTGCCCTGGGTGAGTGCGGTCAGTGTCCTGGTGAAGTGCGGTCAGTCCCCTGGGGGAGTGTGGTCAGTCCCCTGGGCGAGTGCGGTCAGTGTCCTGGTGAAGTGCGGTCAGTCCCCTGGGGGAGTGTGGTCAGTCCCCTGGGCGAGTGCGGTCAGTGCCCTGGGGGAGTGCGGTCAGTCCCCTGGGCGAGTGCGGTCAGTCCCCTGAGGGAGTGCGGTCAGTCCCCTGAGGGAGTGCGGTCAGTCCCCTCAGGGAGTGTGGTCAGTCCCCTGGGGGAGTGTGGTCAGTCCCCTGGGGGAGTGTGGTCAGTCCCCTCAGGGAGTGCAGTCAGTCCCCTGAGGGAGTGCGGTCAGTCCCCTCAGGGAGTGTGGTCAGTCCCCTGGGCGAGTGCGGTCAGTGCCCTGGGCGAGTGCGGTCAGTCCCCTGGGTGAGTGCGGTCAGTGCCCTGGTGAAGTGCGGCCAGTCCCCTGGGGTAGTGCGGTCAGTCCCCTGAGGGAGTGCGGTCAGTCCCCTGGGGGAGTGCGGTCAGTCCCCTGGGCGAGTGCGGTCAGTGCCCTGGTGAAGTGCGGCTAGTCCCCTGGGGGAGTGCGGTCAGTCCCCTGAGGGAGTGCGGTCAGTCCCCTGGGGGAGTGCGGTCAGTCCCCTGGGCGAGTGCGGTCAGTGCCCTGGTGAAGTGCGGCCAGTCCCCTGGGGGAGTGCGGTCAGTCCCCAGAGGGAGTGCGGTCAGTCCCCTGGGTGAGTGTGGTCAGTCCCCTGGGTGCGTGTGGTCAGTCCCCTGGGTGAGTGCGGTCAGTCCCCTGGGTCAGTGCGGTCAGTGCCCTGGTGAAGTGCGGTCAGTCCCCAGAGGGAGTGCGGTCAGTCCCCTGAGGGAGTGCGGTCAGTGCCCTGGTGAAGTGCGGCCAGTCCCCTGGGGTAGTGCGGTCAGTCCCCTGGGGTAGTGCGGTCAGTCCCCTGAGGGAGTGCGGTCAGTCCCCTCAGGGAGTGTGGTCAGTCCCCTGGGCGAGTGCGGTCAGTGCCCTGGGCGAGTGCGGTCAGTCCCCTGGGTGAGTGCGGTCAGTGCCCTGGTGAAGTGCGGCCAGTCCCCTGGGGTAGTGCGGTCAGTCCCCTGAGGGAGTGCGGTCAGTCCCCTGGGGGAGTGCGGTCAGTCCCCTGGGCGAGTGCGGTCAGTGCCCTGGTGAAGTGCGGCCAGTCCCCTGGGGGAGTGTGGTCAGTCCCCAGAGGGAGTGCGATCAGTCCCTTGAGGGAGTGCGGTCAGTCCCCAGGGAGAGTGCGGCCAGTCCCCTGGGTGAGTGCGGTCAGTCCCCTGGGTGAGTGCGGTCAGTCCCCTGAGGGAGTGCGGTCAGTCCCCTGGGTGAGTGCGGTCAGTCCCCTGAGGGAGTGCGGTCAGTCCCCTGGGTGAGTGCGGTCAGTCCCCTGGGGGAGTGCGGTCAGTCCCCTGAGGGAGTGCGGTCAGTCCCCTGGGTGAGTGCGGTCAGTGCCCTGGTGAAGTGCGGCCAGTCCCCTGGGGTAGTGCGGTCAGTCCCCTCAGGGAGTGCGGTCAGTCCCCTGAGGGAGTGCGGTCAGTCCCCTGGGTGAGTGCGGTCAGTCCCCTGGGGTAGTGCGGTCAGTCCCCTGGGGGAGTGCGGTCAGTCCCCTGAGGGAGTGCGGTCAGTCCCCTCAGGGAGTGCGGTCAGTCCCCTGAGGGAGTGTGGTCAGTCCCCTGGGTGAGTGCGGTCAGTCCCCAGAGGGAGTGTGGTCAGTCCCCTGGGCGAGTGCGGTCAGTCCCCTGAGGGAGTGCGGTCAGTCCCCTGAGGGAGTGCGGTCAGTCCCCTGGGCGAGTGCGGTCAGTCCCCTGGGGTAGTGTGGTCAGTCCCCTGAGGGAGTGCGGTCAGTCCCCTGGGTGAGTGTGGTCAGTCCCCTGAGGGAGTGCGGTCAGTCCCCTGAGGGAGTGCGGTCAGTCCCCTGGGGTAGTGCGGTCAGTCCCCTGAGGGAGTGCGGTCAGTCCCCTGGGTGAGTGTGGTCAGTCCCCTGAGGGAGTGCGGTCAGTCCCCTGAGGGAGTGCGGTCAGTCCCCTGGGGTAGTGCGGTCAGTCCCCTGAGGGAGTGCGGTCAGTCCCCTGGGGTAGTGCGGTCAGTCCCCTGAGGGAGTGCGGTCAGTCCCCTGGGGTAGTGCGGTCAGTCCCCTGAGGGAGTGCGGTCAGTCCCCTGAGGGAGTGCGGTCAGTCCCCTGGGTGAGTGTGGTCAGTCCCCTGAGACCATTCAGTTCTTTGCGATGAAAATGGAGGAGTCCATTCATGGTATGAGCACTGCTACATTGCGGTATGTGGGTGCATGAGCTCCCCGTTGCCCAGATGTTCCCCTAGTTTTATTTCTGTTATCTGCTCTGGTTCATTCCCCATTCTTAGATCCACTGGCCACTCTTCCCTTGTTGGGCTTTTTACATATTGAGTTAGAAAGGAATCTGCACACAGTGTAGGAACTGCATTCCCTTATCACCTGTACCTGCCTATTCTGTCCAATTAATATCAAGGTCATTGAAATCGCTCATGATTAATGTTCTGATTTTTACTCAATTCTCTAAATTTGTATTTTTTTTATCTCTGGGGGAATTAATTAATTAATGTGACTGGCTTTTTATTATTTTTCATCTCTGTACATATGTGTCCTATTCCATTGATAGCTGTGTCCCTTTTCTCTTCTATCACTATGAATAAAAACAGCTCCTCCACTCCCTGTTTTCCCTCCCTAACCTTTCTAATTGTATCCTTCAATGTTAAATTGCCAGCCATGGGTAGAATTTTACAGCCTCGTTGTGGAGGGGGTGAGGCTGTTCGAAAGTCCATTGACATTGGCAGGACCGTAAAATCCTGCCAGTTTAAAGTTCCGTCCCATGTCTCAGCAATTCCCATTATGTCGGCTTCCATCCAATACACATTTGCCTCCAGCTCCACTGACTTATTCTGGATGCTGTGGGCATTGCAGTACAGACATTTTAATTAATTTTCAATGGGATTTCGTCTCAATTTACATTTAACCATCTTTTTAGACTCCTGTTCTATAACTCTACTTGTTCCCTTACCAACAATGTCCTCCCTTGCTTATTTCTTCCCTATGATCTTATTTCCTGTTCTGGTTACACGTCGGCTGCTTACATTTCCTTTAGACTCTTGCCCACTTTACCAGTTAAAAACGTTTGGTAACTTGCTACTTAGCCTTTCCCCAGGGCACAGCTCCCATCCTGGTCAATTGGAACCTACTCTATCAGTACAACTCCTTCCTATCCCAGAACTGGTATCCGTGTTCCATGTAAAGGAACCCTTCTTTCCCACACTAGTTCTTTAGCCACGTGTTAATTCTCCCGATTTGTCTGCTCTTATGGTAATTGGCACATGGCTTGTGAAATTATTAGAGATTATTACCCGTGAAATCTTGCTTTTTAATTTAGAGTCTAAATCCTGGTACTCTTTCAGCAGGAGCTCCTCCCTGTCCCTTTCTGTGTCATTTGTTCCAACATGGGCCATGACAACTGGATTTACTTCCTCCCTTTCTGGCTGCCATGAGATATCCCTTGGCCTGGCACCAGCTAGGTAACACAGCCTTTGCGATTCTCATGCTTGGCTGCAGGGAAAATCGGCAGGAGATCAACTCAAATCTATAAATATAATTCAGTCTGCCAGCCTGATATTATCACAAACTAATCAAGAAGTACAGGTAAGTGTGATTGGAGCAGACATCTCCCATTGTAAAGCTAGCAATTGCACACGTACAATGAATTGAATGGCTTTTTTTTGTGCTGTAATATCAACAATTACTGTAATTTGGAAAAGATACGTGGAAATATAAACATTAAAAACAACAAATGGATGATATCCGTAAGTGGATGTGATATACAGATATAATTGGCCAGGGAGAGCAGGGATTTTCCACCTCCATTTACATCTCACATAACTATAAAATTCACCTAATTTACAATGTTAATAATTTATTATTTTTGTGGACATTCCTGTAAACAACTTCACTAAAGGAGATCTATCTGTTGTGGGCAAATTGTCAAATATATGTGGTTTAATTTGTCTTACTGGCTCCAAATTTGCTGGAAACTTGTACCATAATAATAACACAGCTGTGGCTAAGGCCATGAAGCTAGACTTGAAGCTCAGCAAAATATAGTGTTTGTGAATTACGGTACCATATTCATGCTCCATTATAATATCCTAGGACTTCTGCATCACTATTCTAATGTCCCATTTCTGAAATGCTGACCAGTTGATTATTATAATTCTGCCCGCCAATCAGATTAATGACAATTGTAAATTTCCTGGATATGCATGCTTTTTCACTTATGATAAATGGTGTAGGATACTTACAACAAAACAGCGTTCAGACTGTGCCTATCAGGAACTATCCACAATTACTAATAATTCAATGACCATGACTTCAAATTAAACTTACAAACAATAGAAGATATTCAAATAATTTATATTCTAATCCTCAATTTGGTTCTGTTGAAGGGTCATGAGGACTCGAAACGTCAACTGTGCTCTCCTCTGCCGATGCTGCCAGACTTGCTGAATTTTTCCAGGTATTTCTGTCTCTGTTTTTGTTTTGGATTTCCAGCATCCGCAGTTTTTTGCTTTTAAGACAAGGGAAAGGTCTGGACAATTTAAGGCTGCTGAATTTCAAGGTTTCCTGGCCTTGAAATAGGTTTTCTCAGCCCTTCCTGATTCCATTCACCTCAAAAATCTCAAGCTACATTTTCAAAGAATAACTGGTTATATTTTCAATATGCAGTTAAGTTGCAGTTTTTCCAGAAAAGATGTCCATTTTTACCTGTAACATGTTGACGCTTGTGGGGGTGACTGAATGCAGGTACTGAAGCTGAAATTCTGGTTGAGTCCATGTTTAATGCAAGACATCCTCTTGGAAAAGGTTTTGAAGGTCTCAGTAGGAAGGACTGCCCAAGGATTGATCAGGGTCTGGTTGACATTAAATTAACTGCCAGGGTCCATTAGGAAGCTGCATGCTATACTGGTGGCTCACACTTGATCTAACACCCTCCTGTAACAGTGGCCAACTGATTGGGAGTTAACAGATTGTTGCAGACAGGGGATTTTGAGCAGAGCTTTAATGTATCTTATCTTCTATTGTTTGCTAGCTGCACAAATCCCAACATGACAGCTGGTGGGATTTGAAAGCTAGTCTCAGTAATGGTGACAATGAAACATGCATTGACTGTTTGTCATCTACGCTTTAATCACAGAAAATGGTTCATCTTCAAGGACAAAGAACGTTCTGGAAGAATTTGTGTTTTTTAAAAGACAAAGGTAATTAAGCAGTTTTAATGAAGCAGATACCTCTTGACCCTGGTGGACTGTTTACAAAGGGGTCACATAGTGGCTTTGATAAAAAGCATGTCTGGAAAACTGTGTTTAAAAGCTGGTTTTGGTTTTGCTTTGGGGGAGGAGAGGAGATTAGCTGCTTGGGTAAAGAACATACCAGTTCCTGAACTCCAGACCTGGTCCCAAAGCAGAGAGTGAGCAGAAGTTGCTCTGAAACTGCTCAATGTTCTGAAATCGACAGACTGCAAGTTTTCTTCAAAGTCTACCTGAAAAGTAGTGCAAGAGCATTGATTGTTATCCTGGCCAGTGCTGAGAGACCAAAATATATAACACAGACACCATTTCAAGGACTCCACCATCGATGCTTTTCCCATAAACCATTGACTCTTAACCTTTTGGCAGATGCCCTCTATTTTATTTCATTGGTTGATGAGTGTGAGTTTGGGTACTTAGAAGGCGTAATTATTATATTTTCATATTTCATACTGTATGTTAATTAACTTTTCCTTTCTATTTGACAAGTCTGGTTTTAAAGTAAGCTAATAATTTTGTTGTTTATTGAAGGAACCTAGGCATTAAGTGGTCGTTCTGAGACTAACAGGTAAAACCCATATTTGGCCATATAGCCATTGGGAGGAATGATTTAAATATATGTTGTGTCACATGGAGTGGTGGAAGTAGAGACAGATGGTGCACTCCTCCCATCCTGGTCATGACATGTTGTAAAACTCCATCTAACTCCCTTTTGGGAAGGAAATCTGCCATCCTTAGCTGGTCTGGCCTACATGTGATTGACTCTTAACTGCCCTCTGCAATGGCCTAGCAATTCAGTTCAAGGGCAATTATGGAGAACAAATGCTGACCTTAGCAGTGATGCCCATATACCATGAAAGAATAGAGAGAAAAATAGTGCTCTTGGGAGACGAGACTCCCAACAGGATCTAAAAATGACTGGCTTGATGTTTTCTTAAGCATGACATTTGCTGCCCTTGGTAAGTCTTACTCATTCATATAATGCTAAAAATAAACTAATTCATTTCAGATTTCTAAGATTGGAAAATGTCTGTCGATTGAATGAGTCTGAGAGATGTTTGCAGAATGACTTCATTTTATTGTTGCAATGATAAGACATCACCTGAACATTTACCTCCCAGCTTTAACTATTGACCAACGTTGTTCTTTGTGAAAAACATTTCAGGACACAGGCAGAAGGAGGCTCCCCAGGTTGATTTTCTCATTTATTTGCTGATAGGTCCAAGCCTAAAATCTTTTGTACTGACTTCATTCTTTGATGAATTGCTCATTTGCTCTGATCTCTGAATGCAAAGTGAACCAGGCAGTCTCTCAATCTTCTGCCAGATCACGGCAGATTAAGCTATCTCACACGGCAGCAAGTGCCTGAAATGGTGAAAATTACCTAGGATAAAATATCCTTTACAACTTCAAAGTCCCAGATTTCAGAGCTGTCAGATGCAGGCATGTGCACTCCTTGATGGAATAAGACAGAAAAGAGAGATAAATGAAAAGAACTTATTGAAAAGTTATGCAGTTTACTGGTTAAACTAATCTGACCGGATTTGTTCTTCTGTGTCTGCTGCTAATCAGTTTATTCTTAAATAGGTTGGAATCAGAGTAGAGTTTCCTGACAGTGAGTTAAGGTATAAGAGTATGAATATCAATGTTAACAAAATAGACATTCACAATGTAGGAGTTCAAAGAGATCTGAATGAACCAGTGTTGTAAATTGCCATATTCATACCAAATGGGTTATCAAACAAAAGCATTGGTGCTTTTTCACTAAATTCACAGATGAAACAACTGACATAACTTAAATTCAGAATGAAGCTCAGGACACTGCATCAGGCTCCAGTGCTCCACTTGCACACTTGCAAACCTATCAAGGCATTACTGTTTCTCCAGGAGTGTGGGCTCATTGACATTGTGCACCTTTCGCACTGACTTTCCCCTCCCTACTCCGGACTAGTGAGGGAGACCCAAATTGCTTTTCACCCTGATCTATTTCCTGAGCTGTTTGTCTATAATTCCTGCAGGATTTACATCATTCCCTATTCTTTAGTGTGTATTCCATGAATAATATGAGACCAAGCAGCCACTCTCCCAGCTGCCTCACAGGTTTCCCAACAATGGTTTGATTTATGGCCTGTCTCACTACATTTAAAGCAGAGAGAAATTGGCCTCTGTCATGCTTGTTTTCAAGGTGCCAAAAGGTCTCTGCAAGTGTGAAAATTGAATGTATGATGTATATGTGCACACCTCTGACAGGAGGCACACCAGACACCAGCTTACACTATGTTTAAAATCTTTCTTTGTTCATAGCTGGAAGGTGAGGCCTATCAGACAAATCCTACTGAATACCTGGGATCAGAGGCTGCCAAAGACACTGGTTGTGAGATCTGAGACACGCTCGTGAACCATTTCTTGTCTACAGTTGTTGAGGAAAACAACATCGTTAGCATGTTGACTTTTTTGTAACTTGTGTGAATACACCTTCCTTAAGGAGTCCAACATTTAAGTGTAACTCTTCGTATTTAAATATTGTCCATGCATAATTTCCAAAACAATGCTTGCAATGTTTGAAAGCACCAACTATTTAAAGCGATGTGACCTTTCATCAAGCTGCTTCAGGCCTGATCTAACAATACAACCCATTTGGAACTGGCACCCAGATCATTTCTGAAATTGGCAGGGGTGGGGACTGGTTGTCTTTAGGGGGTGGGGTGCATCTGTTAGAGAATTCCACCCAGATTGAACTTTCTAACAATCAAACAACTCATGTACCTTAGTATAATTTTGAAGACATTAAATGGGTCTGAATTTGAGAAGTGGATCATCGGAAAGAGCTTCAATCAAAAACTAATACCATGTGACAGGGTGTTCACCTGCACCAGGTTACTGCTTCATGGCTGAACCTGTTCTATAACAGAGAAAGCATCTTCAAACTACACGTTGCTCTAGTTGTATTGGCATCTGGGAAAATCTCACCGAGGGCTGTTTTGGAATGAGTGAAACTACTTTATTCTCAGACATGGCTGAAAAGGCTCATTGTTTGAGGGCTGGAGCCCTGGGGAGAGTTATCTGGGCAGGACTCTCTCAGGCCAGTACAGCTGCAGTTGGATCAGATCAGTCATTAGTGTCAATGATGGGAGGGTGATTCTGTTCTTTAAAATTCAGATGGAGTCTGAGAACAGCTGAAAGATTACAGCATGCTCACATCAGATCCACACACTCTGAATCCTAACGAATGTCCTTTTAAAAGTTGTTCTCTATTACTGAGAAGTTTAGCAGAAGCAGATGTACTCTGGCTGAAATAGTTAAATTATGAGGGCAACTTGAATTGACTCAGTTTAATGGAGTTGATAGGGTAGACAAAGAGAAACCTGAAGGTGGCAGGACAGGTGGATAAATAAGGTGGTGAAGAAAGCATATGGAATGCTTTCCTTTACTGGGTGAGGTATTGAATACAAAAGCAGGGATGTAATGACGGAACTGTGCAAAACGCTGGTTAGGCCACAGCTGGAATTTTGTGTACAGTTCTGGTTGCCACTTTACTGGAAGGACATAATTGCTCTGGAGAGGGTACAGAGGAGATTTACAAGAATTTTGCCAGCAATGAGGAAAGGTTGGATAGGCTGGGGTTGTTTTCCTTATAACAGAGGAGGCTGAGGGGTGACCTAATTGAGGTGTACAAAACTATGAGGGGCCTAGATAGACTGGACAGGAAAGACCTGTTTCCCTTAGCAGAGAGGTCAATTACCAGGGGGCATAGATTTAAGGTAATTGGTGGAAGGATTAGAGGGGACATGAGGAAAAACCTCTTCACCCAGAGGCTGGTGGGTGTCTGGAATTTGCTGCCTGGTTTGGTGGTGGAGGCAGAAACCCTCAACTCTGTTAAAAGGTACCTGGATCTGCACCTAAAGTGCTGTAACCTGCAAGGACATGGACTGATTGCTGGAAGGTGGGATTAAAATGGACGGCTCATTTTTTATTTTTTATTTTTTGGCCATTCCAGATACGATGAGCTGAATGGCCTCTTTCTGTGCTATAACCTTTCTTGTTCTAGTTCTCTGGTGGGACAAAGTCAGGGCAAGGGGGCAGAGCTTCAACATTAGAGCTAGAGCATTTAAAGGTGATGTCAGGAAGCATTTCTTCACACAATGAAGAGTGGAAATCTGGAACGCTCTCCCTCAAAAATCTACATCGGCTGAAAACTTCAAAACTGAGATTGTTAATTTTTGGAAGGGAAGGGGCTTCACAAGTTACGGAAGCAAGGCAAGTGTACAAAGATACAGATCAGCCATAATCTAATTGAATGATGGAACAGGCTCAAAGGGCTGAATGGCCTCTCCCTATCCTCATATTGCTCTGTAACTGGATTTAACAGAATAGATCGCTGCAATGGGAGCTGTTGTGAATGGGACACAAGTGATTAAAAATTCCTCTGTATTTTTTACTGCTTGGGCGGGGCTAATCAACTCCTCTGCTGGAGGGCAGGTGAGATCAGCAAATTAAGGAACTGCTTAATCTGGTTCTCTAATTGTCTGAAAGGACAGCCAATTGAATCTCACAAGTATAAATAAGAAAGGCTTAAGTGCCTCCTCATAGAGGGGGGGATGACTCAAGAGTGACATCACATGAGGAACACAAGTTCATTGGTTGGTGAGAAACCGCTGTTAAGGAGGGTCTTCAAGTAGCTGAAAATTAGAAAAACTTTTTTAAAAGAAGGAACTACTTCGGTTTCAGTAAGAAACACAGCAATAGGGAAGTAAAGTCAAAGCCAGGTCAAATACAGTAGCATGAGTAAACCAAATTAAAATAACGTTAACATAAGGGAAGTAAATTGAAGCCATGGCAGGACAGCTTGGTTGTGTAGAATGTGTATCCTGTTATATGTGGGAAGTTGTGGATGCTACTGATGGCACCTTGTGCAGGAAGTGTCACCAGCTGCAGAACCTCGAGCTCTGGGTTTCAGAGCTTGGATGGTGGCTGGTGTCACTGTGGTGCATTAGTGAGGCTGAGAACTATGTGAATAGAAAACAAAAATAAAAACTCAGCAGGTCTGGCAGCATCTGCGGAGAGGAACACAGTTAACGTTTCGAGTCCGTATGACTCTTCAACAGAACTAAGTAAAAATAGAAAAGAGGTGAAATATAAGCTGGTTTAAGGGGGCTGGTGGTGGTGGTGGGTGGGGGGGGGGCATGGAACAGGTAGCGCTGGATAGAGGGCCAGTGATAGGTGGAGATAGCCAAAAGATGTCATAGACAAAAGGACAAAGAGGTGTTGAAGGTGGTGATATTTTCTAAGGAACGTGCTAATTAAGGGTAGAAAGCAGGACAAGCAAGGTACAAATAGCCCTTGTTGGGGTGGGGTGGGGTGAAGGGAAGGGATCAAAATAGGCTAAAAGGTAGAGATAAAAACAATGGATGGAAATACATTTAAAAATAATGGAAATAGGTGGGAAAAGAAAAATCTATATAAATTATTGGATAAAAAAGGAAGGGATCGGAAAGGTGGTGGGGATGGAGGAGAGAGTTCATGATCTAAAATTGTTGAACTCAATATTCAATCTGGAAGGCTGTAAAGTGCCTAATTGGAAGATGAGCTGCTGTTCCTCCAGTTTGTGTTGAGCTTCACTGGAACAATGCAGCAGGCCAAGGAAGGACATGTGGGCAAGAGAGCAGGGTGGAGTGTTGAAAGGCAAGCGACAGGGAGGTCTGGGTCATGCTTGCGCACAGCACCAGCAACAAGTTTCACATTAACTAAGGCAAAAATTATAATAAATATGTTTAATTTATAATTTTTTTTATACTCATCATTTTCCTCAGTGAATTGCTTTGATCTGGAATATATTGCCTGAAATGATGGTGGAAGCAGATTTATTACAGATTTTTAAAAGGAAATTAGATATGTATGAGACATTAGAAATTAGATAATAGGAGTTAGAGATGTATTTCACGGAATCACAGAATCACACAGTGCAAAAGAGTCCCTTCGGCCCATCGAGTCTGCACCGATATGTGAGAAACACTTGACCTACTTACCTCATCCCATTTACCAGCACTTGGCCCATAGCCTTGAATGTTATGATGTGCCAAGTGCTCAGCCAGGTACTTTTTAAAGGATGTGAGGCAACCCGCCTCCACCACCCTCCCAGGCAGCGCATTCCAGACCGTCACCACCCTCTGGGTAAAAAAGTTTTTCCTCACATCCCCCTTAAACCTCCTGCTCCTCACCTTGAACTTGTGTCCCCTCATGACTGACCCTTCAACTAAGGGGAACAGCTGCTCCCTATCCACCCTGTCCATGTCCCTTATAATCTTGTACACCTCGATCAGGTCACCCCTCGGTCTTCTCTGCTCCAACGAAAACAACCCAAGCCTATTCAACCTCTCTTCATAACTTAAATGTTTCATCCCAGGCAACATCCTGGTGAATCTCCTCTGCACCCCCTCCAGTGCAATCACATCCTTCCTATAATGTGGTGACCAGAACTGCACACAGTACTTCAGCTGTGGCCTCACCAATGTTCTATACAACTGCAACATGACCTCCCTACTTTTGTAATCTGTGCCTCGATTGATAAAGGCAAGTGTCCCATATGCCTTTTTCACCACCCCACTAACATGCCCCTCCGCCTTCAGAGATCTATGGACACACATGCCAAGGTCCCTTTGTTCCTCAGAACTTCCTAGTGTCATGCCGTTCATTGAATACTTCCTTGTCAAATTACTCCTTCCAAATTGTATCACCTCACACTTTTCAGGGTTAAATCCCATCTGTCACTTATCTGCCCATCTGACCATTCCATCTATATCTTCCTGTAGCCCAAGACACTCAACCTCACTGTTAACCACCCGACCAATTTTTGTGTCATCCGCAAACTTATTAATCCTACCTCCCACATGGTCATCTATGTCGTTTATACAAATGATGAATAATAGGGCACCGAGCACAGATCTGTGTAGTATGCCACTGGACATGGGCTTCTAGTCACTAAAGCATCATTCTGTCATCACCCT
Organism: Carcharodon carcharias; assembly: GCF_017639515.1. NCBI lineage: Eukaryota > Metazoa > Chordata > Chondrichthyes > Lamniformes > Lamnidae > Carcharodon > Carcharodon carcharias. The sequence continues at coordinate 4,170,697 of NC_054492.1, read as the reverse complement.
CTGCCTCCTACAACTAAGCCAATTTTGAATTCACCTTATCAAATTACCCTGTATCTCATGTGCATTTGCCTTCTTTATAAGTCTCCCATGTGGGACCTTGTCAAAGGCTTTGCTGAAATCCATATAAACTACATCAACTGCACTACCCTCATCTACACACCTGGTCATCTCCTCAAAAAATTCAATCACATTTGTTAGGCATGACCTCCCTCTGACAAAGCCATGCTGACTATCCCTGATCAAACCTTGCCTCTCCAAGTGGAGATAGATTCTGGGAATAATGGAATTTAAAATGGAAAAATCTACAGGGTTACAGGGAAAGAGAAGCAGGGTAAGGGCTCATTGGATAATTCCATGAGAGAGTCAGCACAGACATAATGTAACAAATGGCCTCCTTTTGTGCTGTACTATTCTATGATTCTGTAGATAGTATACACTATTCCATATCAAGTGTATAATCTGGCACATCTAGAAAGTATACACACTCTCATATAGAAACTATATTCTATCCCAGGTAGCAAGTAAACTGTCCAATGGTTCATTTGTGATATCATTCTGGTATCAATGAGAATTGATTTGAATTTGATGGTCAAATGATCTAAAGATTCCTGTTGATTGTGACATCTGTGTGGCTGCTTCATTCAGACAGTGACATTTCTCAGGCTGCACAGGTAAGTAGAGGGCCTGAGATGGGAAGTGCAAAACACAACTTAAAGGCATTGACTGGAGGTTGTCTCTGGGAAAGAAAATGGCAAATTGTTGGAATGAAAGGATATTATTGTTAGAAGATGTGATATTAAAAACCTAATGATACAATGGAAAATTTACATTCAAAGGAGAAGCTAGGTATAAACAGATAGAAGTCTGTGTGTGCAAGGCAGATGCATTAAGTCTAACCAGCCTGTAGCCTCCAACTGTGTCTGCAAAGGAACCAAATTGCAAGGAACCTCAATTTGAATTCGTAAGCTCAAACGTGCTTTGCCAAGTGCCTGTTTAAAGTCAATGACTTACTGTTGCCTTGGTGGAGATTTACCTGGGAGTGATTAATTTGGGGATTTGTTTAAAAGTAATTATGGTAGTAATTTGTAGACATGTGTAAGTGATTGATTTGTTGTAAATTAATAAATGTTTAATTTAGTTTTATATAAAAAAAACCTCTTGAGGCTCAGTGGTCTTATTCCTGAATTCAGAGCTGCATCTCAAACATACCAATTGAAAATATAGGTTATGACAGTTGTTTCAAGTTTCCCTCAGAGTTAAACAACTCAGCCTTTACCAACTGCTGTGACATAACAAGAACCATGTGATGGGTATTAGTTGTCTTTGAGCACATATAATTAGGGGATAGCTGGCACACTGGTCTGTGTGGGAGGACAGCTGTGAATCTGAGCGAGTCAATAAGCTCCCCCAATAAAGAAAAGCTCTGTGTCTTGGTTTCAGCTTCACCAATCGGCTTGGATCCTGTTCACATTAGGGGATGGGGGTTGTGGGGTATGGGGAGTTGTGGTTTAGCTTGATTCATTGCAGGACATCCAGGTGGATGAATGTTTCCTAGATTGAAACTTCCAGAAGATGGTCACCCCATAGCCAGTTGGATTTCAGAGTAGTCAGGTGTGAAGGGAGGGACAGACAGCCCAGAACTGAATACCAGTGAGAATAATGGCACTGGTCCCAAGCCTGCCACAGAGAGGCAAATGTGTGTGCAGGTGGGTACAACAAAGTATAGGGATGCACTAGTGATTAGGGATTCAGTAACCAGGGGGACAGAGAGGTGCTTTTGCTCCCATTGCTGCGAGTTCTGTAAGGTATTTTGTTGCCCTCTGCCAGCATAAGGGGCATTACAGAGAGAGTCCAGAACATTCTGTGGGGAGAAGGGAAAAACAAGAAGCTATGGTCCATATCAGGATGGTCAACATTCGGCTGACAAAGGCTAAGGCCCTGTAGCCAGAGTTTGAGGAGTTTAGGAAGTTATTAAAAAGCTAGACCTCAGAGGTAAAAATGTCTGGATTATTTATATTGCCATTTACACTGGCAAATGTATAGGATATGGCAGGTTAATGCTCGATTAGATACGTAGAGTAGGAGTGAGGGCTTCAGATTCCTGGGACATTAGGACCAGTCCTGTGGCAGAATGGACCTGTTCAATAGGGACCTGTTGAACCTAAACAGAGAAGGAACCAATATCCTTGCAGGTGGGTTAATTAGTGCTGTGGGACAACTGAGGGTTAGGCAACAAAACAAGGAGCACAGAGACTGGGAAAGACAGTTAGAGTTGGAAATAATACAAAATTAGTACAAAATCATAGAAAATATAAAGAGGCCTAGTAGCGTTTGGAATCCATTTATGTAGCAAAGTATGGTTAATAATGTTGGTGAGCTGCAGGTGCAAATAGTCACATAGGTATATGGTATACTAAAGATAACAGAGATTTAGGTTCAAAGGGGGAGACTTGTATGCTTAATGGCTCTGGACCAGAGTGTTCAGGAAAGTTAGGGGAAAAAGAAGAATGGGAGTAGTAATTTTGATTAAGGAAAATATCCCAATACCTGAGAGAATGTCCTTGAAAGGGCAAAGACAGTATATATTTGGGTGGAGTTAAGAAACAATAAAGGAGCTATTACGCTGCTTGTTATATTTTATAATTCATTAAATAGTGAGAAGACATCAGGGGAACAGACTTGTAGACAAATTACTGAGAGGTGGAAGAACTATACAGCAACGATAATGGGAGACTTTAACCCTAATATAGAATGGGACAATGGGGGAATCATAAGATTCATAATGAATAGGAACAGGAGTAGGTCATTCAGCCCCTCAAGCCTGCTCTGCCATTCAATAAGATCATGACTGATCTGATTAACTCCACTTTCCTGCCTTCAGCCCTCCTTTCCTTCACACCTCGTAACCTTTGACTCCCTTGTAGATCAACATCTCTCTCTAATGATTGTGTTAGGAACAGAAAGGGGGAGGAATTTACAAATTGCCTTTGTGGTGAACTCTCCTGATCAGTGTGTTTCTTATCCATTGGGGAAAGAAGCATTGCTGGAAAGAGTCCGAGGGAATGAAATGGGTCAAGTGGAGAATGTCACTGTAGAGTAAAGAATTAATGTCAGAAGCACCTGATACTGATGTAACTAAGATGTAATGACACATGACTGTCTGGAGGAAGGAGAAGTCCAGCCTCATGCAGAGTTCCTAAGATGTACATTGACTGTAAATAAATGATAATGGTTTTAACAAACTACAGTCTTGAGTAACTTACGCAGGGAAAATAAACAAGCTCTAAAGAACCCCATCTAGTCCTTGAACACATGATGAAACAGTCACAATGGGGGAGCATTTTGAGAAAAGTGATCATAGCATCATAAGGTTTAGGTTATTTATAGAGACTGATGAAGAGCAATCGAGGATAAAAAAAACTTAACCAGAGGAGGGATAATTTCAGTGAATTGAGGACTGATCTTGCCCAGGTAAACTAAAGCTGAAGGTTGCAGAGAGGAATGTAATAGAGTAACAAAGCACTCTTTAAAGGAGATTTGGTTTGGGCATTATCCAAGTACATTCCCACAAAGGGAAAAGAGCAACCAAAGTCAGAGCTCCCTGGATGATGGTGAAGTCAGGGGATAGGATGAAGCAGAAAAAGGGGCATGTAACAGATGTGCACTTGATAATTAAAACAGAATCAGGCTGAAAATAAAAACACCGATATAGGAGCTCTCAGAGGCACTGGCTGAGTGGGCTAAAAAGGTCTAAAACCTGGAAAGTTGTATGTTGATGAGAGACATCAAGGGGCTAAGTGTTTCCCAGACATGGCCAAAGCATGGAACCGGGAGTTAGTGGTTGGTTGCTTGAATAGAAGCTTTGGAAAGCTACACCATCAGGACTGTAATGCCCTGAATGGGAGAGGGTTTATAAAAGTGTGTCCTGCAGATGATGATCAGACCTGTGAAGCTCAGGGTTGAAAACTGTTGTTGGAAAGGACTCCTGACCTACCCCATGTCTTTTTTTTTGTTTCAATGATGCACACAGACCGTTGACATTGTAGCTGAGCTAACTTTATTGATAACACATTTTCCTAACATAAACACATATCCTCAGTAACTGAATTCTATCAAGGCTGGCTCCAACATGTGCTACCTTACCTTCAACCCCAGGTCAGGTGACCCCATATCTAGTATAGAGTACCATATAGTATCTAATACTGGAGTCCACTACCATAATCAACTATTATCATGACACTCCGTGTCAATAAAGAACTGCATATTGTGGAACTATGTATCTATGTAATGCAATACATGCTGAAGGGCAAGGTTTGTGGTTCTGTAAGATGTATCTTTGTTGTGTTGACTATGTAAAGTGAATTTTACTTTTTTGTTTGAAGTATCATTTGCTGTTAATTCATGTTTAACTTGTATTGGTTCCAAGTCATGTTAAAGTAAAAGTTACAAAAAGGGAAATCTTGTTGGTCATTTCTTCACTTGGGGGGAGCATTCAGAAAATTTGGTTATCTTGGTTTACGGTTTCCCCAAGGGGATCATAACAAAATAAGGGATCAAATCCAAAATTGAACCTAGAGACTGAGCAGGTTTACTAGGACTTTCCAACACTTAAACAAGATTTCATGTTTTTTTTATACTGTATTGGTAAATTGACATGAGCACCTGTGAGGCTCAAGTCTTTGTTGAAAGGAAGGATCTGAGTCTCAGAGGTTTGAAACATTTAAGCTGTTGTAGAGCACACAAGGATTAATATATGATCAGGAACCAAAAGGGATGGGATCCTTGAAGAATTGACTAGGCACCTGGGACTTGAGGAAGAAAGAACCACTTCCATTGGTGATCGAGTGCAACTGGCCAGAATTGGTAAAGAATTAGGGCTAATAAAGATTGACTTAGAAAGAGAGAAGTTAGCAAGAGAGGAAAGAGATAGGGAAAGAAAGGAAAGAGATAAAGAGAGACACAGAGAGAAAGGGGGACAAGGTGTAAACCCAGGCCCTTCCCCCATTAATAGAAATGAAGGTTCAGAGGACAGATTTAGTACAAGGGGGCAAATATGTTATTTTTGTCACAAGAAATGACATGTGAAGGCTGAATGCTGAAAGCTAAAAACCAAACCTGTAGTATTTGTCCAATCAAAGCCTGTTCCCCCATTTGCTAATGCCCTGACCAGTAAAGTTTACAACAAGTAGGGAATCTCCATCACATTCACCGAGAGAATGAATTGGGTGATGGATAACTATAGAGATTTTTTGCTCGAGGGTAAAGTGTCCCCATGTTCACCTGGTGAGGTGGGAAAATTGATTATTATCCTTAGAGATCCAGGATCAGCAAAGTCATTGATGTTTGCAGATGGAGATGAAGTTCTCTGCAAAGGTTCGCTGAATAAAAAGGTAATGATTCAGGATATTGATGGAGATTGTTTACATTCCCTTGTATAAGGTTAGTTTAAAATTTTGTTTATTTGCTTGATTTGTTACCATGGGTGTCATTTCTACATTACTTGTTGAAGATTGATTTCTTGTTAGGAAACGACTTGGTTGGGGATAAGGTACCACGGTCTCCAGCAGCTTTGGGATAGCCCATAGAGGCTATTGAAACTGAAATTGTACAGGAAAAGCTGAGTGACTTAACAGGATCAGTGACTCCCTGTAAACTTACTGCAAGAATTAATGTTTCAACCAAAGATGTGTTCAAAGTGTCTGAAAATCAGCTTGCTAATTTTAAAAGGACATTGGCATGTCCAGCTGAAAAGCACAAGTTAATGGCCATTGGAAATTAATTAAAATTGTCAGAATAAGAATGAGCAAGATGGGGCAAAACATATGGGGCTCAAAGCTAATGATGAAACAGAGGGCATGCTTTGAAAGAGAGTAGAAAAACTGAATCCACTGACATAGAGTTATGAGGAAGGATACATGTTCTTAAACATAACTTCAAAGTGAAGGGGCAATTGCCCTTATTAGGATGGAATTAACCAATAGCCAAAGACAGTGGAAAGATGAAAAGGAAATTAAGAAAATTTGCGAACTAACTACAAAGGAGTATCAAACGTTCTTAGCTGAATATCGGCATAACCTTAACAAAGTTCCTAAAGCAGTTAAAGAGGATTTCATTTAACTGAGAAATGGATTGCATGCACAAAAGGAGGAAATGTTAATCCTGCATTTCCTGGAAAATAAAACTGAAAGGTTAGAAAAGAACTTAAAAATAAAAGTGATCCTGAATTTAAACAGGATGAAGTGAATTCAATTGTTATGAAGGATGTGTGGCTGGTTAAAACATATTTTTCAAGACTTAGACATCTAAAAAAACATGCAGATACGGAAGAAATGGATATCAGTGGTTAGAACCTGAACAGAGTCATTCAGAATCTAATGATAAATTAGTGGCTAGCTTTAAAGAAGAACAAAGGATATTGCAGAATCCAGAGGGTAAGATGCAATATGACAGGGGGTTTCTCCTTGGATTCCAATTCACATTCACCAGTATCGAGAAGCCAGATGGTTTGCCTATAATCAGCAATGTTGTTCCTTACAAAATTAACCAGCCATATTAATACCATGGCTACAAGAGCAGGTCCAAGACTGGGAATTCTGAGGCAAGTAAATCATTTATTGAGTCACCAAAGCCTGTCCACCATATACAAGATACAAGTCGGGAGTGTGATGGAATAATCTCCATTTGCCTGCATGAGTGCAGCTCTAACAGCACCCGAGAAGCTCAGTGCCATTCAGGACAAAGCAGCCCGCTTGATCAGCACACCATCCACCACATTCAACATTCATCTCATTCACCATCAGTGCAATGTAGCAGCAGTGTGTACCATCTGCAAGATGCACTGTGGTGGGGGGGGGGGGGGTAAATATTTGCCAAGGGTACTTTGTTAGCACCTGCCAAACCAAAAACTTCTACCATTTAGAAGAACAAGGTCGACAGCCACACATTATCCTGACTTGGAACTATAGCACTGTTCCTTCACTGTCACCTATGCAAAATCATGTAACTCCCTCAGTTTAGAGCACAGTGGCTGTACCTGTCTAATATCTTCTTATGTGACTTGGTGTTGTATTTTATCTGGTAATGGTCTTTCAGTAGGCCTTTGGATGCTTTACAACACTAAAGATGCCATATAAATGGAAGCTGTAGGTGTTGTTGTTGCTGAACTCCCTTCTCATGCTTCCTTTGACAGCTGCTCCCACCTAGGCCCTATTCCTGGAGGCAGGCCTACCTGACCATCCACATCAGGAGGTTGATCATTTGTGAAGGACAGCAACAAGAGGAGGGTTAGAATGGGCAGACCTCTCCCTGAGCAGACAAATTAAACCTTCAACAGCCCTAGAACTTAACAAAAATCAATTAGAAGTTGAGCGTCAGAGAAAATCAATAATCCAGCAATTTAGCTGCAGACCGTATATGATCAGTTTAAATAGCACCAGGATGGGGGAGGGGTTTGGTGGCTAGGTGGGTGTGGGGGATGGTGATGGGAGTGGGGGAGAGGGGTGGGGGAGGTGGGTGGTTTCTGGGGGCCTTAAGGCCAGTTAGCATCAAGTCTGCTGTGCTAGGTCATCTCACTGGGGCTTTCCGAATTGGCTGTCATGAACTGCCCAGTGATTATTATCCCCCCGAATGTTGCTGCTGTGTGATTATCTCATGAGGTTTATCTCCAGTGGCCGACTGTGCACCTCCTGTAAAAGGTGTGCACATGCGTTTTGGATGGTACCTTTGGGCACTGGGTGTCTCCATCACACCTGAAAATGGGATCTAAATGGCTCAATTTAACCCTAATGGATTATTCTCATGGAATGACAGTGGGGATTGGGGGAGTGTTGGACCAGTATTTGACCACAAATGGAGCTAATACAAAGGCATGCAAGTGACCTTTGAATCAGGCTTAGTGATAGCCAGATTTTAACTGACCGACTGGATTTCAACTGACTGGCTGGATTTTAACTGACCGATTTTAACTGGCTGGCCAGACTCTAACTGACCGATTTTAACTGGCTGGCCAGACTTTAACTGACCAACTGGATTTTAGCTGACCAACTGGATTTTAACTAAACAGCCACAATTTAACTAATTGGCCAGATTTTAGCTGACCACCAGATTTTGACTAACTGGCCAGAGTTTAACTGACCAGATTTCAACTAACCAACTGGATTTTAACTGACCAACTTGATTTTGTCTGGATTTTAACTGACCAGCCAGATTTTAAATGGCTGGCATGATTTTAGATGACCAACCCTATTTTAATTGACTGACTGGAATTTAATTGACTGGCAGGATTTAACTGACCAACTGGAATTTAAATGACCGGCAGGATTTTAGATGATTGGTTGCAATCAGGACCTGGACTAGACTGGGATTGGTACTATGGGCAGGATTTTTCACACCCACCCACCACCGGGATTTTCTGGTCCTGCCACAAGTCAATGGACTCCTGGATGGGGCACCACCTCACCTGCAGCGGGTTGCACCCACAATGGGGCCAAAATATCACGGCCTATGATTGGGATTGGGGACTTGTGGTACAGGGTCCTGTTAAAGGGGAACCCAGTAGTTGGGGTTCCCCTGCCCGGTGTGGAATTTTAACTCCATGGCACGTGGGTGAGTTCACCAAGTGGCCCCCAGAAGTCAACTCAATTGACAGCTCAGCTTCCAGTCAGGCAAGGAGCATGCAGGCTGGAGAAAAGCCAACTTCAATGGGGCAAGAACGGATCTGGGCTGAACAAATTGGAGCCAAAGGCTGGCAGGAAAGATGGGAGCTGATCAATGGGCAACCTTCAAAGAAGAGATGATTTGGGCACAGTCAAGTTATATTTCCTCAAAAGGAAAAGGTAGGACAAACAAATCCAGAGCTGCCTGGATGACAAAGGAGATAGAAATTAAGATAAGGAAGTAAAAGTTTGCTTAAGGTTGATGTCAGGTAGAAACTAGAATTGATAACCAAGCTAAAGATAAAAGGTTCAGAGGGAAGGTGGAGGAACAAATAAGAGAAGAAGGAACGAGCATGAAAAGAGACTGGCAGCTAATATAAGAAGGAATCCCAAAGTCTTCTATTGTCATGTAAATAATAAGAGGGTAGTAAAAGGAGGAGTAGGGCCGATTAGGGCCCAAAAATGTGGATTTATGCATGGAGGCAGGAGGCATGGCGGGGGTACTAAGTGAATACTTTGCATCTGTCATTATGAATGAAGAAGATGCTACCCAGTTAATTCAGACACCAGATGGGTTTAAAATTGAAAAGGGTAAGTATTGAATTGATTATCTGTATTTAAAGTTGATAAGGCATTTGGAACCGGATGAGATGAATTCAAGGATGCTGAGGGAAGTGGCAATGGAAATTTCAGTCTTCCTTAGATTCAAGGCTGGTCCTGGTGGACTGGAGAATTACAAATGTTATACCCTTTTCATAAAAGGGTGCATAGATAAACCCGGTAACTACAGGCTAGTCAATTTAACTTCAGTGGTGGGGAAACATCTAGAGGTAATAATTCGGGAGAAAATTAATAGTTACATGGGCAAATGTGGATTAATTAAGGAAAATCAGCACAGATTTCTTAAAGGAAAACCATGTTTAACTAACCTGCTGGAGTTTTTTGAAAAGGTAGGTGGGAAGGAAGATGAGTGAAGTGCTGCTGATGTAATGTACATGGACTTCCAAAAGGCACTTGATACAATGTCTCACAACAGATTTGTGAACAAAGTTACAGCTCATGGAATAAAAGGGACAGTAGCAACATGGATACGGAATTGGCTGAGTGACAGATAACAGTGAGAAGTGGTTAATGGATGCTTTTCATGCTGGAGAAAGGTTTATTCGAAGATTTGCTTTTCCTGGTATATATTAATGATCTAAACCTTGGTGTACAGGGCACAATTTCAAAATTTGCAAATGATACAAAACTTGGAAGCATTGTGAACTGTGAGGAGGATAGTGTAGAACTTCAAAGGGATAGAGACAAGTTGGTGGAATGGGCGGACAGGTGACAGATGAAGTTCAATACAGAGAAATGTGAAATGATTCATTTTGCTAGGAAGAACATGGAGACACAATATAAAATAAAGGGTACCACTCTTAAAGAGGGTGTAGGAGCAGGGGGACCTGGGCATATATGGGCATATGTCATTGAAGGTTACTGGACAGGTTGAGAGATCAGTCAATAAAGCATACAGTATCCTGGGCTTTATTACTAGAGGCATGAAATACAAGCGCAAGGAGTTTATGCTAAGTTTGTAAAAGTCACTAGTTTGGCCTCAGCCAGAGTATTGCGTCCAGCTCTGGGAGCTGCACTTTAGGAAAGATGTGAAAGCATTAGAGAGAGTGCAGAAAAGATTCACAAGACTTGGAACATTGGAACATTGGAGTAGGAGAAGGCCATTCAGCCCATCGAGCCTGCTCCACTATTCAATACCATCATGGCTGATCATCCACTTCAATGCTTTTCTCTCCCACACTAGCCCCATATCCCTGTATGTCATTGGCATTTAGAAATCTATCAATCTCTACTTTAAACACGGTCAATGACTGAGCTTCCACAGTTCTCTGGGGTAGAGAATTCCAAAGATTCACAACTCTCTGAGTAAAAAATTTCTCCTTATCTCATTCCTAAGTGGCTTCCCCCTTATTTTGAAACTGTGTCCCCTGGCTCGAGACTCCCAACCAGGGGAAACATCTGACCTGCATCTATATTAATCCCTTAAGCATTTTGGAGGCTTCAATGAGATCACCTCTCATTCCTCGAAGCTCAAGAGAACACAAGCACTGTTTCCCAAATCTCTCTTCATAGGACAGTCCTGCCATCCCAGTAACAAGGCTGGTGAACCTTCGTTGCACTCCCTCTATGGCAATAATATCCTCCCTAAGTAAGGGGACCAAATCTGCACACAGTACTCCATGGTTCCAGGGATGAGGAACTTCAGTTATGAAGATAGATTGGAAAAGTTAGAACTGTTTTCCTTAGCGAAATGAAGGTTGAGAGGAGATTTGCCAGGGCTATTCAAAATCATGAGGGGTCTGGATAAATAAGATAGGGAGAAGGTGTTCCTGCTTGTGAAAGGATCAAGAACAAAAGGGCACAGATTTAAATTAATGAGTAAAAGAAGCAACAGCGACATATGGAAAACTTTTCCATGCAGCAACTGGTTAAGATTTGGAATGCACTGTCTAAGAGTGTGGCAGAGGCAGGTTCAATCAAAGCATTCAAAAGGGAATTAGGCTATTATCTGAAAAGGAAGAATCTGGAGGATAATGTGGAGAAGGTGGGAGAATGGCACTGGGTGAATTGTTCATTTGGAGAGCTGGTGCAGACATGATGGGCCAAATGGCCTCCTAGAGCATCATAATTCTGTGATTCTGTGATATAAATACTGTAGTTACAAGAGCAGGTCAGAGGCTGGGAATTCCCCAGTGAATAATTTACTTCCTGACTCCCAGGAGTGTGATGGATATTCCCCACTTGCCTGGATGAGTGCAGCTTCCACAACACTCAAGAAACTGGACACCATCCAGGACAAAACAACCCACTTGATTGGCACCAAATTCATCACTTTGAACATCCACCCCCTCCACCACCGACGCACAGTGTAGCAGCAGTTTGTACAATCTACAAGATGCACTGCAGGAACTCACCAAGTCTCTTTCGTTTGAAAAGGTGAATAACAATGAGTTTCATAGCTTTATTATTTTATTTAAAGTACAAGCCATCTCGTCAGGAGGATATGGTTGTCCAAACATTATTCAAACCATAAGTGGGAAGGTTGGCAGTGGGTTTGTTTCGACCTTCTGACTTTCAAGACTTAGACCCCTTCCAACATCTGACCTAAATTTGCAAATTTTTGTGATTAAAACACTCCCAATGTAACAATCTCCCATGCCAGGGTGATAGGGGAGTTAACAGGTCAAGAGGGAGGATTTAGCTCAACAGAGAGTCAGTTAACACTATAAAGATCAGGGAACAGGTGGGGAAATATGTACCATGACCCAGGAAATCCACTATTGATCCAGAGACCACTTACACCAAATACTTCTCGACAGCTGCAAGATATGGGGTTCTGTGTTAATTACACACTCAAGGGCCTCAATTGGAGATGGGGTGGGAAGGCCAATCCATGGGCCTCCCCACATGGACCTAATGCTGGTGGGAAGATGGCAGGGTCCCTGCCCACCAACCTCCTGCCTCATTAAATATGCCACCAACAAATCTGCCTTGGGGAAGGGCATTAAATTTCATCCATCATATCAAAAGTACTTCTTGGCTGTAAAGAACTTTGAGACCTAAAGTGGTTGTAAAGGGCACTATAAAAACACAAATCCTCTTTCCAGTGAATCATACAGAGCAGTGAGTTCTTATAAGATCATTTTAGGGAGAGAATTAGAAAGTAGGTGGAGAAAGTATTTGGTAAATACTGTTACTCTATTACTAGAGATACTGATGAAGAGTGATGGGCTCTCATAAAAGGACTAGATGCCCCAGGGCAAGGCAGAGGAATCTGAATTTGGTTGTGGAATTGACCTGAATTGAGGGACTGGTTGAATGAGTCTTGTGGAAGGCTGTAGCAGCACTGCATGTCTGTGCTGTGTCTGACATGGCAAATTGTCCTTGACCAGCACATCCACAGCCATGTTTATGGTGCGTGTCCTTCATTACCCTGTTGTGCCCAGTACAGTTTGCTGTTATGGGCGATGTGTGTGCAGTTTGTGTTTGAAGGCCACAGTAAGGATGTTCTTGTAGACACCAATGTGTGATTGATCCTAACTCAGGGAAAATTCGAGAAGTTGATCTCTTCAAGGGAATTTGATCCCACAACAGTAGATTTTCTGGAACAGTACAGGAGAGATCAATCCATTAACCGTTACAAAAAGGCCCCTTTAAGGTTCAGTATCCACGTATCACCAAGCATTTTGTGGACACAGTGTGATTGTTGAGCATCCTAATTGGATGCTCCGACAAACTCACAGGGTGACCAGCAGTCAGGAAATAAAATAAGGGACACTTTGGCTGTGGGACTGGCGTAGGGGACTGCTGGTGACCATGAGAGTGGGGGAGGACAGGGGGTGGGGGTGGGGGTGAGGAGCCTGGCAGTGAAGGGGGTGCTGGGGGCTGGGTGGTGGGTGGTGGTGTTTGTAAGCAAGATTCAATAAGATCATGACTGATCTGGTTGCAGTCACAACTCCATTTTCCTGCATCCCCTCCATAACTCTGGATTCCCTTGTCTATCAAAAACCTAACTCTGCCTTGAATAAATTCAATGATCCAGCCTCCACTGCTTTCTGGGGAAGAGATCTCCACAGACTAACAACCCTCTGAAATAAAACATTTCTCCTCGTCTCCATTTTAAAAGGGAGGCCTCTTATTCTTAAACTGTGTCCCCTGGTTCTAGTCTCTCCCACAAGAGGAAACGCCCTTCCTGTACCCACCCTCTCAAGTCCCCTCAGGATCTTTTATCTTTCCATAAGATTAACTTTCATTCTTCTAAACTCCAATAGGCCCAACCTGTTCTACCTTCCCTTAGAAGTATGTCTTTCAACCCAGGAATGAGTTGAGTAAACCCCCTCTAAACTGCTTCCAATGCAATTATATATTTTTTCAAATGAGCACAAAACTGTACACAGGTGGGAGTCCCTGTTGGTGTCAGGCATCATGGTGGGTGTGAGCGGACGTTATAGCAAGAAGGCCAAAATCCAGTTCCATGTCATCCTGAAACCAATTTGCAATTGTCCGCTCCACCCATCAATGGGGGAGTCACATTCCCTGCCACCGCATATCGGGAACGTCATTTTAATATATTTGCATCTAATTATAAACCCAGCTCATCAGAATCACCCCCCCCACCAAAAACATCAAATTTATCGCCCACATCGGCAGGAAAACTTGCGGCCCAGCACGCATCTTGACAAGGGTGAGGTACAGAAGCTGGGACTTATCATTAGGGCCTTGCTCACATCGCAGGGACCTAAGAAGCAGAAGATGCTGGAGCCCTACAGCTGCCAATCCGTCAGGAACATGGGCATCACATTCTGGCTGGGTTCTGATAGATGTGGCTCTGCCACGAAGCAGCTCTCAGAAGGTAGAAGGTCACCACTGATGTCGGGGGTCTGCTTCAGGACATCAGTGTCTTGGCCATGGGCTTCTATGGATGATTGTCAAAGCAGGGAGAGGAAGGTCCAGCTGTGAGGGGGAGTGGAAGGTGTACCGGGTGGGGAGAGGTTGGGACGAGGGATGAATGTGTCAGTTGGGGTGAGGTTGTGGGGAGCTAGTGCAGGGGGTGGGAGAGTGTAGCAGGGGAGAATGCATGGCAACTGAGGAGGTAGGTGTTGGGGGGGAGGTAGGTGTAAGGGAAGGAGTTTGGTGGGAGGAAGGAATTTGGAGGGGGGCAAGACATCGGGGCGAGGAAGGGGTTTAGGGGTGGGAAGGAGCGCAGGGAGAGGAGGGAGTAAGGGTGGAGGAAGGAGTCCGGGGGAGGAGGGAGTAAGTGTGTGGGGGGGTAAGGGTGGAGGAGGGTGTAAGGAGAAGCAGGGAGTAAGGGTGGAGGGGAGAGTAAGGTGGCAGGGTCTCCAGCTAAACGTGCAAGGGAGGGGGTCTGTGGAGTTGGTGACTGCCTCCTGGGAAGCAAACTCAGGGTGGGTGTGGTAGGAGGGAATAGTGAGTATGAGAGGGGGCAGAGCGAGCTGGAAGGGTGGGAGAGTGAGGGTGCAATGGTAGTGGCAGAAGGGATGGCAAGGGTGGTTGATGGGGACTCGGAGGCAGATACGGACTCTGGGGTTGGGAAGGAGGAGGTCGGGGAGGTCAATGTGGATGGGGGTGGGATTAGTGCATAGCAGCAGAGTCAAAAGCAGGAGAGCGAGCATTCACAGTTGCATTGAGAGAGGGATGATGTGATGCAGGATCCTCATGAGGGTGTTCACCACCGACCTTTTGTCACCTCAGGCACGGTCCACACCCTCACCAATCAGCGAAATGGCACACTCCTCAAAGGGAGTGAGGGGCCTAATGTGGTCCACCTCCAGTCTGGGACCCTCCCTGCTGCTTTGAACCAGCTTCTCTTGCAGGAAAACAGATGGAGAGAGTCTGAGCAGGACACGTGGCAATGTGTGGAATGTTTGTGTGGTGAGTGGAGCCACGGACAGGATAAGGACTGGAGCTCCAGAGGATATGAGGCTGATGGAGATGTGAGGGTGTGTGAGAGAGTTAGTGGTGTTGTCCCTTGAGGAGTGAGATCCCTGTGGATGTGTGAAGTGTTTGTGAGTGTGAGAGTTGAGAGTGAAGAGGAGAGTGACTTACCCTGGCAGAATGGATGAGATCATTCATCCTCTTCCTGCACAGAATGGCTGTCCTCTTTTACAGGGAGTTGGCACTGACCACTGCTGCTACCACCTCCCATGTTGGATTGGTAACCTTACTTGCTGGTCTTCACCCAGAACGGGGGTAGAGGACTTCACGGTGACCTCGGCTGTATCCAGTTTGCTCCTGAAGGAGGTGTTGCTAAACCTAGGGGCAGCATGTTTCCTCCCTTTGGCAGCCATCAGTTCCCAGCAGCTTCCTATCCCTGGAAGAGCGCTGGCTCTGTGCAGGAGCAGCCTTTAAACATGGCGCCCGGTTTACTGAAGGCCTGAGGTGACGATGGGGCAGGCGAATCAGAGGCTGCCCTGCCAGCGGCCTGGAGTGTTTCCTGGGAATGCATTATTAATGAGGCAGGACATGCTGGGAATGGGATGATATGGTGCAAAAAGCCACCATTGTGGCCGGTGGGTAAAACATCTTTTCTCCTGCCTGGTACTGCACTTAGTGCAAATCTGGGACGATTCTGCCATGGTATTCCAGATGTGATCTCACCAAGGCCCTGTACAGCTGCAGTAAAACTTCCCTACTTTTATAATCCATTCCTCTTGCAGTAAACTCCAAAATTCCATTTGCCTTCCTAATCATCTGCTGTCCCTGCATCCTAACTTATTGTGATTCATCTATCAAGGCACCCGGATCGCTCTATCCCTCTCCATTTAAATTTTCTTTTTATCATTTATTCTTTCATGGGATGAGGGCAAAGGCAGCATTTGTTGCCCATCCCTAAATGCCCTTGAACTGAGTGGCTTGATAGGCCATTTCAGAGGGCAGTTAAGAGTCAACCACGTTGCTGTAGGTCTGGAGTCACATGTCGGTCAGACCAGATAAGGATGACAGATTTCCTTCCCTAAAGGACATTGGTGAACCAGGTGGGTTTTTACGACAATAGATAATGGTTTCATGGTCACTATTGCTGAGCCTAGCTTTATGTTCCTGATTTTATTAAGTGAATTCAAATTCCACCAGCTACCATGGTGGGATTTGTACCCATGTCCCCAGAGCATAGATCAGTATACTGCCTTTGCATTCTCCCTGCCAAAATGGACAAGTTCACATTTCCCCACATTATACTCCATCTGCCAAATTTTTGCCACTCACTTAACATGTCTATATTCCTTTGCAGACTCTCTACCTCCTCTTGACAACTTTCTTTTCTACCATACCTTTGATCCCATCATCCAAGTCATTAATATAGATTGTAAATAGGCAAGACCCCAACACTGATCCATGTGGTACTCCACTAGTTTCAGCTTGCCAACCAAAAAATACCTTTTCATCCCCACTCTCTGCTTCCTGCCAGCTAACCAACCCTCTATCCATGATAATGTGTTACCCCCTGCAACATGGGCTCTTATTTGTGTGGCAAATTATCAAATGCCTTTTGAAAATCTAAGTATGCCACATCCACAAGTTCCCCTTTATCTACTTTGCCTGTTACTTTCTCAAAGAACTCCCATAATTAGTTAAACATGAATTCCCTTCCACAAAACCAAGTTGTCTCTGCCTGATCCCATTATGATTTTCTAAGTATCCTGCTTTAACATCCTGAATAATGCGTTCTCATAATTTCCCTATGACTGATGTTAGGCTAATGGCATATAGTTTTCTGTTATCTGTCTCCCTCCTTTCTTAAATAAAGGTGTAAAATTTGCTATTTTCCAATCCGCTGGGACCCAATGGAATGTCGGCCATCTAGTCCTGGGGACTTGTCAGCCTTTAGGACTAATAGTTCTCCCAGCACCTTTTCCCTGGTGATCATGATGGTTTTAGGTTCCTCCTTCCATTTCACCTCTTAATTTTCAAGTGTCTTTGGGAAGTTTTCCCAGTCCTTCTGCAGAGAAGACAGGCACAAAATATCAGCTCAACCCTTTTGCCATTTCCTCATTTACCATTGCCAATTCCCCAGACTCACTCTCTAGAAGACTAATACTCGCATTTGTTATTCTCTTCCTACTTAAAAACTTGTAGAAACTCTTATCTGTTTCTATATTTCTAGCTGGCTTTTCTCTCATACTCTACTTTCCCCCTCTTTATGTTTTTAGTGATTCTTTGCTGGTTTTAAAATTTGTCCAATCTTCTGGCTTACCAATTATCTTTGCGGATTTGTACGTTGTTTCTTTCAAGTGAATACTATTATTAACTTCCTTATTTAACCATGGATGATGCATCCTTCTCAAAGGGTCTTACTTTCTCAAGAGGGATAAACCTTTGCTGAGAGTCAGTAAATATTTCCTTAAAAGTCTGCCACTGCAACTCTACTGTCCTACCTTTTAGCCTAGTTTCCCAGTTCACTTTAGCTAGCTTTGCCGTCAAGCCGGTATAATTACCTTTATTCAGGTTTAAAACACTATTGTTAGACCCACACTTCCCACCTTCAAACTGAATGTGAAATTCTATTATGTTATGATTGCTGTCACCTAGACGCTCCTTTAGTTAATTCTGTCTCATTGCACATTAGCAGGTCTAGAATAGCCTGCTTTCTGGTTGTGCTTAAATGTACTGCTCTACCAAATTGTCCCTAATATACTATGGCATTTTCCAGGTTACCTTTGCTAATCTGATCTGTCCAATCTACATGTAGATTAAAATCTCTCATGATTATTATGGTACTTTTCTTACATGCCCCATTTATTTTTTCCTGTATACTCTGTCCTATAGTTTAACTACTGCTAAGGAGCCTATAAACTACTCTCTCAAGTGACCTGTTACATTTCCTGTTTCTTATTTATACTCAAACTGATTCTACATCTTGGTCTTCTGAACTAAGGTCATCTCCCACTACTGCACTAATGATGTCCTCAATTAACAGAGCTACCCCAGCATCTTTTCCTAGCTTCTTGTCTTTTTGAAATGTCAAATACCCTTCAATATTCAGGTCCCAGCCTTTGCCACTGTGCAACCTGTCTCTGTGATGGCTATCAGATCATACATATTTATTTCTATCTGTGCTAACACTTCATCTATTTTGTTATGAATGCCATGCACATTCAGACACAAAGCTGTAACTCTATCTTTTTATCACTTTTGCAATCTCTGGCTTTATCTACTGGTGCACTCTTAAATTTGCATGCTCTGTACCTTCCTGCCATACTTTGTTATCATTACCCAGATCACCACCCTGCTCTATTACCTTGTTGTCTCCTGGAGGAATTGATGAAATTGTTACACATTTTGAGGCTAAGATTGAACTTGAAATTGATGCAGCTAACCCAAGAGGAGCTTTCAATTCTGGGAATCCTGGTTGATAAGAAGAAGCTGGAGGGTATTTTGATATTTCCTTTGCCTATTTACATCACTTCCCTGTGATTCCTTTTGGAGACTGATGGCTACATAGGGATTATATTGAAGAATTTATCACCATTAGTGCTCCTCTTTATGTCCTTTCAGAAAGGACACTTTCTGAAAGAAAGGAGTGGACCAGTCTGTGCAGAGTCAGTGGGAAACTTAATAAAGGCTCTGGTGTCAGTCTCAACACAAGGTTCCAGAGGAATCGTTCTATCTTTGCAGCCACTGACTATAATACAGTTGTCAACAATGCTGCTCCAGTTCACCCTATTGTATCTAACCACTTTTACATCTGCAGTATTGAGCCCAGTGCAGGTTAGTTACTCAACCTGAGGTAACATTCATTGACTCTGCTTTGGGCAGCATTCACCAACATTGTCAGGTTAGCTTCTTTATGTCTCCTTAGCAGACACACACAGACTGAGTTACTCTGGATAGCTGTCTCCAGGATTGCTCAATCTCAAACGTTCCTTAGGCTCTTACCAGGGAAGGATCTCACTGTCAAAAAGCCAAATCATCACCGTTCCTCGCTAGCAGCCTTCTGTAGCAGGGGAACACCATTACTGTCAGACCAACTGTGCTCTGTGTACCAAGGGACCAATCAAGGAGGTATTGGGATCTACGGCACTGTTTGTGGATAGATTGAGCCTCTGCTTGAAGGCAGCAATTTAACAGATTGTGGAATTTAAGTAGCTGACCCAGAACAGGAAATTACCCATGAACCACTGCCCACCTTGTCTACTCCAGCTACAGTTTCATGTGTGATGTCTAAATCTCCTGGTTATCTCTCACCCCTACCACACCATTTATTCTGACTCAGTATTGAGTGTAATCCTTGACTGAGCCCCTACCACCTGAAAGAAGCTTTGTCCCCTTTGAGGGAAACCTCTCTCTCTCTTCAGAACATTGTTAAAACCACAGCAAGTATGAGGAACAAGTATTCAAGCTAGACACACATACAGAAGGAGAGCACTGGAGAAGGAGATGTGCTCAGATGAGTTAATAAAGGTGGGGTGGAGGAAGGGGAACCATGGGATCCCAGGGCTTCTGCCTGATTCAATCACTTCACAGTCTGAACTCTAGTCATTTGATTTACAGAAGACCATCAGGAGGATTCAGCCTTACCTCTGATGATCAGAGGCAGACAGGCTGAGAAGTCTTGCTCCAGGTACAAGACCAAGTTGCACATTGAGGATGCATCCCCATTTATCTGGGAAATGGATTGAGCTGAATCAAATGATTTGCCAGTTGCCTGTTTCTGGAATGACAGTCCTGTGGAGCAGCTAACATACCGGCCCAGACCCAGGTGCCAGGGGTGGAAAGAGGATATTCATCACTATT
This sequence comes from Carcharodon carcharias, assembly GCF_017639515.1. Classification (NCBI taxonomy): domain Eukaryota; kingdom Metazoa; phylum Chordata; class Chondrichthyes; order Lamniformes; family Lamnidae; genus Carcharodon; species Carcharodon carcharias. Next base: position 4,150,730 of record NC_054492.1, on the reverse strand, counting down.
TTTAGAATTGCATTATTTGTGTTGAATACAACCCCTGCACACAAACTAAGAAGCCCCTCGGTCACATACCGAACCCTCAGGTAGGCTGGGAACTCAGCTTCAGATCAAAAAATACTTAACTAAAGTAGAATATGTTTTACCAGGTTCATTTCCTCAAACAGTGCTGAGCCTCATCACTCAGTTATTAGCCCTTTAGAGATCATGTTATGGTTTGGTTCCTCATAAATATCTTTTTCATCTTATAAGAAGGGCGTGTGTGAGCTCAGCACTGGTTCCAGTGTCTTTCCTTCTCTGTTCTTTTGCTTCTTCTCCTTTTCACTAAAACTTTATCTCTCACTTTTCTCTGTCCACTCACTTCCCCTGTTTCTCACTCTTTTTTTCACTCCAGGCTCATTCCATTTCTCGCCTTCCCTTGGTCTCCTCATGCCCACCTCCTTTCCTATTCCATTTTCCCTGCCTGGGTTTCTAGCTCCTTTGGTGTTTTATGCAGTTTCTCGCTCTTTTCTCAAGTGTCGGAGATGCACTGAAGTGCGAAATGGGCCTGTGAACGTTCGTTTTGGTAATTAAACTTTGACAAGAAAAGCGAGAAGAAGAGAATCAGGCTGAACAATGGTGACAGTGTTTAGAGTCTTGGGCCAGTAATGCTCACTCTGGGACAGCTTTTCTTTCGGAGAACAAAAGCATTTGTTTACATGTCTTAACTTCAACAGTCTGCGGCCTGATGTCACAGAGCCAGGTGCAAGAACATCACAACTCATCACACCTCCACCAGCCTGATGGGCAGTCATTCGTCAGAACCAATAATCCCCCTGCCCATGTGTGCACCACTTCAAAGTTACTATGTTACAATACAAATATTGTACTCTGAACCAAATTCAAAATCATTATTTCCGATGCACGGCACTGTCAGATAGATTAGAACAAAACTCGTAACCTTTTATTTTGATTTGAGAGGATTGTAAGGATTTAACTCCATGTGTTAATGATGCGACTGTGAACATGAAGCACTTACTAACTGTAGGGGCATCCTTCTTGATTCATTTAAAGCAGATAACTCAGGTTTCAGAAAAATCTTATTACTTTAACTAAAAGTAATTGGTAATATTAAAATCATGGACTTTAATACTTTAATTATTAAATGAAATAAAATTGTATCAATCATGCTCCATTGGCCTGTTTTTTGCTACTGTGCTTTAATTATTTTAGGTTATGGAACGTATTTCCTCTCCAGAGGGACATTGCAAAGTTTTAGAGACTAAAAAATTGTTTCCTCCTGATTTCAGGCATTGGGGGAACATTTCCCGATCTGCCCACATCTCATTGAGACAGGCCATTTGCAAACCTCTGCTGCACGCTCATTTTCCCGATTGTAGCATTTGGCTGAGCGGGACCTGTGCCGATGGCTGCCTGAACACTCAGCAGGAGGACCAGCAGCGTGAGGGGCTGGCATGTGTTTCCACTAGCCTCCAGCTCTGAAAGGCAGAAAGTCTTAAGAGAGCCGTACTCAATGGAGGGAAGTTGCAGTTGCTGTCAGGAGGATCTGAATAAATGGTGCATCATGGAAGAGAGAGAGAAAGACGGACTTGCATTTTTATTATGTCCTTCACGACCACTGAATGTCTCAAAATATTTTATATCCATTGAAGTACTATTTGAAGTGTAGTAACTGTTGTAATGTATTGTCATGGGGGTGTCCACCACTTCCACATCAGAAAGGTTGGGTCCCAAGTTCTGTGCGATTTCCAGTGCCAATTGGAGCTGACTCCTCCATGCTCCTTGACAGTGACAGGAGGTTGTCTGGCAGACCCGGCAATGTGCTGAACACCTCAATGTGGATGCCCATCTCTGTTGCCCTGTAGGCTGCCCCAGTCCTCATCTGAGTCCCCTGCAGCACAACTCATCTGCAACAATGTCTTCTGAGCTTGTACACGGATTCCTTTCCCCTCTGTCTGCAGCCCACTTCTAGCCATGTGCTTCTGTTTCTTCTCATTTTTTTATTTTCAGACTCCACAAGAAAAAATCAGGAATGTGGAGCTTATTTGAAAACCTGGCCTTTGTGATTTTCATCACCATTGCTTACTGACTCCCATGCCGAGGTAAGTTATGCACTCTATGGCATTGACTATAGCTTCTGGTTTGATTTACACAATACTCATCCTCCTTCTCCCTTACCCTCTCTATATCTGCTGCCATGAGACGTGATATAAGTATGTGCAATAGAGCAGGAGTTGAGTCCATAGTTGTCTTCCCATTGGAAGTTTGTTGAACATCACTTGGAGGAAGCACTGAGGGTGGAAAGAGTGCAGAACATGCTCTGGGTGGGGGGACTTCAATGTCCATCACCAAGAGTGGCTCAGTAGCACCATTACTGACCGAGTTGGCCGAGTCCTAAAGGACATAGCTTCTAGACGGGCTCTGTGGCAGGTGATGAGGGAGCCAACAAGAGGGAAAATCATACTTGACCTCATCCTCACCAACCAGTGATTCAAATATGATTGTAATTAGTGTACTTCCCTTTGTAACCTGTCTGGGAATCCCCCTCTCTCAATCATTATTCAGTAACTGGGCTTAAAGCATATTCCCATTGTAGATTTGTGAGTTCATGCCTGGGAACTTCCTTGTTGAATATCTCAGGTGATTACCTGGGAATCTTGCAAATGGTGATAGGGTATGTGGCTCACTCACATTATCCTGGGGTCACTGTCCTTTGCACTTTGCAGATGCGGTATCTCCATTTCAATGGATTGGAATGTGGGACATGTAGTGATTCAAATTGTGTAGCCATCTTTGTATCAGTACTATGTAGGAAACCCTGATTAAGTGCAGTTCATCTATCAATTCCAATCTCTCATTCTCTGTCCCAATCCCACACGATGGGCAGAAAACCTGGTGTTGTGGGGTGATTGTAATTAGATGGGGTATGAATACATTTTCATGGGAGGTGGTGGCTGCCGTGGTCAGTGCCAATGCCCTGAAAAGAGGATAGCCACCCAGTGCTGAAAGAGGGTGAATGATCTCTGTTCTGCAGTGTAAGTCACTCTTCTCATCACTCTCAACTCACACGCTAATAAACCCACTACACATAAATAGGGATCTCACTCACTGTCAGTCCAAGGGATATCACCATTCCCTCTCTCACACACCCCTTCATCGGCCCTGTGGACCATGGCCTCATCCCATCCAAGGCACCACTCACCACCCACACATGCCAGGCATCCTTATCATCTGGTCTGGCAGGTGTCCTGCTAACACTGTCTTAAATTGTATCCATGCAGAACAAGCTGGCGCACAACAAAAGGGAGAGGTCATGGATGGGTGGAGGAATGCCTGACATCAAGGTCCTAACAGATTTTGAAACCAGGGCCATCTAGCTGGCTGGCGACAGTCTGGACCAATGAACCAAGAGAGGATAGAGCACTGCAACATCCGTCAAATGACCACGCTGTGAGTGAGTTCCCATGTCCCGCAGTCCCCTGCCATGCATTAATTATCTCTCCTTGCTTTTGCAGGCACATCTGGGAAACAGCTGAGGGAGCCCATGACCCAGGTCCTCAACTCAAGCCCCGAAGACATCTCTGAAGAAGAATCTGATGACACCCTCATTGAAGACCTGTCACAGCGCTTACCCACACCCTTCATCAGCACAGAGACACACACCTCAGTGGGACTTAGTACTAGAGTACCTCGGGGTCACAATCTTGTGAGCACATCACACTGCCTGATCCACAGCAGGCGGAGGCTGGGACTTGCCAGGTTTCCAGCACTTGGGAGAAAGCTGGAGACCAGAAATCTGCAGAGTCTGAGTCAGATGACGAGCCCCTGGACTCAGATATATCTCAGTCACTGGAGCTGCAAAGGCAAACTTGGGAACATCAGGAAGGGATGTCTGCTGCGCTCCTCAGATTGCAAGGCACGATGGAGGAATCCATCTGCCTTCAGTCTGAGGTGGTAACGCTGGCATGCCAATGCACCAAGGTCAACACTGGTAGGATGGTGGTGTCCAGGGAGACCTTGGTCCAGGACTTTAGTCCTGCACTGCTGCACGGGCTGATCTCCATCGCTGGCGCCATAGTTGTCTTCCAGCAGCGTCAATACAAGAGAGGTGCAGGGCAGCTCGATCTCACTCCAGTTTCCCCTTCTCCTCAAGGCTTTAGCCAGGGGCCCTCGGGCACCCTTAGGGAGGAGGATCAGCAGGTGAACTCTCTGGGGCCTTCCACCCAGGTGACTCCTGAAGTGACCGACCCATCCGGCTCTCCTCTTCCCGTGACCTCAGCAGCCCCAGCTCCACAGGCCAAGGAGGGTGTCACTGCCACACAGCAGGACCCCGAGAATAGGCCTGGGCTCTCCAGGTCTCAGCCTTGCAGAGGACTCCCGCTTCCTCACAGATCATCACAGACAGAGTGTAGCAGTCAGCAGGCTGCCTCCACCTCTGCTGTGGATGTCTGGGGAGCACCAGGACATAGCGACAGGGTTAGGAAGCTTCGGAAGATGCAATTGCACAGCTTGGGCATTGGCGTTAGTCACTTGTACCTAATGTTCACTATTGTAAATAAACTCCCACAAAAATCTCCTTGCCTATGGCCCCTTGTTCCAATGAGTGGTGCTCGTATCATTCAGATGTGAAACCTTGGTCCCTGCACAAGATAAAGGCAGGTGTCTTAGTCCAGGGCCTCTTCCATGTGCAGTGTGTAACCTTCAGACTAAAGTGACGGTCAGGTCTCACACTCCCTGGACACATTACTGATACCTGCACCTCGATGGTGCTGGTCATTGCTGCCAGAATGTTGTGGGCAGGCGTCACAGAGTTCCATCATTCTCTCTGTGGGGCTCTCAACACCTTTAAGGTGGGGCTGGTCTCCATTTCTTCAGCATCTGTGACCAGTGACACTGTGTTCCTGAAGGGCTCTGGTGCTGAAGGCTGACAAAGGATCAGGTGCATTTAAAGATTTCTGGCTCCGTCTCCATGATATGACCCTGATCACAGAGCACAACTGAGCTGCCCTCAGCCAGACTGGAGTCAGACATTCACAGAGGCTGTGTGAAGATCTATGGAGTGTCTTCACTACCTGTCGTCATCATCCTCCTGGAATCTAGTGACTATTAGGGCCTCCGCTATGTCTCCATGACATGAGTCTGAGCACTGAGGGTATGTGCACTGCCATCAGGCTGTAGAGCATACAGCAAGTGATGATGATGTGCCACACCATCTGTCTTGCCCTGCTCCACTGGACCTGTCGAGGCACTGGGCCTCATTTTCAAAATGCTTGTCATTTACTCCACCAAAATCCAGGTTGCAGCATCAGCCTGGTTCACACTGTCTCTCTGCTACAGTCTGAGGCCACTGCACGGGTGTCATCAGCCACATTCTCTGCTCCCCTTGTCCCTGAGGAATTAACCCTGCAGCTTCTGTGGATCCTGGAAGGTCTCAGGGATCTGTGATCTGAGGATGAAGGAGTCATAGATGCTTCTTGGGAACCGGCAGGATGTCTTTGTGGTGGACGCTCACCAGCTGAACATTCAGCGAGTGGAAGCCCTTGCGGTTGATGTAGTTGACTACTTGTTGCCACGGAGATCTAAATGCCACATGAGTGCAGTCGATGGCACCCTGCACCTGTGGGAAATCTGAGATCTGTGCGAATCCCAGCGCTCTTGCTCCCTGGTTTTCTTGATCTCAGGCGACATGCACAAAATTCTGTATCTTTGTGAAGATGATGTCCGTGACCTCCTAGATACACTTGTGCATGAAGGCTTGTGAGATCCCACACAGGTCACCTGTGGAGTCCTGAAAGGAGCCACTGGCATAAAAATTGAGCACCACGGTCACAACTCTTTTCTTCTCTGCCGATGCAGCCAGACCTGTTGAGTTTTTCCAGGTAATTCTGTTTCTGTTTTGGATTTCCAGCGTCCGCAGTTTGTTGTTTTTGTCTCTGGGGAAAGTGACTTGCCTGTGCACCCTGCGAATGCATGATGCCTCTTCCTTGATGTCCTATGGGCGATGATCACGAGCGCTGAGCAAGTTTGCACTCACTTCCGAGCTCCTCTCAAAGATCAGGTCACCAGATGCATGCCTTTTAAAGGTGAAGTCACACTGACCTGCGTGATAAATTTGATATTGGGGGGGGGTGGTTGATTCCAGTGAGCAGGAATTATAATTAGATGCAAATGTATTAAACTGATGTTCCTGACGCTTGGCAGTGGAAACGTGGCCTGTCATTGATGGCTGGAGCAGACGATCACAAACTAGTTTCATGACAGCGTAAATCCAATTTTTGGCTTTCTCGCCATATTGCCCCCCCAACCATCCCCTCCCCCAACCATTTCACCCGCCCGACACCAACAGGATCAGAAATTCTGGCCTAAATGTGGAGAAGGAACCTGAATTCAGCATTGAACCCGCTCCTTGGCAGTTGGGCTGAGCTTCTGCAATCACATCCCTCTCAGCCCATGACCTATTCATGTGTGTGAAATGCGTTGAATTTTGAGTGGGGCAGACAGATGCCAGCCCTGCTACCTGACATATTAAAAGGGCCCTGGACAGGTGTTGATTGTCTGTGACCCATTGCTGAGCGCCAGCTCCCTCCACTCGCGGATAGATGTCCGTCACCAGGCCTCATGTTTAAGTGGCACCTGACTGCAGGTTCTCCTCCAGGTTGTCCGGGAAAGTAGGGATGTCCACTTTCTCAGCGATGGCAGCCAGAGGCCATCCCGCCAGACTAAAGAGGTCAGGGTTGAGGTTGCAATGCAGGTCAGCGGTCGTGGAGCTCCCAGGAGAAACTGGCTCTAATGGTACAAGAGAATCAATGATCTGCTGTGTGTTGCCTGGTGAGCGCCACTGTCTGCTCAATACAAAATCACACCCTGGGAGGCACAAAGCTCTATGTGTTGTCAAACAGGAGGTTGGGTATCAGGCGTCTCCAGCAAGTGCGTCATGTGTGCTGAATGTGTGCGAGTTAATTCATGCTCCAGATGTTCCATGACATCACGTGGGTCTCACACATGTGCAGGGGTTTAAAATAAAAACACCAAATGCTGGGAAGGATTCTGCAGGTTCGGCACCGTCTGTGGAGAGAAAGAGAGTGAATGTTTTAGGTCTGTGACCTTTCACCAGAATTAGGAAGAGTTTGTGATCTAATAGGTTTTGGGCAAGGGGTGGGTGGGACAAGGACCAAAGCAAAAATGGTGGCGTACATTTGAACAGGACAGAGAAATCCCAATTACACAGATGAGACAATGCATGCCATTTTTACGAGTCATGGAACTCTTTGCCAAAACCAGAACAGCATGTATTCACCAGCTTTAACTGTTCAAATGCCCCATAGCAAATTCTTCTGACCAGTAAGGCACGCACAGAAATTGGCAGCTGTGTGGATCACAGGAGAACATGCAGTCATGAATGCTGTGAAATGGCTCGTGTACCCATGCTCGTGTCTCTCAGTGCTTCTCTTTGTCTGTGGGAGAAACCCATGCACAATAAATATGAATGTACACAGACAGGGGGAGGAATGCCTGACATCAGGATCCATGCAGATGATGAGCCTCTGGACTCATCCAATAGAAACCTGATAGAGATGTGGAGACAGGCAGGGGAACATTAGGCAGAGATTCCAGAGGCCATGTGCAGACTGGAACAATGGTGAGAGGAGTTTGTTCGTGTTCTGTCTGCTGTCATGGCTCCAGTGCTTGGCTGCCTTCAAGGAAAGGGTGGTGCCACCTTAGAGGCACAGATCCAGCAGAACGCACAGTGGCTGCCAGGTATGCCCTCGACCTGCACTCCGTCAAACCTGCCATGGGTGCAGTGTACCTCTCTCCAGCTTCCCCTCTCATCAAGGAGTCAGGGAGGTGCCATTGGGCATGCAGAGGGAGGAGGAATGCCAGTCAGATAGCCCAGGGACTTAAGCCCAGGACATTGCCCAACAGATGCGCTGCTGCTCACTTCCCCTTTCCAGTGACCCCATCTCCCCCAGCAGGTCAGGCCAAGGAGGGTGCACTTACCCCTGAACAGGAGACCCTTAACAGGCCAGGGCCCTCTGGGCCTTGAACCATAAGAGGACACCCAACAAAGTCATCACAGTCAGCAGAGCATAGCAGTCAGCAGGCTGCCTCCACCTCAGCTGTAGATATCAGGCTGCACCTAGATGTAGTAATAGGGAAAGAAAAATCAAGAAATTTTGAAGGCGCACAGGTGGCATTGGTGTCCAATCACTATATATATGATTCACATGTCGTAATATTTGTTTAACTGCACTATGTTTAGGTTTCCTGTATTCTCATGACACTCTTAGCTGCTGCAATGGTCACAGGGATTTAAAAACATTGCACTTTGCTCCCAACCTGATTCCAATGACCTGTTCTAACAATAAACCATTTGAATTTTGTTGAGAAAAGACACATATTGTTGAAGCTTTTCATCTTGCACTCATCATGACAATTTGCAAGAATACCAAATATATTTGGTATAACAAAAGAATTATGCTGACAACCAATTCAAAATTATCAGTTGGGCTTAATGTATGGCACACTTATGCATGCTAGACGCTACTTATATTAATACACAGGGCCCTGTTCTTTGCAGACAGAAAGAATGTGTACACACATTGAGCCTGTTTCAACCAAACAAAATAGGCAACAGCCATTCTCTGGTTCATTCCCCAGGGCAATGCCTTGACCAATCAGAGTTAACCTGCCTGGTGTGAATTTAAACATAGCTTGTCAGTTAATGTCAGTCATCAGTTAACTGGCAAATTGTCCATAGCAATGCCTCTACCAATCAGAGTCCACTTGCCAACCAAAAAGCATTCTCTTCTCATGAAGTATAAATTGTTGATCCCTTTGCATTTGGTCTTCTTGCGAATTGTCCTGATAAGTGCAAGACAAAAAGCTTTGACATCATATGTCTTTTTTCAGCAATACTCAAGTTCTATGCTACCAAACAATTATTAATAAACTATTTATTGTCTCACATCATCAGTAGGGTCAACATTGAGTATTGTAACATGAGTATGATTCAACCTTGGCCATCATTCGTGAATGTGTGCCCCAGGAATGAATCTGGCAACCCAGCAGGTATGACATACCCAGTTCCAAGCTCCCTGAGAATGTTGTCTGGGCAGGGTTTGCAGCCAAATCATTGCCTGTCCTGCTGGTGCCCTAATGTGAGGTGTGAGGAGGAGTAAAGAGGCCTCAAGGGCAGTTGGGCAGAATAAAGGAATGGCCAGGAATGGAGCAGATGGAATATGAGGGGCAAACGCTTGAGGATCCCCACTTTAGTATAAAGGTCTGGCACATATAGGGTAAAAAAAGGGACTGAGTACAGTAGCACCCACACAGCGATGTAACAAGGCACATGACCCAGGTCTAGGGTCAGTGTGGTGCTGAGCAGAGATGTGTAAAGATCTCGATATGAAGATAGCTCCGTGCCTGTCCCCTTCACTGTGTATGGAGGTAGTTACAAGTAGTTAATAAAGACTTGCTGTTAACATACAGAAGACTACGAAGACTTTCCTAACAGACACATTATATAACCAGCATCAGTCCAGCATGTTCACAGCTTGGGATCAGTAATCCTTAACCTCACAAAAAGACTGAAGCACTAAGCAAAAGAAAACCTTCAAAGGACAATTCTGATCGGAGAGAAATTCCCAACTGAAGCTGAAGACACTGAGAAAAAGAATCCCCAGGAAAGCTCCTAAGAGTCTGGAAGTTGCAGGCAGAGATTTTACTGCAGCAGAAGATTCCATAGCATCTCTCTTGGAAGTCCAGTTTCAGCACGCAGGGTCAAGAGCCCACAATGCTGAGCAATACCTTTTCAACTTCCTGGCTGCAGCGAGTCCTGAGAAACCCTTTCGCTAATCCATAAACAGAAGCACCGTTTGATCGAAGCCCATCACTAAACCCGATCCACCATCACTAAACCCGATCCCTATCACTAAACCCGATCCCCCATCCCTAAACCTGATTCCCCATTACTAAACCTGATCCCCCATCGCTAAACTGGATCCCCATCACTAAACCCGTTCCCCCATCACTAAATCTGATCCCCTATCACTAAACCGGATCCCCCATCACTAAACCCGATTCCCCATCGCTAAACCCGATCCCCCATCGCTAAACCCGATCCCCCATCGCTAAACCCAATCCCCCACCATGAAACCCGATTCCTCATCGCTAAACCTGAACCCCCATCACTAAACCCAATCCTCCATCACTACCATCTGCTCCCCATCGCTAAACACAATCCCCCATCACTAAACCCAATCCCCCATCATTAAATCCGATCCACCATCATTAAACCCGATCCCCATCATTAAACCCGTTTCCCCATCACTAAACCCGACCCCCATCACTAAACCTGATTGCCCATCTCTATACCCGATCCCCCATCACTAAACCTGATCCCCCATCACTAAACCTGATCCCCATAGCTAAAACCGATCCCCAATAGCTAAACACGATTCCCCATGACTAAACCCAATCCACCATCACTAAACCCGATCCGCCAATGCTAAACATGATCCCCCGTCGCTAAACCTGATCCCCCATCACTAAACTCGATACCCCATCACTAAACCCGATCCCACATCACTAAACCCAATCCCCCATATCTAAACCCGATCCCCCATCAATAAAACCGATCCCCCAATGCTAAACATGATCCCCCATCACTAAACCTAATTCCCCATCAATAAACCCGATCCCCCATCACTAAACCCAATCCCCGATCACTAAACCTGATCCCCCATCACTAAACCCAATCCCCGATCACTAAACCTGATCCCCCATCACTAAACCCAATCCCACATCACTAAACCTAATCCCCCATAGCTAAACCTGATCCCCCATCACTAAACCTGATCCTCATCAATAAACCCGATCCCCCATCACTAAACCTGATCCCCGATCACTAAACCTGATCCCCCATCACTAAACCCGGTTCCACATCACTAAACCCGTTCCCACACAGCTAAACCTGATCCCCCATAGCTAAACCTGATCCCCATAGCTAAACCTGATCCCCATAGCTAAACCCGATCCACAATAGCTAAACACGATTCCACTTCACTAAAACCAATCCACCATCACTAAACCCGATCCGCCAATGCTAAACATGATCCCCCGTCGCTAAACATGATCCCCCATCACTAAACCTGATCCCCCATCAATAAACCCGATCCCCCATCACTAAACCCGACCCCCCAATGCTAAACCTGGCCCCCCATCGCTAAACTGGATCCTGCATCACTAAACATGATCGCCCATAGTTAAACTCAATCCCCCATCACTAAACCTGATCCCCCATCACCAAATCCGATCCCCAGTACTAAAAATGATCCCCCATCGTTAAACCTGATCCCCCATCACTGAAGCCGATACCCCATCACTAAACTCAATCCCACATCTCTAAAACCAATCCCCCATACCTAAACCCGATCTCCCATCACTAAACCCGATCCCCCAGTGCTAAACATGGTCCACCATCGCTAAACCAGATCCCGCATTTGTAAACCCGATCCCCCAAAGCTAAACAAGGTCCCCCATCACTAAACCCGATCCCCCATCACTAAATCCGATCTCCGATCGCTAAACCCAATCCCCCATCACTAATCCCGATCCCCCAGTGCTAAACATGGTCCACCATCACTAAACCAGATCCCGCATTAGTAAACCCGATCCCCCAAATCTAAACAAGGTCCCCCATCACTAAACCCGATCCCCCATCACTAAACCCGATCCCCCATCACTAAACCTGACCCCCCATCACTAAACCTGCTCCCCATCGCTAAACCCAATCACCCATCACTAAACCCAATCCCCCATCATTAAATCCGATCCCCCATCAATAAACCCGATCCCCATCGCTAAACCCGTTTCCCCATCACTAAACCTGATCCCCATCACTAAACATGACTGCCCGTCACTAAACCTGATCCCCCATCACTAAACCCAATCCCCCATCGCTAAACCTGATCCCTGATCGCAAAACCCAACCCCCCATCACTAAACCCGATCCCCCAATTCTGAACATGGTGACCCATCGCTATCCCAGATCCCGCATCAATAAACCCGATCCCCCATAGCTAATCCCGATCCCCCATTACTAAACCTGATCCCCCATCAGTAAACCCGATGCCCCATCATTAAACCCGATCCCACATCACTAAACCCAATCCCCCATATCTAAACCCGATCCCCCATCACTAAATCCGATTCCCCAATGCTAAACATGGACCCCATCACTAAACAGGATCCCGCATCACTAAACCCGATCCCCCATAGCTAAACATGATCCCCCATCACTAAACCTGATCCCCCATCACTAAACCCGATACCCCATCATGAAACCCGATCCCATATCACTAAACCCAATCCCCCATCACTACACCCGATCCCCCATTGCTAAACACAATCCCCCATTACTAAACCTGATCCCACATCACTTAACCCGATCCCCATCGCTAAACCCGATTCCCCATCACTAAACCCGATCCCACATCACTAAACCCGATCCCCCATAGCTAAACTCGATCCCCAAAAGCTAAACATGATCCCCCATTGCTAAACCTGATCCCCCATCACTAATCCCGATTCCCCATCACTAAACTCGATCCCCGATCGCTAAACCCAATCCTCCATGACTAAACACAATCCCCCAATGCTAAACATGGTCACTCATCGCTAAACCGGATCCTGCATCACTAAACCCGATCCCCCATAGCTATACTCGATCCTCGTCACTAAAACTGATCACACATCACTAAACCTGACCCCCCAGAGCAAAAAATGATCCCCCATCGCTAAATCTGATCACCCATCACTTAACCCGATCCCACAGCACTAAACCTGATCCCCCATAGCTAAACCTGATGCCCCATGGCTAAACCCAATCTCCCATTGCTAAACCGGATCCCCCATCACTAAACACGATCCCACATCACTAAACCCGATCCCCCATAGCTAAACCTGATCCATCATAGCTAAGCCCAATCCCCAATAGCTAAACACAATCCACCATCACTAAATCCATTCCCCCAATGCTAAACATGATCCCCCATCGCTAAACCTGATCCCCCATCACTAAACCTGATCCCCCAACACTAAACCCGATCCCCCAATGCTAAACATGGTCCCCCATCACTGAACCTGATCTCCCATCACTAAACCCGATCCCCCATCACTAAACCCAATCACCCATCACTAAACCCGATCCCACATCACAAAACCCGATCCCCAATAGTTAAACCTGATCCCCGACAGCTAATCCCAATCTCGCAATGCTAAACCGGATCCCCCTTCACTAAACCTGATCCCCCATAGCTAAACCCTATCCCCAATAGCTAAAAATGATCCCCCATCACTTATCCTGATCCCCCATCACTAACCCCGATCCCCCAATGCTAATCATGATTCCCCATCACTAAACCTGATCCCCCAATGCTAATCATGATTCCCCATCACTAAACCTGATCCCCCATCACTAAACCCGATCCCCCATCACTATACCCGATCCCCCATCAGTAAAGCTGATCCCCGAACCCTAAACCCAATCCCTCATCACTAAACCCGATCCCCCATAGCTAAACCTGATCCCCCATGGCTAAACGCGATCTACCATTGCTAAACCTGATCCCCCATCACTAAACCCGATTCCACATCACTAAACCCGATCCCCCATAGCTAAACCTGATCCCACATAGCTAAACCCGATCCCCAATAGCTAAACACCATCACCCATCACTAAACCCGATCCACCATCACTAAACCCGATCCCCCAATGCTAAACATGATCCCCCATCACTAAACATGATCACCCATCAATAAACCTGATCCCCCATCACTAAACCCGATCCCTGATCACTAAACCCAATACCCCATCACTAAACCGAACCCACATCACTAAACCCGATCCCCCATAGCTAAACCTGATCCCCCAAGGCTAAACCCGATCTCCCATTGGTAAACCTGATCCCCCATCACTAAACCCGATCCCTGATCACTAAACCCGATTCCCCATCACTAAACCGATCCCACATAGCTAAACCCGATCCCCAATAGCTAAATACCATCACCCATCACTAAACCCGATCCACCATCACTAAACCCGATCCCCAAATGCTAAACATGATCCCCCATCACTAAACCTGATCACCCATCAATAAACCTGATCCCCCATCACTAAACCCGATCCCTGATCACTAAACCCGATTCCCCATCACTAAACCGATCCCACATCACTAAACCCGATCCCCAATAGCTAAACCTGATCCCCCAAGGCTAAACCCGATCTCCCATTGCTAAACCGGATCCCCCATCACTAAACACGATCCCACATCACTAAACACGATCGTCCATAGCTAACACAAAAACAGAATTACCTGGAAAAACTCAGCAGGTCTGGCAGCATCGGCGGAGAAGAAAAGAATTGACGTTTCGAGTCCTCATGACCCTTCGACAGAACTAGGTGAATCCGAGGGAGTGCTGAAATAGAAGCTGATTTCAGGGGTGGGGGGGGGGGGGGGGGGTGTTGGGTGGGGGGGGAGAAGTCGAGGGGGGTGGTGTTGTTGTAGCTAAAGCAGTGATAGAAGCAGATCATCAAAAGATGTCACAGACGGCAGAACAAAAGAACACATAGGTGTCAAAGTTGGTGATATTATCTAAATGAATGTGCTAATTAAGAATGGATGGTCGGGCACTCAAGGTATAGCTCTAGTGGGGGTGGGGGGAGCATAAAAGATTTAAAAATATTTTAAAATAATGGAAATAGGTGGGAAAAAGAAAAATCGATATTATTCATTGGAAAAAAAAACAAAAGGAAGGGGGAAGAAACAGAGGTTGGGGGGTTGGGGGAGGGGTGGGGATGGATGAGGGAGGTCAAGACCTAAAGTTGTTGAATTGAATATTCAGTCCGGAAGGCTGTAAAGCGCCTAGTCGGAAGATGAGGTGCTGTTCCTCCAGTTTGCGTGAGACTTCACTGGAACAGTGCAGCAAGCTAAGGACAGACATGTGGGCAAGAGAGCAGGGTGGAGTGTTGAAATGGCAAGCGACAGGGAGGTTTGGGTCATTCTTGCGGACAGACTGCAGGTGTTCTGCAAAGCGGTCGCCCAGTTTACGTTTGGTCTCTCCAATGTAGAGGAGACCGCATTGGGAGCAATGGATGCAGTAGACTAAATTGGGGGAAATGCAAGTGAAATGTTGCTTCACTTGAAAGGAGTGTTTAGGCCCCTGGACGGTGAGGAGAGAGGAAGTGAAGGGGCAGGTGTTGCATCTTTTGCGTGGGCATGGGGTGGTGCCATAGGTTGGGGTTGGGGAGTAGGGGGTGAGGGAGGAGTGGACCAGGGTGTCCCGGAGGGAACGATCCCTACGGAATGCCGACAGTGGGGGTGAAGGGAAGATGTGTTTGGTAGTGGCATCAAGCTGGAGTTGGTGGAAATGGTGGAGGATGATCCTTTGAATGCGGAGGCTGGTGGGGTGATAAGTGAGTATCATGTTTCTGGGGGGGAGGAGAAGGCATGAGGGCGGATGCGCGGGAGATAGGCCGGAGACGATTGAGGGCCCTGTCAACGACCGTGGGTTGAAAACCTTGGTTAAGGAAGAAGGAGGACAATTCAGAGGAACTGGTTTTGAAGTTAGCATCATCGGAACAGATGCGACGGAGGTGAAGGAACTGAGAGAATGGGATGGAGTCCTTACAGGAAGCGGGGTGTGAGGAGCTGTAGTCAAGGTAGCTGTGGGAGTCGGTAGGCTTGGAATGGGTATTGGTGGACAGTCTATCACCAGAGGTTGAGACAGCGAGGTCAAAGAAGGGAAGGGAAGTGTCAGAGATGGTGAAAATGATGGAGGGGTGGAGATTGGAAGCAAAATTAATAAATTTTTCCAAGTCCTGACGAGAGCACGAAGCAGCACCAAAGTAACCATCGTTGTACCGGAGAAAGAGTTGTGAAAGGGGGCCGGAATAGCATTGGAATAAGGAATGTTCCACATACCCCATAAAGAGACAGGCATAGCTGGGGCCCATGCGGGTACCCATAGCCACACCTTTTATTTGGAGGAAGTGAGAGGAGTTGAAGGAGAAATTGTTCAGTGCTATACCTGATCCCCCATAGCTAAACCCGATCCCCAATAGCTAAACACGATCCCCCATCACTAAACCCGGTCCCCCATCACTAGACCCGATCCCCCATCACTAAACCCAATCCCCCATCACTAAAATCGATCCCCGATCGCTAAACCCAATCCCCCATCACTAAACCCCTTCCTGCAATGCTAAACATGGTCCCCCATCGCTGAACTGGATCCTGCATTACTGAACCCGTTTGCCCATAGCTAAACTTGATTGCCCATCACTAAACCGGATCCCCCATCACTAAACCCGATCCTGCAGAGCTAGAAATGATCCCCCATAGCAAAACCTGATCCCCCATCACTAAAGCCGATCCCGCATCACTAAAACCAATCCCCCATATCTAAATCCGATCCCCCAATGATAAACATGATCCTCCATCACCAAACCTGATTCCCCATCACTAAACCCAATCCCCCATCACTAAACCCGATCCCCCATCACTAAACCTGATCCCACATCACAAAACCTGATTCCCCATAGCTAAACCAGACCCTCCACGGCTAAACCCGATCCCCCATTAGTAGACCTGATCCCCCAGCACTAAACTCGATCCCCCAATGCTAAACATGATCCCCATTGCAAAACCTGATCCCCCATCACTAAAGCCGATCCCCCATCACTAAACCCGATTCCCCATCAATAAACCTGATCCCCGATCGCTAAACCCAATCCGTCATAACTAAAGCCGAACCCCCAATGCTAAATATGGTCCCCCATCGATAAACCGGATCCCGCATCACTAAGCCTGATCCCCCATAGCTAAACCCGTTCCCCCATCACTAAACCTGATCCCCATCACTAAACCTGATGCCACATCACAAAACCCGATCCCCCATAGCTAAACCAGACCCTCCACAGCTAAACCAGATCCCCCATCACTAAACCGGATCCCCCAGCACTAAACCCGATCCCCCAATGCTAAACATGATACCCATCACTAAACCTGATCCCCACCATTAAACCCGATCCCAAATCACTAAACCGATCCCCCACAGCAAAACCTGAACCCCAACGGCTAAACCCAATCTCCCATTGCTCAACCACATCCCCCATCACTAAACACGATCCCACATCACTAAACCTGATCCCCCATAGCAAAATCTGATCCCCCATAGCTAAACCCGATCCCCAATAGCTAAACACAATGCCCATCACTAAACCCAATCCATGATCACTAAAACCGATCCCCCAATGCTAAACATGATCCCCTATCGCTAAACCTGATCCCCCATCACTAAACCCCATCCCCCATACACTAAATCCGATCCCCCATTACTAAACCCAATCCCCCATCACTAAACCTGATCCTCCAAAGCTAAACATATTCCCCCATCCCTAAAACGGACCCTGCATCAATAAACCCGATCGCCCATAGCTAAACCCGATCCCCCATCAATAAACTTGATCCCCCATCACTAAACCCGATCCCCCAGAGTTAAAAATGATCCCCCATCGCTAAACCTGATCCCCCATCACTAAAGCCCATACCCCAACACTAAACACAATCCCCCATCACTAAACCCGATCTCCCAATGCTAAACATTATCCCCCATTGCAAAACCTGATCCCCCATCACTAAATCTGATCCCCCATCACTAAACCCGATCCCCCATCAGTAAACCTGATCCCCGATCGCTAAAGCCAATCCCCCATAACTAAACCCGATCCCCCAATGCTAAACATGGTACCCCATCGATAAACCGGATCCCGCATCACTAAGCCCGATCCCCCATAGCTAAACCCGATCCCCATCACTAAACCTGATCCCCATCATTAAACCAGATCCCCCATCAGTAAACACGATCCGCCATCACTAAACCCGATCCCGCATAGCTAAACCCGATCCCCAATATCTAAACACGATCCCCCATCACAAAACGTGAACCCCGATTGCTAAACCCAATATTCCATCAGTAAACCCGATCCACCATAGCTAAATCCGATCCCCCATCACAAAACCTGAACCCCCATCACTAAACCCGATCCCCCAGAGCAAAAAATGATCCTCCATCGCTAAACCTGATCGCCCATCACTAATCCCGATATCCCACCACTAAACCCAATCCCACATCAGTGAACCGAATCCCCCATATCTAAACCCGATCCCCCATCACTAAACCTGATCCCTGATCACTAAACCCGATCCCACATCACTGAACCCGAGCCCACTACACTGAAACTGATCCCTCATAGCCAAACCTGATCCCCCATAGCTAAACCCGATGCCCAATAGCTAAAAATGACTCCCATCACTAAACCCGACCCACCATCACTAACGCCGAACCCCCAATGCTAAACAGGAACCCCCATCGCTAAACCGGATCTCCCATCACTAAACACGATCCCCCATCACGAAACCCGATCCCCCATTGCTAAACATAATCCCCCATCGCAAAACCTGATCCCCCATCACCAAAGCCGACCCCCCATCACTAAACATGATCCCCAATCTCACGAAACACAATCCCCCATCAGTAAACACAATCCCCCTATGCTAAACATGGTCCCCCATCGCTAGACCGGATCCTGCATAAGCAAAACCCAATCGCCCATAGCTAAACTCGATCCCCATCACTAAAGCTGATCCCACAGAGCTAAAAATGATCCCCTATTGCTAAAGCTGATCCCCCATCACTAAATCCGATACCCCATCTCTAAACCAATCCCACATCACTAAACCCAATCCCCCATATCTAAACCAGATCCCCCATCACTAAACCTGATCCCCCAATGCTAAACATGATCCCCCATCACTAAACCTGATTCCCCATCACTAAACCCGATCCCCCATCACTAAACACGATCCCCCATCACTAAACCCGATCCCACATCACAAAACCCGATCCCCCATAGCTAAACCAGACCCTCCACAGCTAAACCCGATCCCCCATCACTAAGCCCGATCCCCCAATGGTAAACATGATCCCCATCACTAAACCTGATCCCCTATCAATAAACCCGATCCCAAATCACTAAACCCAATCCCCCATAGCAAAACCTGATCCCCCACAGCTAAACCCAATCTCCCATTGCTAATCCACATACCCCATCACTAAACACGATCCCACATCACTAAACCTGATCCCCCAAAGCAAAACCTGATCCCCCATAGCTAAACCTGATCCCCAATAGCTAAACACAATCCCCATCATTAAACCCAATCCACGATCACTAAACCCGATCCCCCAATGGTAAACATGATCCCCTATCGCTAAACCTGATCCTCCATCACTAAACCCCATCCCCCATACACTAAACCCGATCCCCCATTACTAAACCCAATTCCCCATCACTAAACCCGATCCCCAAATGCGAAACATATTCCCCCATCCCTAAACCAGACCCTGCATCACTAAACCCGATCGCCCATAGATAAACTCGATCTTCCATCACTACACCTGATCCCTCATCACTAAACCCGATCCCCAGAGCTAAAAATGATCCCCCAACGCTAAGCCTGATCCCCTATCAGTAAACATGATCCCCCATCAGTAAACCTGATCCCCGACCGATAAACCCAATCCCTCATAACCTAACCCGATCCCCCAATGATAAACATGGTCCCCCATCTATAAACCAGATCCTGCATCACTAAGCCCGATCCCCCATAGCTAAACCAGATCCCCCATCATTAAACCTGATCCCCCATCATTAAACCAGATCCGCATTAGTAAACACAATCCCCCATCACTAAACCTAATCCCCCATAGCTAAAGCCGATCCCCAATATCTAAGCACGATCCCCCATCACGAAACCGAATCCCCCATCACTAAATGTGATCCCCGATCGCTAAACCCAATATCCCATCACTAAACCCGATGCCAATAGCTAAATCTGATCCCCCGTCACTAAACCTGATCCCCCATCGCAAAACCTGATCCCCATCACTAAATCTGATCCCTGCTCGCCAAACCCAATCCCCCATCACTAAACCAGATTCCCCAATGCTAAACATGGTCCCCCATCGCAAAACCATAGCCCGCATCACTACACCCGATCCCCCATTGCTAAATGCGATCCCCCATCACAAAACCTGATCCCCCATCACTAAACCCGATTCCCATCAGTAACCCGATCCCACGTCACGAAACCAATTCCACATATCTAAACCCAATCCCTCATCATTAAACCCGATCCCCTAATACTAAACAGGGTCCCCCATCGCTTAACAGGATCCCGCATCACTAAACCCAATCCCCCATAGCTAAACCCGATCCCCCATCACTAAATCCAACCCCCCATCACTAAACCCGATACACCAATGGTAAATCCGATCCCCCATAGGTAAACCCGATCCCCAATATCAAAACACGATCCCCCATCAATAAACCTGACCACCATCACTAATTCCGATCCCCCAATGCTAAGCATGATCCCCCATCACTAAAGCTGATCCCCCATCACTAAATCCGATCCCCGATGGCTAAACCCAAGCCCCCATCACTAAACCTGATCCCCCCAATGCTAAACATGCTCCCCCATCGATAAACTGCATCCTGCATCACTAAACCCTATCACCCATAGCTAAACCCGATCCCCCATCACTTAATCTGATCCCCCATCACTAAACCCGATCCCCCAGAACAGAAAATGATCCCCCATCGCTAAAACTGATCCCCCATCACTAAAGCCAATACCCCATCACTTAACCCGATCCCCCATCACTAAACCTGATCCCCCAGTGCTAAACATGATCCCCCATCGCGAAACCTGATCCCCCATCACTAAACCCGATCCCCGATCGCCAAACCCAATCCCCCATCACTAAACCCAATTCCCCAATGCTAAACATGGTCCCCCATCGCTAAACCAGATCCCTCATCACTAAACCCGACCCCCCATCGCTAAACCCGATCACCCATCACAAAACATGATCTCCCAACTCTTACCCCGATACCCCATCACTAAACCCGATCCTACAACACTAAACCCAATCCCCCATATCTAAACCCGTTCCCATCACTATACCCGATCCCCCATCACTCAACCCGATCCCCCATTACTAAAACCGATCCCCCATCACTAAATTTGTGCCCTGATCGCTAAATCCAATCCCTCATAACTAAACCCGATCCCCCAATGCTAAACACGGTCCCCCATCGCTAAACTGGATCCCGCATCACTAAACCCGATTCCCCATAGCTAAACATGATCCCCAATATCTAAACATGATCCCCCATCATGAAACCCAAACCCCCATCACGCAATGCGATCCCCAATCGATAAACCCAATCCCACATCACTAAACCCAATCCCCCATATCTAAACCCAATCCCACATCACTAAACCCGATCCCACATCACTAAACGTGATACCTCATAGCTAAACCTGATCCCCCATATCTAAATCGAATGCCCAAAAGCTAAACACGACCCCCATCACTAAACCCGATACATCATCACTAAACCCGATCCCCCAATCCTAATCATGAAACCCCATCGCTAAAGCTGATCCCCCATCACTACACCTGATACCCCATCACCAAAATCGATCCCCCATCACTAAACCCAACCCCCATCACTAAACATGATCCCCAATAACTAAACACAATCCCCCATCAGTAAACGCAATCCCCCAATGCTAAACATGGTCCACCATCGCTAATCCAGATCCTGCATCAGTAAAACCAGTCGCCCATAACTAAACTCGATCCCCCATCACCAAACCTGATCCCACAGAGCTAAAAATGATCCCCCATCACTAAAGCTGATGCCCCAACACTAAAGCCAATACTCCATCACTAAACCCAATCCCACATCACTAAACCCGATCCCCCATATCTATACCCGACCCCCCATCACTAAACCTGATCCCCCAATGCTAATCATGATCCTCCATCAATAAACCTGATTCCCCATCACTGAACCCGATCCCCCATCACAAAACCCGATCCCCCATCACTAAACCCGATCCCACATCACAAAACCCGACCCCCCATAGCTAAACCAGACCCTCCACGGCTAAACCCGATCCCCCATCACTAAAACTGACCCCCCAGCACTAAACCCGATCCCCCAATGCTAAACATGATCCCCATCACTAAACCTGATCCCGCATCACTAAACCCGATCCCAAATCACTAAACCCGATCCCCCATAGCAAAACCTGATCCCCCACTTCTAAACCCAATCTCCCATTGCTAAACCACATGCCACATCACTTATCACAATCCCACATCACTAAACCTGATCCCCCATAGCAAAACCTGATACCCCATAGCTAAACCCGATTCCCAATAGCTAAACACAATCCCCATCACTAAACCCAATCCACGATCACTACACCCGATCCCCCAATGCTAAACATGATCCCCTATCGCTAAACTTGACCCCATCACTAAACACCATCCCCCATACACTAAACCCTATCCCCTATTACTAAACCCAATCCCCCATCACTAAACCCGATCCCCCAATGCTAAACATATTCCCCCATCCCTAAACTGGACCCTGCATCACTAAACCTGATCGGCCCATAGCTAAACCCGATCCCCCATCAATAAACCTGCTCCCCCATCACTAAACCCGATCCCCCAGAGCTAAAAATGATCCCCCATTGCAAAACCTGATCCCCATCACTAAAGCCGATCCCCCATCACTAAACCCGATCCCCCATCAGTAAACCTGATCCCCGATCGCTAAAGCCAATCCCCATAACTAAACCCAATCCCCCAATGCTAAACATGGTACCCCAACGATAAACCGGATCCCGCACCACTAAGCCCGATCCCCCATAGCTAAATCCGATACCCCATCACTAAACCTGATCCCCCATCAATAAACCAGATCCACCATCAGTAAACACGATCCCCCTTCACTAAACCCGATCCCCCATAGCTAAACCTGATCCCCAATATCTAAACTCGATCCCCCATCACAAAACGTGATCCCCGATTGCTAAACCCAATATTCCATCAGTAAACCAGAACCCCCATAGCTAAAACCAATCATCCGTCACTAAACCTGAACCCCCATCACTAAAACCGATCCCCCAGAGCAAAAAATGATACTCCATCGCTGAACCTGATCGGCCATCACTAAACCCGATATCCCATCACTAAACCCAATCCCACATCACTGAACCGAATCCCCCATATCTAAACCCGATCCCCCATCACTAAACCTGATCCCCGATCACTAAACCCGATCTCACATCACTGAACCCGAGCCCACTACACTGAACCTGATCCCTCATAGCCAAACCTGATGCCCCATAGCTAAACCCGATGCCCAATAGCTAAAAACGACTCCCATCACTAAACCTGACCCACCATCACTAACCTCGATCCCCCAATGCTAAACAGGATCCCCCATCGCTAAACCAGATCTCCCATCACTAAACACGCTCCCCATCACGAAACCCAATCCCCCATTGCTAATGATGATCCACCTTCGCAAACCTGATCCCCCATCACTAAAGCCGATCCCCCATCACTAAACATGATCCCCAATCACTAAACACAATCCCCCATCAGTAAACGCAATCCCCCAATGCTAAACATGGTCCACCATCACTAAACCGGAACCTGCATCAACAAAACCGATCGCCCATAGCTAAACTCGATCCCCCATCACTAAACCTGATCCCCATCACTAAAGCTGATCCCCCATCACTAAATACGATACCCCATCACTAAACCCAATCCCACATCACTAAACCCAATCTCCCATATCTAAACCCAATCCCCCATCACTAAACCCGATCCCCCAATGCTAAACATGATCCCCAATCACTAAACCTGATTCCCCATCACTAAACCCGATCCCCCATCACTAAACCCGATCCCCCATCACTAAACCCGATCCCACATCACAAAACCCGATCCCCCATAGCTAAACCAGACCCTCCACAGCTAAACCCGATCCCCCTTCACTAAACCTGATCCCCCAGCACTAAACCCGATCCCCCAATGCTAAACATGATCCCCATCACTAAACCTGATCTGCCATCACTAAACCCGATCCCAAATCACTAAACCCGATCCCCCATAGCAAAACCTGATCCCCCACGGCTAACCCCAATCTCCCATTGCTAATCCACATACCCCATCACTAAACACGATCCCACATCACTAAACCTGATCCCCCATAGCAAAACCTGATCCCCATAGCTAAACCCGGTCCCCAATAGCTAAACACAAACCCCATAATTAAACCCAATCCACGATCACTAAACCCGATCCCCCAATGCTAAACATGATCCCCTATCGCTAAACCTGATCCCCCATCACTAAACCCCATCCCCCATACACTAAACCCGATCCCACATTACTAAACCCAAACCCCCATCACTAAACCCGATCCCCCAATGCTAAACATATTCCCCCATCCCTAAACCAGACCCTGCATCACTAAACCCAATCGCCCATAACTAAACTCGATCCCCCATCACTAATCCTGATCCCCATCACTAAACCCGATCCCCCAGAGCTAAAAATGATCCCCATTGCTAAACCCGATCCCCTATCATTAAACCTGATCCCCCATCAGTAAAACTGATCCCCGATCGCTAAACCCAATCCCTCATAACTAAACCTGATCCCCAATGCTAAACATGGTCCCCCATCTATAAACTGGATCCCTCATCACTAAGCCCGATCCCACATAGCTAAACCCGATCCCCCATCATGAAACCTGATCCCCCATCATTAAACTAGATCGCCATTAGTAAACACGATCCCCCATCACTAAACCTGATCCCCCATAGCTAAGCACGTTCCCCAATATCTAAACAGGATCCCCATCACGAAACCCAATCCCCCATCACTAAATGTGATCCCCGATCACTAAACCCAATATCACATCACTAAACCCGATCCCCAATAGCTAAATCTGATCCCCCGTCACTAAACCTGATCCCCCATCGCAAAACCTGATCCCCCATCACTAAAGCCGATCCCCCATCACTAAACCTGATCCCCATCACTAAACCTGATCCCCGCTCGCCAAACCCAATCCCCCATCACTAAACAAGATTCCCCAATGCTAAACATGGTCCCCCATCACTAAACGGTAGCCCGCATCACTAAGCCCGATCCCCCATTGCTAAACCCGATCCCCATCACAAAACCTGATCCCCCATCACTAAACCCGATGCCCATTCAGTAACCCGATCCCACATCACTAAACCAATACCCCATATCTAAACCCAATCCCTCATCATTAAACCCGATCCCCCAATGCTAAACAGGGTCCCCTATCGCTAAACAGGATCCCGCATCACTAAACCCAATCCCCCATAGCTAAACCCGATCCCCCATTACTAAACCTGATCCTCCATCACTAAACCCGATCCCCCATCACTAAACCCAATCCCCCATCACTAAACCCGATACACCAATGGTAAATCCGAACCCCCATAGGTAAACCCGATCCCCAATATCAAAACACGATCCCCCATCACTAAACCCGATCCCCGATGGCTAAACCAAAGACCCATCACTAAACCCGATCCCCCCAATTCTAAACATGTTCCCCCATTGCTAAACTGTATCCTGCATCACTAAACCCTATCACCCGTAGCTAAACCCGATCCCCCATCACTTAATCTGATCCCCCATCACTAAACCTGATCCCCCAATGCTAAACATGATCCCCATCACTAAACCTGATCCCCCATCTCTAAACCCGATCCCAAATCACTAAACCCGATCCCCCATAGCAAAACCTGATCCCCCACGGCTAAACCCAATCTCCCATTGCTAATCCACATACCCCATCACTAAACACGATCCTACATCACTAAATCGGATCCCCCATAGCATAACCTGATCCCCCATAGCTAAACCTGATCCCCAATAGCTAAACACAATCCCCATCAATAAACCCAATCCACGATCAATAAACCCGATCCCCCAATGCTAAAAATGATCCCCTATCGCGAAACCTGATCCTCCATCACTAAACCCCATCCCCCATACACTAAACCCTATCCCCCATTACTAAACCCAATTCCCCATCACTCAACCCGATCCCCCAATGCGAAACATATTACCCCATCCCTCAACCAGACCCTGCATTACTAAACCCGATCGCCCATAGATAAACTCGATCCCCCATTTCTAAACCTGATCCCTCATCACTAAACCTGATCCCCCAGAGCTGAAAATGATCCCCCATTGCTAAACCTGATTCCCTATCAGTAAACCTGATCCCCCATCAGTAAACCTGATCCCCGATCGATAAACCCAATCCCTCATAACCTAACCCGATCTCCCAATGCTAAACATGGTCCCCCATCTATAAACCAGATCCCGCATCACTAAGCCCAATCCCCCATAGCTAAACCCGATCCACATCACTAAACCTGATCCCCATCATTAAACCAGATCCCCATTAGTAAACACGATCCCCCATCACTAAACCTGATCCCCCATAGCTAAACCCGATCCCCAATAGCTAAACACAAACCCCATCATTAAACCCAATCCACGATCACTAAACCCGATCCCCCAATGCTAAACATGATCCCCTATCACTAAACCTGATCCCCCATCATTAAACCCCATCCCCCATTCACTAAAACCGATCCCCCATTACTAAACCCAAACACCCATCACTAAACCCGATCCCCCAATGCTAAACATATTCCCCCATCCCTAAACCAGACCCTGCATCACTAAACCCAATCGCCCTTAACTAAACTCGATCCCCCATCACTAATCCTGATCCCCCATCACTAAACCCGATCCCCCAGTGCTAAAAATGATCCCCATTGCTAAACCTGATCCCCTATCATTAAACCTGACCCCCCATAAGTAAAACTGATCCCCGATCGCTAAACCCAATCCCTCATAACTAAACCTGATCCCCCAATGCTAAACATGGTCCCCCATCTATAAACCGGATCCCGCGTCACTAAGCCCGATCCCACATAGCTAAACCCGATCCCCCATCATGAAACCTGATCCCCCATCATTAAACCAGATCCCCATCAGTAAACACGACCCCCATCAGTAAACCTGATCCCCCATCACTAAACGTGATCCCCGATCGCTAAACCCAATATCACATCACTAAACCCGATCCCCAATAGCTAGATCTGATCCCCCGTCACTAAACCTGATCCCCCATCGCAAAACCTGATCCCCATCACTAAGGCCGATCCCCCATCACTAAACCTGATCCCCATCACTAAACCTGATCCCCGCTCGCCAAACCCAATCCCCCATCACTAAACCAGATTCCCCAATGCTAAACATGGTCCCCCATCGCTAAACCGTAGCCCGCATCACTAAGCCTGATCCCCCATTGATAAACCCGATCCCCCATCACAAAACCTGATCCCCCATCACTAAACCCGATGCCCATTCAGTAACCCGATCCCACATCACTAAACCAATACCCCATATCTAAACCCAATCCCTCATCATTAAACCCGATCCCCCAATGCTAAACAGGGTCCCCTATCGCTAAACAGGATCCCGCATCACTAGACCCAATCCCCCATAGCTAAACCCGATCCCCCATTACTAAACCTGATCCTCCATCACTAAACCCGATCCCACATTACTAAACCCAAACCCCCATCACTAAACCCGATCCCCCAATGCTAAACATATTCCCCCATCCCTAAACCAGACCCTGCATCACTAAACCCAATCGCCCATAACTAAACTCGATCCCCCATCACTAATCCTGATCCCCATCACTAAACCCGATCCCCCAGAGCTAAAAATGATCCCCATTGCTAAACCCGATCCCCTATCATTAAACCTGATCCCCCATCAGTAAAACTGATCCCCGATCGCTAAACCCAATCCCTCATAACTAAACCTGATCCCCAATGCTAAACATGGTCCCCCATCTATAAACTGGATCCCTCATCACTAAGCCCGATCCCACATAGCTAAACCCGATCCCCCATCATGAAACCTGATCCCCCATCATTAAACTAGATCGCCATTAGTAAACACGATCCCCCATCACTAAACCTGATCCCCCATAGCTAAGCACGTTCCCCAATATCTAAACAGGATCCCCATCACGAAACCCAATCCCCCATCACTAAACGTGATCCCCGATCACTAAACCCAATATCACATCACTAAACCCGATCCCCAATAGCTAAATCTGATCCCCCGTCACTAAACCTGATCCCCCATCGCAAAACCTGATCCCCCATCACTAAAGCCGATCCCCCATCACTAAACCTGATCCCCATCACTAAACCTGATCCCCGCTCGCCAAACCCAATCCCCCATCACTAAACAAGATTCCCCAATGCTAAACATGGTCCCCCATCACTAAACGGTAGCCCGCATCACTAAGCCCGATCCCCCATTGCTAAACCCGATCCCCCATCACAAAACCTGATCCCCCATCACTAAACCCGATGCCCATTCAGTAACCCGATCCCACATCACTAAACCAATACCCCATATCTAAACCCAATCCCTCATCATTAAACCCGATCCCCCAATGCTAAACAGGGTCCCCTATCGCTAAACAGGATCCCGCATCACTAAACCCAATCCCCCATAGCTAAACCCGATCCCCCATTACTAAACCTGATCCTCCATCACTAAACCCGATCCCCCATCACTAAACCCAATCCCCCATCACTAAACCCGATACACCAAGGGTAAATCCGAACCCCCATAGATAAACCCGATCCCCAATATCAAAACACGATCCCCCATCACTAAACCCGATCCCCGATGGCTAAACCAAAGACCCATCACTAAACCCGATCCCCCCAATTCTAAACATGTTCCCCCATTGCTAAACTGTATCCTGCATCACTAAACCCTATCACCCGTAGCTAAACCCGATCCCCCATCACTTAATCTGATCCCCCATCACTAAACCTGATCCCCCAATGCTAAACATGATCCCCATCATTAAACCTGATCCCCCATCTCTAAACCCAATCCCAAATCACTAAACCCGATCCCCCATAGCAAAACCTGATCCCCCACGGCTAAACCCAATCTCCCATTGCTAATCCACATACCCCATCACTAAACACGATCCTACATCACTAAATCGGATCCCCCATAGCATAACCTGATCCCCCATAGCTAAACCTGATCCCCAATAGCTAAACACAATCCCCATCAATAAACCCAATCCACGATCAATAAACCCGATCCCCCAATGCTAAAAATGATCCCCTATCGCGAAACCTGATCCTCCATCACTAAACCCCATCCCCCATACACTAAACCCTATCCCCCATTACTAAACCCAATTCCCCATCACTCAACCCGATCCCCCAATGCGAAACATATTACCCCATCCCTCAACCAGACCCTGCATTACTAAACCCGATCGCCCATAGATAAAC
This sequence comes from Carcharodon carcharias, assembly GCF_017639515.1. NCBI lineage: Eukaryota > Metazoa > Chordata > Chondrichthyes > Lamniformes > Lamnidae > Carcharodon > Carcharodon carcharias. The sequence goes on along the minus strand of NC_054492.1, from coordinate 4,121,325 downwards.
TCGATCCCCCATTTCTAAACCTGATCCCTCATCACTAAACCTGATCCCCCAGAGCTGAAAATGATCCCCCATTGCTAAACCTGATTCCCTATCAGTAAACCTGATCCCCCATCAGTAAACCTGATCCCCGATCGATAAACCCAATCCCTCATAACCTAACCCGATCTCCCAATGCTAAACATGGTCCCCCATCTATAAACCAGATCCCGCATCACTAAGCCCAATCCCCCATAGCTAAACCCGATCCACATCACTAAACCTGATCCCCATCATTAAACCAGATCCCCATTAGTAAACACGATCCCCCATCACTAAACCTGATCCCCCATAGCTAAACCCGATCCCCAATAGCTAAACACAAACCCCATCATTAAACCCAATCCACGATCACTAAACCCGATCCCCCAATGCTAAACATGATCCCCTATCACTAAACCTGATCCCCCATCATTAAACCCCATCCCCCATTCACTAAAACCGATCCCCCATTACTAAACCCAAACACCCATCACTAAACCCGATCCCCCAATGCTAAACATATTCCCCCATCCCTAAACCAGACCCTGCATCACTAAACCCAATCGCCCTTAACTAAACTCGATCCCCCATCACTAATCCTGATCCCCCATCACTAAACCCGATCCCCCAGTGCTAAAAATGATCCCCATTGCTAAACCTGATCCCCTATCATTAAACCTGACCCCCCATAAGTAAAACTGATCCCCGATCGCTAAACCCAATCCCTCATAACTAAACCTGATCCCCCAATGCTAAACATGGTCCCCCATCTATAAACCGGATCCCGCGTCACTAAGCCCGATCCCACATAGCTAAACCCGATCCCCCATCATGAAACCTGATCCCCATTCATTAAACCAGATCCCCATCAGTAAACACGATCCCCCATCAGTAAACCTGATCCCCCATCACTAAACGTGATCCCCGATCGCTAAACCCAATATCACATCACTAAACCCGATCCCCAATAGCTAGATCTGATCCCCCGTCACTAAACCTGATCCCCCATCGCAAAACCTGATCCCCATCACTAAGGCCGATCCCCCATCACTAAACCTGATCCCCATCACTAAACCTGATCCCCGCTCGCCAAACCCAATCCCCCATCACTAAACCAGATTCCCCAATGCTAAACATGGTCCCCCATCGCTAAACCGTAGCCCGCATCACTAAGCCTGATCCCCCATTGCTAAACCCGATCCCCCATCACAAAACCTGATCCCCCATCACTAAACCCGATGCCCATTCAGTAACCCGATCCCACATCACTAAACCAATACCCCATATCTAAACCCAATCCCTCATCATTAAACCCGATCCCCCAATGCTAAACAGGGTCCCCTATCGCTAAACAGGATCCCGCATCACTAGACCCAATCCCCCATAGCTAAACCCGATCCCCCATTACTAAACCTGATCCTCCATCACTAAACCCGATCCCCCATCACTAAACCCAATCCCCCATCACTAAACCCGATACACCAATGGTAAATCCGAACCCCCATAGGTAAACCCGATCCCCAATATCAAAACACGATCCCCCATCACTAAACCTGACCACCATCACTAAATCTGATCCCACAATGCTAAGCATGATCCCCCATCACTAAAACTGATCCCCCATCACTAAACCCAATCCCCGATGGCTAAACCAAAGACCCATCACTAAACCCGATCCCCCCAATTCTAAACATGCTCCCCCATCGCTAAACTGTATCCTGCATCACTAAACCCTATCACCCATAGCTAAACCCGATCTCCCATCACTTAATCTGATCCCCCATCACTAAACCCGATCCCCCAATGCTAAACATGATCCCCATCACTAAACCTGATCCCCCATCACTAAACCCGATCCCAAATCACTAAATTCGATCCCCCATAGCAAAACCTGATCCCCCACGGCTAAACCCAATCTCCCATTGCTAATCCACATACCCCATCACTAAACATGATCCTACATCACTAAATCGGATCCCCCATAGCATAACCTGATCCCCCATAGCTAAACCCGATCCCCAATAGCCAAACACAATCCCCATCAATAAACCCAATCCACGATCAATAAACCCGATCCCCCAATGCTAAACATGATCCCCTATCGCGAAACCTGATCCTCCATCACTAAATCCCATCCCCCATACACTAAACCCGATCCCCATTACTAAACCAAATTCCCCATCACTAAACCCGATCCCCCAATGCGAAACATATTACCCCATTCCTAAACCAGACCCTGCATTACTAAACCCGATCGCCCATAGATAAACTCGATCCCCCATCTCTAAACCTGATCCCTTATCACTAAACCCGATCCCCAGAGCTAAAAATGATCCCCCATTGATAAACCTGATTCCCTATCAGTAAACCTGATCCCCCATCAGTAAACCTGATCCCCGATCGATAAACCCAATCCCTCATAACCTAACCCGATCTCCCAAAGCTAAACATGGTCCCCCATCTATAAACCAGATCCTGCATCACTAAGCCCAATCCCCCATAGCTAAACCCGATCCACATCACTAAACCTGATCCCCATCATTAAACCAGATCCCGATTAGTAAACACGATCCCCCATCACTACACCGATTCCCCATAGCTAAACACGATCCCCAATATCTAAACATGATCCCCATCACGAAACCCAATCCCCATCACTAAACACGATCCCCGATCGCTAAACCCAATATCCCATCATTAAACCCGATCCCCAATAGATAAATCTGATCCCCCGTCACTAAACCTGATCCCCCATCGCAAAACCTGATCCCCCATCACTTAAGCCGATCCCCCATCACTAAACCCGATCCCCATCACAAAGTCTGATCCCCGCTCACCAAACCCAATCCCCCATCACTAAACCAGATTCCCCAATGCTAAAAATGGTCCCCCATCGCTAAACCGTAGCTCGCATCACTAAACCCGATCCCCCATTGCTAAACCCGATCCCCATCACAAAACCTGATCCCCCATCACTAAACCCGATGCCCCATCAGTAACCCGATCCCACATCACTAAATCAATCCCACATATCTAAACCCATTCCCTCATCACTAAACCCGATCCCCCATCACTAAACCCAATCCCCCATCACTAAACCTGATACACCAATGGTAAATCCGATTCCCCTTAGGTAAACCCGATCCCCAATATCAAAACACGATCCCCCATCACTAAACCTGACCACCATCACTAAATCCGATCCCCCAATGCTAAGCATGATCCCCATCACTAAACCTGATACCCCATCGCTAAATCCGATCCCCGATGGCTAAATTCAAGCCCCCATCACTAAACCTGATCCCCCCAATGCTAAACATGCTCCCCCATCGCTAAACTGTATCCTGCATCACTAAACCGTATCACCCATAGCTAAACCCGATCCCCCATCACTTAATCTGATCCCCATCACTAAACCCCATCCCCCAGAACAGAAAATGATTCCCCATCGCTAAAACTGATCCCCCATCACTAAAGCCAATACCCCATCACTAAACCCGAGCCCCCATCACTAAACCTGATCCCCAATGCTAAACATGATCCCCCATCGCGAAACCTGAACCTCGATCACTAAACCCGATCCCCCATCACTAAACCCGATCCCCAATCGCCAAACCCAATCCCCCATCACTAAACCCGATTCCCCAATGCTAAACATGGTCCCCCATCACTAAACCGCATCCCACATCACTAAACCCGATCCCCCATCGCTAAACCCGATCACCCATCACAAAACATGATCTCCCATCACTTACCCCGATACCCCATCACTAAACCCGATCCTACATCACTAAACCCAATCCCCCATATCTAAACCCGTTCCCATCACTATACCCGATCCCCCATCACTCAACCCAATCCCCCATTACTAAAACCGATCCCCAATCACTAAATTCGTGCCCCGATCGCTAAACCCAATCCCTCATAACTAAACCCGATCCCCCAATGCTAAACACGGTTCCCCATTGCTAAACCGGATCCCGCATCACTAAACCCGATCCTCCATAGCTAAACACGAACCCCAATATCTAAACATGATCCCCCATCATGAAACCCAACCCCCCATCACGAAATGCGATCCCCGATCGCTAAACCCAATCCCACATCACTAAACTCAATCCTCCATATCTAAACCCAATCCCACATCACTAAACCCGATCCCACATCACTAAACCTGATCCCTCATGGCTAAACCTGATCCCCCATATCTAAATCGAATGCCCAATAGCTAAACACGACCCCCATCACTAAACCCGATACATCATCACTAAACCCGATCCCCCAATCCTAATCATGAAACCCCATCGCTAAAGCTGATCCCCCATCACTACACCCGATCCCCCATCATTAAAATCGATCCCCATCACTAAACCCAACCCCCAACACTAAACATGATCCCCAATCACTAAACACAATCCCTCATCAGTAAACGCAATCCCCCAATGCTAAACATGGTCCCCCATCGCTAATCTGGATCCTGCAACAGTGAAACCAATCGCCCATAGCTAAACTCGATCCCCCATCACTAAAACTGATCCCGCAGAGATAAAAATGATCCCCCATTGCTAAAGCTGATGCCCTAACACTAAAGCCGATACCCCATCACTAAACCCAATCCCACATCACTAAACCCAATCCCCCGTATCTAAACCCGAACCCCCTTCACTAAAACCGATCCCCCAATGCTAAACATGATCCTCCATCACTAAACCTGATTCCCCATCACTAATCCCGATCCCCCATCACTAAACCCGTTCCCCCATCACTAAACCCGATCCCTCATAGCTAAACCAGACCCTCCATGGCTAAACCCAATCCCCCATCGCTAAACCTGATCCCCCAGCACTAAACCCGATCCTCCATAGCTAAACACGAACCCCAATATCTAAACATGATCCCCCATCATGAAACCCAACCCCCCATCACGAAATGCGATCCCCGATCGCTAAACCCAATCCCACATCACTAAACTCAATCCTCCATATCTAAACCCAATCCCACATCACTAAACCCGATCCCACATCACTAAACCTGATCCCTCATGGCTAAACCTGATCCCCCATATCTAAACCCAATGCCCAATAGCTAAACACGACCCCCATCACTAAACCCGATACATCATCACTAAACCCGATCCCCCAATCCTAATCATGAAACCCCATCGCTAAAGCTGATCCCCCATCACTACACCCGATCCCCCATCATTAAAATTGATCCCCATCACTAAACCCAACCCCCAACACTAAACATGATCCCCAATCACTAAACACAATCCCTCATCAGTAAACGCAATCCCCCAATGCTAAACATGGTCCCCCATCGCTAATCTGGATCCTGCAACAGTGAAACCAATCGCTAAACTCGATCCCCCATCACTAAAACTGATCCCGCAGAGATAAAAATGATCCCCCATTGCTAAAGCTGATGCCCTAACACTAAAGCCGATACCCCATCACTAAACCCAATCCCACATCACTAAACCCAATCCCCCGTATCTAAACCCGAACCCCCTTCACTAAAACCGATCCCCCAATGCTAAACATGATCCTCCATCACTAAACCTGATTCCCCATCACTAATCCCGATCCCCCATCACTAAACCTGTTCCCCCATCACTAAACCCGATCCCACATCACAAAACCCGATCCCCCATAGCTAAACCAGACCCTCCATGGCTAAACCCGATCCCCCATCACTAAACCTGATCCCCCAGTACTAAACCCGATCCCCCAATGCTAAATATGATCCCCATCACTAAACCTCATCCCCCATCACTAAACCCGATCCCAAATCACTAAACCCAATCCCCCATAGCAAAACCTGATCCCCCATGGCTAAACCCAATCTTCCATTGCTAAACCACATCCCCCATCACTAAACACGATCCCACATCACTAAACGTGATCCACCATAGCAAAACCTGATCCCCCATAGCTAAAGCCGATCCCCAATAGCTAAACACAATGCCCATCACTAAAGCCAATCCACGATCACTAAACCTGATCCCCCAATGCTAAACATGATCCCCTATCACTAAACCTGATCCCCCATCACTAAACTGCATTCCCATACACTAAACCCGATCCCCCATTACTAAAACCAATCCTCCATCACTAAACCCGATCCCCCAATGCTAAACATATTCCCCCATCCCTAAACCGGACCCTGCATCACTAAACCCGATCGCCCATAGCTAAACTCAATCCCGCATCAATAAACCTGATCCCCCATCACTAAACTCGATCCCCCAGAGTTAAAAATGATCCCCCATCGCTAAACCTGATCCCCCATCACTAAAGCACATACCACATCACTAAACACAATCCCCCATCACAAAACCCGATCTCCTAATGCTAAACATTATCCCCCATTGCAATACCTGATCCCCATCACTAAAGCCTATCCCCCATCACTAAACCCGATCCCCCATCAGTAAACCTGATCCCCGATCGCTAAAGCCAATACCCCATAACTAAACCCGATCCCCCAATGCTAAACATGGTCCCCCATCGCTAATCTGGATCCTGCAACAGTGAAATCAATCGCCCATAGCTAAATCCGATCCCCCATCAGTAAACCTGATCCCCGATCACTAAAGCCAATCCCCCATAACTAAACCCGATCCCCCAATGCTAAACATGGTCCCCCATCGATAAACGGGATCCCGCATCACTAAGCCCGATCCCCCATAGCTAAATCCGGTCCCCCATCACTAAACCTGATCCCCCACCATTAAACCAGATTCCCCATCAGTAAACACGATCCCCCATCACTAAACCCGATCCCCCATAGCTAAACACGATCCCCAATATCTAAACTCGATCCCCATCACGAAACACGATCCCTGATTGCTAAACACAATATTGCATCAGTAAACCCGATCCCCCATAGCTAAATCCAATCCGCCATCACTAAACCTGATCCCCCATCACTAAAACCGATCCCCCAGAGCAAGAAATGATCCTCCATCACTAAACCCGATATCCCATCACTAAGCCCAATCCCACATCACTGAACCGAATCCCCCATATCTAAACCTGATCCCCCATCAATAAACCTGATCCCCGATCACTAAACCTGATCCCACATCACTGAACCCGAGCCCACTACACTGAACCTGATCCCTCATAGCCAAACCTGATGCCCCATAGCTAAACCCGATGCCCAATAGCTAAAAACGACTCCCATCACTAAACCCGACCCACCATCATTAACCCCGAACCCCCAATGCTAAACAGGATCCCCCATCGCTAAACCCGATCTCCCATCACTAAACACGGTCCCCCATCATGAAACCCGATCCCCCATTGCTAAAGATGATCCCCCATCGCAAAAACTGATCCCCCATCACTAAAGCAGATCCCCCATCACTAAACATGATCCCCAATCATTAAACACAACCCCCCATCAGTAAACGCAATCCCCCAATGCTAAACATGGTCCCCCATCACTAAACCTGATCCCACAGAGCTAAAAATGATCCCTCATTGCTAAAGCTGATCCCCCATCACTAAATATGATACCGATCACTAAACCCAATCCCGCATATCTAAACCCGATCCCCCATCACTAAACCCGATCCCCCATCACTAAACCCGATCCCCCATAGCTAAACCAGACCCTCCACAGCTAAACCCAATCCCCCATCACTAAACCTGATCCCCCAGCACTAAACCCGAATCCCCAATGCTAAACATGATCCCCATCACTAAACCTGATCCCCCATCAATAAACCCGATCCCAAATCACTAAACCCGATCCCCCATAGCAAAACCTGATCCCCCACGGCAAAACCCAATCTCCCATTGCTAAGCCACATACCCCATCACTAAACACGATCCCACATCACTAAACCTGATCCCCCATAGCAAAACCTGATCCCCCATAGCTAAACCCGATCCCCAATAGCTAAACACAATCCCCATCACCAAACCCAATCCACGATCACTAAACCCGATCCCCCAATGCTAAACATGATCCCCTATTGCTAAACCTGATCCCCATCACTAAAGCCCATCCCCCATACACTAATCCCGATCCCCCATTACTAAACCCAATTCCCCATCACTAAACCCGATCCCCCAATGCGAAACAAATTCCCCATCCCTAAACCAGACCCTGCATCACTAAACCCGATCGCCCATAGCTAAACTCGATCCCCCAACACTAATCCTGATCCCCCATCACTAAACCCGATCCCCCAGAGCTAAAAATGATCCCCCATCTCTAAACCTGATCCCCTATCAGTAAACCTGATCCCCCATCAGTAAACCTGATCCCCGATCGATAAACCCAATCCCTCATAACTAAACCTGATCCCCCAATGCTAAACATGGTCCCCCATCTATAAACCGGATCCCGCATCACTAAGCCCGATCCCCCATAGCTAAACATGATCCCCCATCATGAAACCTGATCCCCCATCATTAAACCGGATCCCCATTAGTAAACACAATCCCCCATCAATAAACCTGATCCCCATAGCTAAACCCGATCCCCAATATATAAACATGATTCCCCATCACGAAACCCAATCCCCTATCACTAAAAGTGATCCCCGATTGCTAAACCCAATATCCCATCACTAAAACCGATCCCCAATAGCTAAATCTGATACCCCGTCACTAAACCTGATCCCCATCGCAAAACCTGATCCCCCATCACTAAAGCCGATCCCCCATCATAAACCCGATCCCCATCACTAAACCTGATCCCCGCTCGCCAAACCCAATCCCCCATCACTAAACCAGATTCCCCAATGCTAAACATGGTCCCCCATCGCTAAACGGTAGCCCGCATCACTAAACCCGATCCCCCATTGCTAAACCCGATCCCCCATCACAAAACCTGATCCCCCATCACTAAACCCGATACCCCATCAGTAACCCGATCCCACATCACTAAACCAATACCCCATATCTAAACCCAATCCCTCATCATTAAACCCGATCCCCCAATGCTAAACAGGGTCCCCCATTGCTAAACAGGATCCTGCATCACTAAACCCAATCCCCCATAGCTAAACCTGATCCCCCATCACTAAACCTGATCCTTCATCACTAAACCCGATCCCCCATCACTAAACCCAATCCCCCATCACTAAACCCGATACACCAATGGTAAATCCGAACCCCCATAGGTAAACCCGATCCCCAATATCGAAACACAATCCCCCATCACTAATCCTGACCACCATCATTAAATCCGATCCCCCAATGCTAAGCATGATACCCCATCACTAAACCTGATCCCCCATCGCTACATCCGATCCCTGATGGCTAAACCCAAGACCCATCACTAAAACAGATTCCCGCAATGCTAAACATGCTCCCCCATCGCTAAACTGTATCCTGCATCACTAAACCCTGTCACCCATAGCTAAACCCGATCCCCCATCACTTAATCTGATCCCCCATCAATAAACCCAATCCCCCAGAACAAAAAATGATTCCCCATCTCTAAACCTGATCCCCCATTGCTAAACATGATCCCCCATAGGAAAACCTGATCCCCCATCACTAAAGCCGATCCCCCATCACTAAATCCGATCCCCTATCACTAAACATGATCCCCGCTCGCCAAACCCAAACCCCATCACTAAACCCGATGCCCCATTGCTAAACATGGTCCCCCATCGCTAAACCGTAGCCCGCATCACTAGACCCAATCCCCCATTGCTAAACCCGATCCCCCATCACAAAACCTGATCTCCCATCGCTAAACCCGAAACCCCATCAGTAACCCGATCCCACATCACTAAGCCCAATCCCACATATCTAAACCCTTTCCCCATCACTAAACCTGATCCCCCATCACTGAACCCGATCCCCCGTTACTAAACCTGATCCACCATCATTAAACTCGAGCCCCGATCGCTAAACCCAATCCCACATAACTAAACCCGATCCCCCATAGCTAAACATGATCCCCAATATCTAAACACGATCCCCCATCATGAAACCCAGTCCCCCATCACTAAACGCGATCCCTGAATGCTAAACCCAATCTCCCATTAGTAAACTTGATCCCCCATCACCAAACCCGCTCCCCCAGAGCAGAAAATGATCCCCCATTGCTAAACCTGATCGCCCATTACTAAATCCAATATCTCATCACTAAACCCAATCCCACATCACTAAACCTGAACCCCGATCACTAAACCCAATCCCACATCACTAAACCTGATCCCTCATAGTTAAACCTGATCCCCCATATCTAAACCCAATGCCCAATAGCTAAACACGACCCCAATCACTAAACCCAATACATCATCACTATACCCGATCCCCCAATCCTAATCACGAAACCCCATCACTAAACCTGATCCCCCATCACTACATCCGATCCCCCATCACAAAAATCGATTCCCCATCATGAAACCCAACGCACCATCACTAAACATGATCCCCAATCACTAAACACAATCCCCCATCAGTAAACACAATCCCCCATCGCTGAACCGGATCCTGCATCAGCAAAACCGATCGCCCATAGCTAAACTCGATCCCCCATCACTAAACCCGATCCCACAGAGCTAAAAATGATCCCCCATCTCTAAAGCTGACCCCCCATCCCTAAAGCCGATACCAAATCACTAAACCCGATCCCACATCACTAAACCCAATCACCCATATCTAAACTCGATCCCCCATCACAAAACCCAATCCCCCAATGATAAAGATGACGCCCCCATCACTAAACCTGATTCCCCATCACTAAACCCGATCCCCCATCACTAAATCCGATTCCCCATCACTAAACCCGATCCCAAATCACAAAACCCGATCCCCCACAGCTAAACCAGACCCTCCACAGCTAAACCCGATCCCCCATCACTAAACCTGATCCCCCAGCACTAAACTCGATCCCCCAAAGCTAAACTTGATCTCCATCACTAAACCTGATCCCCCATCAATAAACCTGATCCAAATAACTAAACACGATCCCCCATAGCAAAATATCATCCCCCACGGCTAAAACCAATCTCCTATTGCTAAACCACATCCCCATCACTAAACACGATCCCACATCACTAAACCTGATTCCCCATAGCAAAACCTGATCCCCCATAGCTAAAGCCAATCTCCAATAGCTAAACACAATGCCCATCACTAAACCCAATCCACGATCACTAAACCCGATCCCCCAATGCTAAACATGATACCCTATCACTAAACCTGATCCCCCATCACTAAACCCCATCCCCATACACTAAACCCGACCCCCCATTACTAAACCCAATTCCCCATCACTAAACCCGATCCCCCAATGCTAATCATTTCCCCCCATCCCAAAACCGGACCCTGCATCACTAAACAGGATCGCCCATAGCTAAACTCGATCCCCCATCACTAAACCTGATCCCCATCACTAAACCCGATCCCCCAGAGCTAAAAATGATCCCCCATCGCTAGACCTGATCCCCTATCACTTAAGCCCATACCCCATCACTAAACACAATCCCCCATCACTAAACCCAATCTCGCAATGCTAGAAATTATCCCCCATTGCAAAACCTGATCCCCCATCACTAAAGAAGATCCCCATCACTAAACCCGATCCCCCATCAGTAAACCTGATCCCCGATCACTAAACCCAATCCCTCATAACTAAACACCATCCCCCAATGCTAAACATGGTCCCCCATCTATAAAACGGATCCCACATTACTAAGCCCGAAGCCCCATAGCTAAACCCGATCCACCATCACTAAACCTGATACCCCATCATTAAACCAGATCCCCATCAGTAAACACGATCCCCCATCACTAAACCCGATCCCCCATAGCTAAACCTGAACCACAATATCTAAACACGATCCCCCATCACGAAACCCAATCCCCCATCACTAAACGTTATCTCCGATTGCTAAACCCAATATCCCATCAGTAAACCCGATCCTCCATAGCTAAATCCGATCCCCTGTCACTAAATCTGATCCTCCATCACTAAACCAATCCACCAGAGCAAAAAATGATCCTCCATCGCTAAACCTGATCGCCCATCACTAAACCCGATATCCAATCACTAAACCCAATCCTAAATCACTAAACCGAATCCCCCATATCTAAACCCGATCCCCCATCATAAACCTGATCCCCGATCACTAAACCCGATCCCACATCACTGAACCCCAGCCCACTTTACTAAACCTGAGCCCTCATAGCTAAACCTGATCTCCCATAGCTAAACCCGATGCCCAATAGCTAAACACGAGCCCCATCACTAAACCCGATCCACCATCACTAACCCCGACCCCCCAATGCTAAACAGGATCCCCCATCGCTAAACCCGATCTCCCATCACTAAACCCGATCTCCGATGGCTAAATCCAATCCCCCATCACTAAACCTGATCCCCCCAATGCTAAACATGGTCTCCCATCGCTGAACTGGATCCTGCATCACTAAAACCTATCGCCCATAGCTAAACTCGATCCCCCATCACTGAATCTGATCCCCCATCACTAAACCCGATCCCCCAGAACACAAAATGATCCCCCATCACTAAAACCGATCCCTCATCACTTAAGCCAATACCCTATCACTAAACCCGTTCCCCATCAATAAACCTGATCCCCCATTGCTAAACATGATCCCCATCACAAAACCTGATCCCCCATCACTAAAGCCGATATGCCATCATAAACCCGATCCCCATCACCAAACCTGATCCCCGCTCACCAAACCCAATCCCCCATCACTAAACCAGATTCCCCAATGCAAAACATGGTCCCCCATCGCAAAACTATAGCCCGCATCACTAAACCTGATCCCCCATTGCTAAAAGCGATCCCCCATCACAAAACCTGATCCCCCATCACTAAATCCGATACCCCATCAGTAACTCGATCCCACATCACTAAACCCAATCGGCCATATCTAAATCCAATCCCTCATCACTAAACCCGATCCCCCAAAGCTAAACAGGGTCCCCCATTGCTAAACAGGATCCCGCATCACTAAACCCAATCCCGCATAGCTAAACCCGATCCCCCATCACTAAACCCAATTCCCTATCACTAAACCCAATACACCATTGGTAAATCCGATCCCCCATAGGTAAACCCAATCCCCAATATCAAAACACGATCCGCCATCACTAAACCTGACCCCCATCACTAAATCCGATCCCCCAATGCTAAGCAAGATACCCCATCACTAAACCTGACCCCCCATCACTAAACCCGATTCCCGATGGCTAAACCCAAGCCCCCATCACTAAACCTGATCCCCCCAATGCTAAACATGCTCCCCCATCGCTAAACTGTATCCTGCATCACTAAACCCTATCACCCATAGCTAAACCCGATCCCCCATCACTTAATCTGATCCCCCATCACTAAACCCGATCCCCAGAACAAAAAATGATCCCCCATCGCTAAAGCCAATACACCATCACTAAACCCGATCCCCCATCACTTAATCTGATCCCCCATCACTAAACCCGATCCCCCAGAACAAAACATGATCCCCCATCACTAAAGCCAATACACCATCACTAAACCCGATCCCCCATCACTAAACCTGATCCCCCAGGGCTAAACATGATCCCCCTTGCGAAACCTGATCCCCATCACTAAACCAGAACTTCTATCACTAAAGCCGATCCCCCATCACTAAACCCGATCCCCGATCGCCAAACCCCATCCCCCATCGCTAAAGCCAATTCCCCAATGCTAAACATGGTCTCCCATTGCTAAACCGGATCCCGCATCACTAAACCCGATCCCCCATCACAAAACCTGATCTCCCATCACTAAACCCGATATCCAATCACTAAACCCGATCCTAAATCACTAAACCCAATCCCCCATATCTAAACCCGTTCCCCATCGCTATAACCGATCCCCCATCACTCAACCTGAACCCCCATTACTAAATCCGATCCCCCAATACTAAACATAGTCCCCGATTTCTAAACCCAATCCCTCATAACTAAACCCGATCCCCCAATGCTGAACATGGTCCCCTCTCGCTAAACCAGTTCCCGCATCACTAAGCCCGATCCACCATAGCTAAACACGATCCCCAACATATAAACACGAAACCCCATCACGAAACCCAATTCCCCATCACTAAACGCGATCCCCGATCGCTAAACCCAATCCCACATCACTAAACCCAATCCCAGCATATCTATACCCAATCACCCATCACTAGACCTGATCCCCGATCACTAAACCCAATCCCACATCACTAAACCCGATCCCACATCACTAAACCTGATCCCTCATAGCTAAACCTGATCCCCCATATCTGAACCAAAACCCCCATATCTAATCCCGATGCCCCATCACTAAACCTGATCCCCGATCACAAAACCCGATCCCCGATCACTAAACCAGATCCCCAATGCTAAACATGATCCTCCATCAATAAACCTGATTCCCCATCACTAAACCCGATCCCCCATTACCAATCCCGAAACCCCCATCACTAAACCCGAACCCACATCACAAAACCCGATCCCCTATAGCTAAATCAGACCCTCCATGGCTAAACCCGATCCCCCGTCACTAAACCTGATCCCCCATCACTAAAGCCCATACCCCATCACTGAACAAAATCCCCCATCACTAAACCCGATCTCCCAATGCTAAACATTATCACCCATCTCAAAACCTGATCCCCCATCACTAAAGCCGATCCCCCATCAGTAAACAAGACCCCCCATCAGTAAACCTGATGCCCGATCGCTAAACCCAATCCCTCATAACTAAACCCGATCCCCAAAAGCTGAACATGGTCCACCATCGATAAACTGGATCCCGCATCACTAAGCCTGATCCCCAATAGCTAAACCCAAACCCCCATCACTAAACCCGATTCCCCATCATTAAACCAGTTCCCCCATCAGTAAACATGACCCCCCATCACTAAACCCGACCCCCCATAGCTAAACCTGATCCCCAATATCTAAACAGGATCCCCCAACACGAAACCCAATCCCCCATCAGTAAACGTGATCCCGATCGCTAAACCCAATATCCCATCAGTAAACCCGAGCCCCCATAGCTAAATCCGATCCCCGTCACTAAACCTGATCCTCCTTCACTAAACCCGAACACCCAGAGCAAAAAATGATCCTCCATCGCTAAACCTGATTGCACATCACTAAACCCGATATCCCATCACTAAATCCATTCCCACATAACTAAACCGAATCCACCATACGTAAACCGGATCCCCCATCACTAAACCTGATCCCACATCACTGAACCCGAGCCCACTTCACTAAACCTGATCCCTCATATCTAAACCTGATCACCCATAGCTAAACCCGATGCCCAATAGGTAAACACGACCCCCATAACTAAACCCGATCCCCCATCACTAAACCTGATCCCCCATCACTAAAGCCCATACCCCATCACTAAACAAAATCCCCCATCACTAAACCCGATCTCCCAATGCGAAACATTTTCACCAATCTCAAAACCTGATCCCCATCACTAAAGCCGATCCACCATCACTAAACCCGACCCCCCATCAGTAAAGCTGATCCCCGATCGCTAAACCCAATCCCTCATAACTAAACTCGATCCCCAAAAACTGAACATGGTCCACCATCGATAAACTGGATCCCACATCATTAAGCCCGATCTCACATAGCTAAACCCAAACCCCCATCACTAAACCCGATCCCTCATCTTTTAACCAGTTCCCCCATCAGTAAACACGATCCCCCATAGCTAAACCCGATCCCCAATATCTAAACAGGATCCCCCATCACGAAACCCAATCCCCCATCACTAAACGTGATCCCGATTGCTAAACCCAATATCCCATCAGTAAACCCGAGCCCCCATAGCTAAATCCGATCCCCGTCACTAAACCTGATCCTCCTTCACTAAACCCGATCCCCCAGAGCAAAAAATGATCCTCCATCGCTAAACCTGATTGCCCATCACTAATCCTGATATCCCATCAATAAATCCAATCCCACATCACTAAACCGAATCCCCTATATGTAAACCCGATTCCCCATCACTAAACCTGATCCCCGATCACTAAACCCGATCCCACATCACTGAACCCGAGCCCACTTCACTAAACCTGATCCCTCATATCTAAACCTGATCCACCATAGCTAAACCCGATGCCCAATAGCTAAACATGACCCCCATAACTAAACCCGATCCACCATCACTAACCTCGATCCCCCAATGCTAAAAAGGATCCCCCATCGCTAAACCCGATCTCCCCCCAATAAAACCGATCTCCGATGGCTAAACCCAATCCCCCATCACTAAACCTGATCCACCGATGCTAAACATGGTCCCCCATTGCTAAACCGTAGCCCGCATCACTGAATCCGAAGACCCATTGCTAAATGCGATCCCCCATCACAAAACCTGATCCCCCATCACTAAACCCGATTCCCCATCAGTAACCCGATCCCACATCACTAAATCCAAACCCCCATATCTAAACCCAATCCCTCATCACTAAACCCGATCACCCAATGCTAAACAGGGTCCCCCATCGCTAAACAGGATTTCGCATCACTAAACCCAATCCCCCATATCTAATCCAGATCCCCCATCACTAAACATGATCCTCCATCACTAAACACGATCCCCCATCACTAAACCGAATCCCCCATTACTAAACCCGATACACCAATGGCAAATCCAATCCCCCATAGGTAAACCCGATCCCCAATATCAAAACAAGATCCCCTATCACTAAACCTGACCCCCATCAATAAATCCGATCTCCAATGCTAAGCATGATCCCCTATCACTAATCCTGATCCCCCATCACTCAACCCGATCCCCGATGGCTAAACCCAAGCACCCATCACTAAACCTGAACCCCCAATGCTAAACATGCTCCCCCATCGCTAAACTGTATCCTGCATCACTAAACCCTATCACCCATAGCTAAACGCGATCCCCCATCAATTAATCTGATCCCCCATCACTAAACCCGATCCCCCAGAACAAAAAATGATCCCCCATCGCTAAAACTGAGCCCCCATCACTAAAGCCAATACCCCATCACTAAACCCAATCCCCCATCACTAATCTCGTACCCCGATCGCTAAACCCAATCCCACATCACTAAACCCAACCCCCCATATCTAAACCTGATCCCCCATCACTAAACCTGATCCCGCAATGCTAAACATGATTCTCCATCCCTAAACCGGACCCTGCATCACTAAACCCGATTGCCCATAGCTAAACTCGATCCCCATCAATAAACCTGATCCCCATCACTAAACCTGATCCCCCAGAGCTGAAAATGATCCCCCATCGCTAAACCTGATCCCCATCACTAAAGCCCTTACTCCATCACTAAACAAAATCCCCCTTCACTAAACCCGATCTCCCAATGCTAAACATTATTACCCATCTCAAAACCTGATCCCCCATCACTAAAGCCGATCCCCCATCACTAAACCCGACCCCCATCAGTAAAACTGATCCCCGATCACTAAACCCATTCCCTCATAACTAAACCCGATCCCCAAAAGCTGAACATGGTCCACCATCGATAAACCGAATCCCGCATCACTAAGCCTGATCCCACATAGCTAAACCCAAACCCCATCACTAAACCCGATCCCCCATCATTAAACCCGATCCCCCATCAGTAAACATGATACCCCATCACTAAACCCGATCCCCCAGAGCGAAACCCGATCCCCAATATCTAAACAGGATCCCCCATCACAAAAACCAATTTCCCATCACTAAACGTGATCCCCGATCGCTAAACCCAATATCCCATCAGCAAACCCGATCCCCCAGAGCTAAATCCGATCCCCCGTCACTAAAACTGATCCTCCTGCACTAAACCCGATCCCCCAGAGCAAAAAATGATCCTCCATCGCTAAACCTGATCGCCCATCACTAAACCCGATATCCCATCACTAAACCCAAACCCACATCTCTAAACCGAATCCCCCATATGTTAACCAAATCCCCCATCACTAAACCTGATTCCCCGATCACTAAACCCGATCCCACATCACTGAACCCGAGCCCACTTCACTAAACCTGATCCCTCATATCTAAACCTGATCCCCCATAGCTAAACCTGATGCCCAATAGCTAAACACGATCCCCATAACTAAACCCGATCCACCATCACTAACCCCGATCCCCCAATGCTAAACAGGATCCCCATCACTAAACCCGATCTCCCATCACTAAACCCGATCTCCGAAGGCTAAACCCAATCCCCCATCACTAAACCTGATCCACCCATGCTAAACAAGGTCCCCAATCGCTAAACCGTAGCCCGCATCACTGAAGCTGATCCCCCATTGCTAAACGCGATCCCCCATCACAAAACCTGATACCCCATCAGTAACCCGATCCCACATCACTAAACCCAAACCTCCATATCTAAACCCCATCCCTCATCACTAAACCCCATCACCCAATGCTAAATAGGGTCCCCCATCGCTAAACAGGATTTCGCATCACTAAACCCAATCCCCCATATCTAATCCAGATCCCATATCACTAAACCTGATCCTCCATCACTAAACCCGATCCCCCATCACTAAACCCAATCCCCCATCACTAAACCCGATACACCAATGGCAAATCCAAACCCCATAGGTAAACCCGATCCCCAATAGCTAAACACAATCCCCATCACTAAACCCAATCCACGATCACTAAACCCGATCCCCCAATGCTAAACATTATCCCCTATCGCTAAACCTGACCCCCATCACTAAACACCATCCCCCATACACTAAACCCTATCCCCTATTACTAAACCCAATCCCCCATCACTAAACCCGATCCCCCAATGCTAAACATATCCCCCCATCCCTAAACTGGACCCTGCATCACTAAACCTGAGCGGCCCATAGCTAAACCCGATCCCCCATCAATAAACCTGCTCTCCCATCACTAAACCCGATCCCCCAGAGCTAAAAATGATCCCCATTGCAAAACCTGATCCCCATCACTAAAGCCGATCCCCCATCACTAAACCTGATCCCCCATCAGTAAACCTGATCCCCGATCGCTAAAGCCAATCCCCATAACTAAACCCAATCCCCCAATGCTAAACATGGTCCCCCATCGATAAACCGGATCCCGCACCACTAAGCCCGATCCCCCATAGCTAAATCCGATACCCCATCACTAAACCTGATCCCCCATCAATAAACCAGATCCACCATCAGTAAACACGATCCCCCTTCACTAAACCCGATCCCCCATAGCTAAACCAGATCCCCAATATCTAAACTCGATCCCCCATCACAAAACGTGATCCCCGATTGCTAAACCCAATATTCCATCAGTAAACCAGAACCCCCATAGCTAAAACCAATCGCCCGTCACTAAACCTGATCCCCCATCACTAAAACCGATCCCCCAGAGCAAAAAATGATACTCCATCGCTGAACCTGATCGGCCATCACTAAACTCGATATCCCATCACTAAACCCAATCCCACATCACTGAACCGAATCCCCCATATCTAAACCCGATCCCCTATCACTAAACTTGATCCCCGATCACTAAACCCGATCTCACATCACTGAACCCGATCCCACTACACTGAACTTGATCCCTCATAGCCAAACCTGATGCCCCATAGCTAAACCCGATGCCCAATAGCTTAAAACGACTCCCATCACTAAACCTGACCCACCATCACTAACCTCGATCCCCCAATGCTAAACAGGATCCCCCATCGCTAAACCAGATCTCCCATCACTAAAACGGCTCCCAATCACGAAACTCGACACCCCATTGCTAATGATGATCCACCTTCGCAAACCTGATCCCCCATCACTAAAGCCGATCCCCCATCACTAAACATGATCCCCAATCAATAAACACAATCCCCCATCAGTAAACGCAATCCCCCAATGCTAAACATGGTCCCCCATCACTAAACCGGATCCTGCATCAGCAAAACTGATCGCCCATAGCTAAACTCGATCCCCCATCACTAAACCTGATCCCCCATCACTAAAGCTGATCCCCTATCACTAAATCCGATACCCCATCACTAAACCCAATCCCAATTCACTAAACCCAATCTCCCATATCTAAACACAATCCCCCATCACTAAACCCGATCCCCCAATGTTAAACATGATCCCCCATCACTAAACCTGATTCCCCATCACTAAACACGATCCCCATCACAAAACCCGATCCCCCATATCTAAACCAGACCCTCCACGGCTAAACCCGATCCCCCATCACTAAACCTGATCCCCCAGCACTAAACTCGATCCCCCAATGCTAAACATGATCCCCCATCAATAAACCTGATCCAAATCACTAAACCCGATCCCCCATAGCAAAACCTGATCCCCCATGGCTAAACCCAATCTCCCATTGCTAATCCACATACCCCATCACTAAACACGATCCCACATCACTAAACCTGATCCCCCATAGCAAAACCTGACCCCCCATAGCTAAACCCGATCCCCAATAGCTAAACACAAACCCCATCATTAAACCCAATCCACGATCACTAAACCCGATCCCCCAATGCTAAACATGATCCCCTATCGCTAAACCTGATCCTCCATCACTAAACCCCATCCCCCATACACTAAAACCGATCCCCCATTACTAAAACCAAACCCCCATCGCTAAACCCGATCCCCCAATGCTAAACATATTGCCCCATCCCTAAACCACACCCTGCATCACTAAACCCAATCGCCCTTAACTAAACTCGATCCCCCATCACTAATCCTGATTCCCCATCATTAAACCCGATCCCCCAGTGCTAAAAATGATCCCCATTGCTAAACCTGATCCCCTATCATTAAACCTGATCCCCCATCAGTAAAACTGATCCCCGATCGCTAAACCCAATCCCTCATAACTAAACCTGATCCCCCAATGCTAAACATGGTCCCCCATCTATAAACCGGATCCCGCATCACTAAGCCCGATCCCACATAGCTAAACCCGATCCCCCATCATGAAACCTGATCCCCCATCAATAAACCAGATCCCCATCAGTAAACACGATCCCCCATCACTAAACCTGATCCCCCATCACTAAACGTGATCCCCGATCGCTAAACCCAATATCACATCACTAAACCCGATCCCCAATAGCTAAATCTGATCCCCCGTCACTAAACCTGATCCCCCATCGCAAAACCTGATCCCCCATCACTAAGGCCGATCCCCCATCACTAAACCTGATCCCCATCACTAAACCTGATCCCCGCTCGCCAAACCCAATCCCCCATCACTAAACCAGATTCCCCAATGCTAAACATGGTCCCCCATCGCTAAACCGTAGCCCGCATCACTAAGCCTGATCCCCCATTGCTAAACCCGATCCCCCATCACAAAACCTGATCCCCCATCACTAAACCCAATGCCCATTCAGTAACCCGATCCCACATCACTAAACCAATACCCCATATCTAAACCCAATCCCTCATCATTAAACCCGATCCCCCAATGCTAAACAGGGTCCCCTATCGCTAAACAGGATCCCGCATCACTAAACCCAATCCCCCATAGCTAAACCCGATCCCCCATTACTAAACCTGATCCTCCATCACTAAACCCGATCCCCCATCACTAAACCCAATCCCCCATCACTAAACCCGATACACCAATGGTAAATCCGAACCCCCATAGGTAAACCCGATCCCCAATATCAAAACACGATCCCCCATCACTAAACCTGACCACCATCACTAAATCCGATCCCCCAATGCTAAGCATGATCCCCCATCACTAAAACTGATCCCCCATCACTAAACCCGATCCCCGATGGCTAAACCAAAGACCCATCACTAAACCCGATCCCCCCAATTCTAAACATGCTCCCCCATCGCTAAACTGTATCCTGCATCACTAAACCCTATCACCCATAGCTAAACCCGATCTCCCATCACTTAATCTGATCCCCCATCACTAAACCCGATCCCCCAATGCTAAACATGATCCCCATCACTAAACCTGATCCCCCATCACTAAACCCGATCCCAAATCACTAAACCCGATCCCCCATAGCAAAACCTGATCCCCCACGGCTAAACCCAATCTCCCATTGCTAATCCACATACCCCATCACTAAACATGATCCTACATCACTAAATCGGATCCCCCATAGCATAACCTGATCCCCCATAGCTAAACCCGATCCCCAATAGCTAAACACAATCCCCATCAATAAACCCAATCCACGATCAATAAACCCGATCCCCCAATGCTAAACATGATCCCCTATCGCGAAACCTGATCCTCCATCACTAAAGCCCATCCCCCATACACTAAACCCGATCCCCCATTACTAAACCCAATTCCCCATCACTAAACCCGATCCCCCAATGCGAAACATATTACCCCATTCCTAAACCAGACCCTGCATTACTAAACCCGATCGCCCATAGATAAACTCGATCCCCCATCTCTAAACCTGATCCCTTATCACTAAACCCGATCCCCAGAGCTAAAAATGATCCCCCATTGATAAACCTGATTCCCTATCAGTAAACCTGATCCCCCATCAGTAAACCTGATCCCCGATCGATAAACCCAATCCCTCATAACCTAACCCGATCTCCCAAAGCTAAACATGGTCCCCCATCTATAAACCAGATCCTGCATCACTAAGCCCAATCCCCCATAGCTAAACCCGATCCACATCACTAAACCTGATCCCCATCATTAAACCAGATCCCGATTAGTAAACACGATCCCCCATCACTACACCGATTCCCCATAGCTAAACACGATCCCCAATATCTAAACATGATCCCCATTACGAAACCCAATCCCCATCACTAAACACGATCCCTGATCGCTAAACCCAATATCCCATCATTAAACCCGATCCCCAATAGATAAATCTGATCCCCCGTCACTAAACCTGATCCCCCATCGCAAAACCTGATCCCCCATCACTTAAGCCGATCCCCCATCACTAAACCCGATCCCCATCACAAAGTCTGATCCCCGCTCACCAAACCCAATCCCCCATCACTAAACCAGATTCCCCAATGCTAAAAATGGTCCGCCATCGCTAAACCGTAGCCCGCATCACTAAACCCGATCCCCCATTGCTAAACCCGATCCCCATCACAAAACCTGATCCCCCATCACTAAACCCGATGCTCCATCAATAACCCGATCCCACATCACTAAACCAATCCCACATATCTAAACCCATTCCCTCATCACTAAACCCGATCCCCCATCACTAAACCCAATCCCCCATCACTAAACCTGATACACCAATGGTAAATCCGATTCCCCTTAGGTAAACCCGATCCCCAATATCAAAACACGATCCCCCATCACTAAACCTGACCACCATCACTAAATCCGATCCCCCAATGCTAAGCATGATCCCCATCACTAAACCTGATCCCCCATCGCTAAATCCAATCCCCGATGGCTAAATTCAAGCCCCCATCACTAAACCTGATCCCCCCAATGCTAAACATGCTCCCCCATCGCTAAACTGTATCCTGCATCACTAAACCGTATCACCCATAGCTAAACCCGATCCCCCATCACTTAATCTGATCCCCATCACTAAACCCTGATCCCCCAGAACAGAAAATGATTCCCCATCGCTAAAACCGATCCCCCATCACTAAAGCCAATACCCCATCACTAAACCCGAGCCCCCATCACTAAACCTGATCCCCAATGCTAAACATGATCCCCCATCGCGAAACCTGATCCCCCATCACTAAACCCGAACCTCGATCACTAAACCCGATCCCCCATCACTAAACCCGATCCCCGATCGCCAAACCCAATCCCCCATCACTAAACCCGATTCCCCAATGCTAAACATGGTCCCCCATCACTAAACCGCATCCCACATCACTAAACCCGATCCCCCATCGCTAAACCCGATCACCCATCACAAAACATGATCTCCCATCACTTACCCCGATACCCCATCACTAAACCCGATCCTACATCACTAAACCCAATCCCCCATATCTAAACCCGTTCCCATCACTATACCCGATCCCCCATCACTCAAACCGATCCCCCATTACTAAAACCGATCCCCCATCACTAAATTCGTGCCCCGATCGCTAAACCCAATCCCTCATAACTAAACCCGATCCCCCAATGCTAAACACGGTCCCCCATCGCTAAACCGGATCCCGCATCACTAAACCCGATCCTCCATAGCTAAACACGAACCCCAATATCTAAACGCGATCCCCCATCATGAAACCCAACCCCCCATCACGAAATGCGATCCCCGATCGCTAAACCCAATCCCACATCACTAAACTCAATCCTCCATATCTAAACCCAATCCCACATCACTAAACCCGATCCCACATCACTAAACCTGATCTCTCATAGCTAAACCTGATCCCCCATATCTAAACCCAATGCCCAATAGCTAAACACGACCCAAATCACTAATCCCGATACATCATCACTAAACCCGATCCCCCAATCCTAATCATGAAGCCCCATTGCTAAAGCTGATCCCCATCACTACACCAGATCCCCCATCACTAAAAACGATCCCCCATCACTAAACCCAACCCCCAACACTAAACATGATCCCCAATCACTAAACACAATCCCCCATTAGTAAACGCAATACCCCAATGCTAAACATGGTCCCCCATCGCTAATCTGGATCCTGCAACAGTAAAACCGATCGCCCATAGCTAAACTCGATCCCCCATCACTAAAACTGATCCCGCAGAGATAAAAATGATCCCCCATTGCTAAAGCTGATGCCCCAACACTAAAGCCGATACCCCATCACTAAAGCCAATCCCACATCACTAAACCCGACCCCCCATCACTAACCCCGATCCCCCAATGCTAAACATGATCCTCCATCACTAAACCTGATTCCCCATCACTAATCCCGATCCCCCATCACTAAACCCGTTCCCCCATCACTAAACCCGATCCCACATCACAAAACCCGATCCCCCATAGCTAAACCAGACCCTCCATGGCTAAACCCAATCCCCCATCACTAAACCCGATCCCCCAGTACTAAACCCAATCCCCCAATGCTAAATATGATCCCCATCACAAAACCTGATCCCCCATCACTAAACCCGATCCCAAATCACTAAACACGATCCCCCATAGCAAAACCTGATCCCCCACGGCTAAACCCAATCTCCCATTGATAAACCACATCCCCCATCACTAAACACGATCCCACATCACTAAACCTGATCCACCATAGCAAAACCTGATCCCACATAGCTAAAGCCGATCCCCAATAGCTAAACACAATGCCCATTACTAAACCCAATCCACGATCACTAAACCTGATCCCCCAATGCTAAACATGATCCCCTATCACTAAACCTGATCCCCCATCACTAAACTTCATCCCCTATACACTAAACCCGATCCCCCATTACTAAAACCAATACCCCATCACTAAACCCGATCCCCCAATTCTAAACATATTCCCCCATCCCTAAACCGGACCCTGCATCATTAAACCCGATCGCCCATAGCTAAACTCAATCCCCCATCAATAAACCTGATCCCCCATCACTAAACCCGATCCCCCAGAGTTAAAAATGATCCCCATCGCTAGACCTGATCCCCCATCACTAAAGCATATACCACATCACTAAACTCAATCCCCCTATCACAAAACCCGATCTCCTAATGCTAAAAATTATCCCCCATTGCAATACCTGATCCCCATCACTAAAGCCGATCCCCCACCACTAAACCCAATCCCCCATCAGTAAACCTGATCCCCGATCGCTAAATCCAATCCCCCATAA